>NC_088201.1:122498017-122830913 GCF_037126465.1 Ornithodoros turicata | reverse complement strand
CCGCGCGGGGACTGCGGAGCGACTGAATGACTGGGGCGCAACGCCGCGGCCGCTACGCATGCGCGCGCTCTTAGCGCCCTCTGCGGCGACCACCTGCGAGAGGCCAAGAGAGAAGAGCATTCCTGCGCTCTCCTCTTACGTTGCTCATTGGTCGTGACGTTATCCCGTTGTCCCAAGGCTACACCGATTTTTTTCACACGGTCGGTCGACACAACTGGACAAGGTCAATCTGCAATGAAGCCATGGCATGACGTCATCATGCACCTGCGTGGCTCAAGGACGCGTACGCTCTAGACAGGGGACCTATTATTTATTGAATCACTATCCCAAGATTATTTCCTTTATTCTTCTATAACGATTGCATAGGAAACTATTGCGAATTCCAAAGTCTTACTAAATGAGACTTGCAAAAGAACAAAATATCCTAACACGTAACTCGATCAATGGCTAATAAGAGGACTAAGCACTCAACAAATCAACACAGGTACGGGTAACAAGGAGCGCAGAACGGTGCGTCTACTCCATCCGACAGCCAAGCACGGAACTGAATCTTAATGCCTTTTCTCCTCTATAAAGTCATGCATGTGTCCCTCTTGCGGTTGATTTCTGAACTAATTTAATCGCAAAATTATTAAGTATTGTTTTAGCACTATTCCCATTCAGAGCAGCACTATCGACATCGTCAAGACAAGAATATTCCTTGTCAAAAAAGAAAAAAATACAAAGCGTCAACAAAGGAAAGCATGCATGTCAGGGCATGTCAGGACACGTCAGGACAAATCGTACGACTGCTGGGCAACAGAGGAAAACAAACACAGATACACTTGAACAGAGTGAAAAAGACACTCACCATCATTTTTCACGTTCACCGCATTCCCTCATTGTAAATCCGTTCGTCACAAAGTCCACCACAATCGTTACACACCATTCACCAGTGACGAACCACACATCCGCACCCCATCAGAGGCAGACGGAACCTTACCGAAGCTACGCTCTCCCACTGACGGCCAACGCAATTGCTAGGAGCAAAATTAACGTGTCCACACCCACCAGTGTCCAAGAAAGAAGTAAATTCTTGCGCCCCCTGCAGGCCGTGCTCATTGGTCGTGACGTCATCCTATTGTCTCAGGGCTACACTGTTTTTTTTTTCACTAATGCTCCTCTGGACAATATCCACCTGAAACAATAATGTCGCGGTATTACGTCATCATGCAGCTGCGTGGCTCAAGGGCGCGTACGCTCTAGACAGGGGACCTGTTATTTATTTATTTATTGAATCACTATCCCAAGATTATTTCCTACTATAATGATTGCATAGAGAACTATTGCAGAAAAACACCATAAATGAGAGGTATTGTAGGAATTAAGCATTTCATTCCCAAAGTCTTACTAAATTAGACTAGCAAAAGAACAAAATATCCTAACACCTTCAATGATTACATACAACGAGCGAATCGAGACATGTCTATCCCTTCCGAGAGCCAGGCAGCAAACTGAATAATGTCGCTTTTTTCCTCGACTGGATAAAGCGATGCACCTGTCCCACTTGCGGTTACTCTCTGAACTAAATGAATCGCAAAATTATCAAGAATAGCACTACTCCCATTCAAGGCAGCACCAGCGACATCGTGAAGAATGTTCCTTGTCAAAAAGAAAAAAAAACATGTAGAAGGAAAACATGACAGAACAGGTCAGGACATGTCAGCGCATGTTTGTGAGACAACAAGGGGGAAAAAAGCGAAGAGAAACACTTGAACAAAGCAGAAAACCAACATCAAACTATTTCTAAGCACACGCACTCCTCATATTCAAAAACAGTGTTCATCATAAATCCGTCCAGGACAATACACACCATTTTTCTATTGCTACACTTTTTTCCAGTAACGGTCAATGCATTGCTACAGACTGCGAGACGTCATCACATCCTGCCTGAAGGAAGACAACGGCAAAGACAAAGACTCCTATTATTTCTTGAATCGCAAGATTATTTGCTTTGTCCGATTCTTAATGACGTTCGCTTTCACAATAAAATTCAACAAAAAAAGCACCGTGCATATTAGCGATTTTCACCCCAAAGGGTCATCATGGTCCTTAGAATCACAACACCAGTAAACTACCACTGCTCTTTTAAAATAATAAGTGAGACCACTCAACATCATCCCCAGGCTTATGTAACACACATAGATTGAGAAGTTACCCGCCAAAAAGAACTCGTTAAAACTTAAGTTACCGTGTGAAAAATGTAACTAAGTTAATAACGAAGTTCTTCAGCCTGAAACGTAACTCGCAGTTACTTGGTTACTTAAAAAAAAGAACGAGTTACTTCCAAGTTACTTCGGACACAAGATAACATTACGCAGGTGCAGCGCGCATGAGCAGTTGTCTCAGACCTTGAGTTGCCTGCGGAGGAGTGCAACACGCTTAAATCGTTTTCGCTTATGTCCAACAATGGACCTCTCCCTGTTTGTAAACAAATGACGTCATAGTGTTCGACAGCACCACAAATTTGGTAGAATTGAACTACGCTCGAAGCTAGAGGTGAACAAGGTCGCGCCCGAAAGCCACGGTCTTGAGGGGATTACGATGGTCCCTTAAAGGAACGCGACCTTCGGTCCTGCTTTTCTTTCAATGGGAGGCAGAGAACAAGTGCCCGTTCCTGGAACCCAGCCGTCTCCTCCCGATTTGTTTCGGTTTCAGTCTGTCTACCAATGTCATGATGACGTTTCTCTGGTAGAGGTCTGTTCGAACGCTTTGCATCTTACTCCCTGTGGGTGCACAATGGTTCAGCTTCATTTCAATGGCAGCGGTTCTTACTTCCTGAATAAAATACTGTCATTGATTGAATATCACGTTTCATGGCAAAAAATTCAATGGTGGAACCGGAGAGAAAGCAAGAAAATATATGGACGTGAGTGAAAAGCGAGTTAAAAGTAACTTGGTTAAGTTACTACTGGGTCAAGTTACTGGGTAACTTGGCGAGTTAAAAGTTAACTTAAGTTACTTTGGCAAAGTTACCTGAAAAAGGAACGAGTTCCTCTGAAAGTCACCACGGTGCAAAAGTACCGAGTTATGTTACAAGTTACCAAAAAAATGAACTTAGTTACAGTAACGAGTTACCTCGAACTCTGGACTAATACATGACCCTTTCTATGCTCGTATACTCATTGCCTGAGGCTGCACCTGCGAGCAAAAAGGCGCGAATTTTCTACCTTGCATTGCAGTTTAGAAAAACTACCACTACTACAAAACTATAATTTTAGGAGTCTATTAAAATTCTACTTTCTATGGAAACTATAATTGCCCTATTACTTGGATCGCTATTAATGAAGCGCTCCAATTTTTTCTCTCTTCCCATTTCAGCCTTGTCATGCAGTGAAGCAGACTCACATCCAAAATAATTAATTTACACTGAGGGTGCCGTGCTTTAGGAGTTCCTACCCGGCGCTCAGATGCAAGCATTTCTGCACGGATACCTATAACAGCTTAGTTCTTCAACATACGGAGCTCCTAACTACATCTAACAAACAAGCAGAGAAACCCACTTCTCAGCTTTACCATGCGACTTTCTTCTGCACAAAAGCAGTGATTTCAGGAAAGAGCAGCAAAAATTGCGCGCACTTGTGCTTGACTTCAAAAAACTGAAGCATATGCTAATAAACTAAGAAAAAGACACTCATGTCTGGTATCAGATAATGCTACATACACATCCGCATTGTCCCTTCGTAAAGAAAGCAGAGGACAAGGGCACACAAATTCCTTTAAGCGAGAAGAGAAAAGGCTTAAGACGGAGCGCTCAGGAATAATAGCAGAGTCACCGGGCATCGCTACGCGGCTAAGACAAGATAACAACAAGATAACAGCAGCGGGTAAAATTGCAACACTGCTAAAGAAGCCCCAACATGCCATGATGACGACACAAACCAGGAAAAAAAGCACGCACACACAGTCATCAGCTCAGGAATGCACAAGGAGAGGTGCTATATTGTAATTTCTCCTCCACGCTTCCATACCAGCATTTCTGCGCAAATACTTATAACTGCATATAGCTTACTCCCTCAACATATCAAGCAAAGTGAATACTGGCATTCAACAACAACATATAACAAAAAACAAACAAATTCCATTCTCATGAACTCTCCTCAGCCGAGCGGTTTTCTCCTGCTCTACCTGGATGCTGACTTGTCCCCTCACCTACATTCTGAGTAAAAGCAGTGAAAGAAGAAAAGAACCGCGAAAAATTACATGCTTTTGTGTCCCAATAGCTGTAACTGCAAGAAACCGTAGCGCACGCCAATAAACTGAGAAAAAGACACCCATTTCTGCCACCAGATAATTCTTGCATAATGCCATATACACAGTCGCATTGCCCTTGCGTAAAGAAAGCACAGGACAGGGATATACTAATTTCCTTAAGTGAGCAGGCGAAAAGGCTTAAGTCCCCCCCCCCCCCCGTACCGCTCAGGAATAATCGGAGAAACACCTCCTATCGCTACGCGGCTAGCACAACATGACAGCAAGAAGATATTAGCGAAGGGTAAAAATGGCAACACTACTGAACAAGTCCAGACATGCGACATCGCATACAAAATACTGTTCATCGGGGAAAAGGCCTAAGCCTGCGACAGAAAATCATACAGCATACACAACTTATTTCGCGTAAACTAAACGTGGTCTGCTTGGAAAACGATGCACAAATTTTCTTAGGGAGCAGAGAAATATACGAATTTCTACTCCGTGCTCAGATACCAGCATTTCTGCTCAAAAACCTGCAAAATTAAGCACTGCTTACTTCATCAAGATATCGAACACCCAACAAAATCAAACAAACAACCCCACTTCCACTGATAGAACACCACTCAGCTTTTACCAGGAGGCTTTCTTCTGCGTAAAAGTAGAGAAAATAAGAAAAGAGCCGCGAAAAAATTACACGCACTTTTGCTCGCATAGCGATAACAAGAAAAAATAAAATAACGAGGCACACGCTAATAAACTGTGACAAAGACACACATTTCTGCTATCAGATAATTATTGCATAATGCTAAATACCCAATTGCATTGTCCCTGCGTGAAGAAAGCACAGAAAAAGGGCACTCAATTTATCTTAAGCGAGCAGGAAAAGTCAATTCTAATCGGACAGCTTAATACCATAAAGTCTGAATTTTTGCAAAGAAAACAAAGCTTGAGCAGCGCTACGAACGTGACAGATACATACTAACAAACAAACAACAGCAGGACCGGCGTCGGGCACTCATAAAATACCCTGTCCAAAACAAAGGCTTCACCAGGTTCGCGAGGCAATTCCATTAAAAACGCTCGTCCTATCCTACAGATAGCAATGCAAACGCGACTACCCTTATTTTTTTAAACCACTATTTCACGCAATACTACATAAATGTATCACTCGTGTCACACGAAAAGGCAAACAGATAGCACTTCCTTGTCATGTGGGGTCCCTGGTTCAGAAAAGCGCGCGTGCGCGCGCACACACACAGACACGCACTCACAAACACAGTCTATTTTCACAACCACATAACTCCACATTATTCCTCAGGTCAATAATTATCCTACCATCGTCAAAAGACGGCACAGACATGTATGCGTACGCAAAACAATAGGTCCTCGTTCCGGATGTAATAGGATACCGCCACTCGGCCGGCGCAAACCGAAAAAAAAGAAAGGAATGCACGTTCGCTATACATCCAGGGAGAAAACAGTGCCGTGCTTCTACGCAGCGATCATTATACAGGAGTGAATTCACTTCGTTTTTATTTCCTTACACCCATATATTTTGCAAGAATATTATAGAGAAGAACGGGTAAATGTGAACATCATTCGCTACACTCTTTAGCTCTTATAATTTTTAAACCAAACCACTTAACATGTGTTCATAGGTCTTTACTAAATAGGTGAGCCGATAATAACTCAAAATAAAATCAAATAAAATAATCATTCCAGCATCGCTGGCTGCAAGCTTGCGTACCCAACAGAGCAGTGCGCTCCCATCAACACGCCTTCGGCTGAACTTACACACCCGAAGCCTTCTTGAATACATTCTGCTGTCGCCGTTATAAAATATTTATCGCGAAGCTACTACAATGTCAGCTCTGCTGAGTCTACACAATGTCTCTGCTGAGTCTACACAAAATCTACTACAATGTCAGCTCAGCTCGCATACATGTCTGTGCCGTCGTTTGACGATGGTAGAAAAATTATTGACCTGAGGAATAATATGGATTTATGTGGTTGTGAAAATAGACTGTGTTTGTGAGTGTGAAAATGTGAGTGTGTGTCTGTGTGTGTACGCGCGCACGCGCGCTTTTCTGAACCAGCGGTCCCACTTGACAAGTAAGTGTGACATCGTCATCGTGTTACATCGTCCAGTGACATCGTCTTCCAAGCAGACCGCGTTTAGTTTACGCGAAATAAGTTGTGTATGCTCTATGATTTTCCGTCGCAGGCTTAGGCCTTTTCCCCGATGAGCAGTATTTTGTATGCGATGTCGCATGTCTGGACTTGTTCAGTAGTGTTGCCATTTTACTCAGTGTACGGGGGGGGACTTAAGCCTTTTCCCTGCTCACTTAAGGTCTTAAGGCTTATTTGTGTATCCCTGTCGTGTGCTTTCTTTGCGCAATGCCAATGCGACTGTGTATGTGGCATTATGCAATAATTATCTGGTGGCAGAAATGGGTGTCTTTTTCCCAGTTTATTAGCGTGCGCTACGGTTTTTTGCAGTTACAGCTGTTGGGACACAAAAGCATGTAATTTTTCGCGGTTCTTTTCTTCTTTCACTGCTTTTACTGAGAATGTAGGTGAGGGGAAAAGTCAGCATCCAGGTAGAGCAGGAGACAGCCGCTCGGCCATTCATGAGAATGGAATGTGTTTGTTTTTTGTTATATGTTGTTTTTGAGTGCCAGTATTCACTTTGCTTGATATGTTGATGAAGTAAGCTGTATGCAGTTATAAGTATTTGCGCAGAAATGCTGGTATGTGAGCGTGGAGGAGAAATTACAATATAGCACCTCTCCTTGTGCATTCCTGAGCTGATGACTGTGTGTGCGTGCTTTTTTTCCTGGTTTGTGTCGTCATGTGGCATGTTGAGGCTTGTTTAGCAGTGTTGCAATTTTACCCGCCGCTATTATCTTGTTGTTATCTTGTCTTACCCACGTAGCGATGCCCGGTGACTCTGCTATTATTCCTGAGCGCTCCGTCTTAAGCATTTTCCCTTCTCGCTTAAAGGAATTTGTGTGCCCTTGTCCTGTGCTTCCTTTACGAAGGGACAATGCGGCTGTGTATGTAGCATTATCTGATACCAGACATGAGTGTCTTTTTCTTAGTTTATTAGCATATGCTTCAGTTTTTCGAAGTCAAACACAAGTGCGCGCAATTTTTGCTGCTCTTTCCTCAAATCACTGCTTTTGTGCAGAAGAAAGTCGCATGGTAAAGCTGAGAAGTGGGTTTCTTTGCTTGTTTGTTAGATGTTGTTAGGAGCTCGGTATGTTGAAGAAGTAAGCTGTTATAGGTATCCGTGCAGAAATGCTTGCATCTGAGAGCAGGATAGGAATTCCTGAAGCACGGCACCCTCAGTGTAAATTAATTATTTTGGATGTGAGTCTGCTTCACTGCATGACAAGCCTGAAATGGGAAGAGAGAAAAAATTGGAGCGCTTCATTAATAGCGATCCAAGTAATAGGGCAATTATAGTTCCCATAGAAAGTAGAATTTTAATAGACTCCTAAAATTATAGTTTTGTAGTAGTAGTTTTTCTAAACTGCAATGCATTAAAAAAATCATTAATATGGTGGGAATGCCACCATGTTCCCGTAAAGGCGTTCTGTCTTGTGCTTTGTCGTGCGCGAATGGAACTTTGACCCCGGCTTTCGCGCCTTTTTGCTCGCAGGTGTAGCCTCAGACAATGAGTATACATACAAGCATAGAAAAGGTCATGTATTACCAGAGTTCGAGGTTACTCGTTACAAGTAACTCGTTACTGTAACTAAGTTTATTTTTTTAGTAACTTGTAACTTAAAGGGACTCTGACCAGAAGTTCGACAAATCTTTCATTTGCATCTATTACGAAGGTATAATATGCCTCCAAGCCACATGCGAAATATTTTGGCTGTGCGCAGCGGCAAAGTTCGCCAAACGGGGAGTTAAAAAACCGGCTTCGCTTTTCCTCCTCAACTCGCACAATCGGCGCAGAAATCTAGCCTCTTTTTAGTGGACATCCTCCAAATTCCGTGTGCGTGACGAAAGCACGAGGTCCATGTTTCATTGGGCGCCCGGACCGGAAGTTCTGTTGTTAGTGAGTTTGTGAGAGCGGCGGCATCCGTCCGGAAAGCGGTCTTCAATATGGACGTCGAAGCAAGAAATGCCGAGACTTCGAGCCCGGAACTTTTTTCTGACCTTTCTGCGATCGAGAAGGAAATTCTGCGTGCTGAACAGCTCGGTAGCCTTGCTTTCGAAACGTCGCCGATGCCGCGAATGCGAGACGAAGTTAGAGCTCTACGAACATCGGTCACAGATGAAGCAAAGAGCATCAGTCGCCTGTCTTCGACAGACAGGTAAGCGATCAGCTTTTTAACGCACACTGTGATCGAACATGTAAACGTTCTCTGAAATTTCGTGTCCTGATATTTAATTCGCACTTGCTGTTTATGGTGCCGGTGCGGCTGGTGTGTCATAATGCCGAAGGAGATCGAATGCTTGTGCTGCAAGGAGCTCGAAAACACTGCCGAATGACTGCAGTATGAGTGCATTACAACCCACGAAGAGTTCCAACTTCTATGCTTCAAATATGACTGTCCTGAAGGTGGCATATTTTGAACTTCGTGAGCAGCGCGAACCTATGAGCGACTATATTCACAAGTAAGTCACATGTGTCCTTGTCGAACGATGTTAAAATTTGGGAGCTCAAAACTGGTTTGGTCCTGCATTAAAGTCGCTAAAAGCTCCAGCACGGGGCGCAGCACATAAAAAGACTATAGAATACACAACTCTGAACTGGAGAAAAGCAATATAGGCAATTTTGTAATTGTCAGTGTGCTGTGTCCTGAGTCACCTTTTTATGTATTGCCCTGTGCATAGGGTTTTAGCCTAGGTTTTTAGCGATATTGAGTGTTCTTGATTGTCGATTCAGTGAAAAGTAAAACAATGTTGGTTTCTAAAAGAACACAGCATATGTAGTAATATACAGGGTGTGGGCAGGTAAACTGCAGTTGCTCTCAGGTACATGTGGAAATGACACGGCACACACACAGTGTACTGTAACCGGTTACCTATTTGCCTAAACTATATTTTATGTACATCTGAGTAGACGATACAGATACACTGCGTATCACCAGTTCACAATGTGAGTCTGGCAGAAGCTTGGGGAAAACAAGAGCATGGTCATCCCAGCCTGTGCAGTGAAGAGGGTCTGGCAAGCCTTCCCCACAGAAACTGCCACAGGCTTCAAGTACCCAAGATCCTAACTGGAGGTACCTCTTCGCACAGCTCGTCTATCGCATCTAAAATAATTCAGCATCTGTATTTAGGATGATTTATAGCTCTCAGGATGATGCATGGTTCATGAGTCCAATATGTTGTGTTGAAACACAACACTAGTCCTTTTTAATGAGTCTTGCGGAACGATAGATGAGCACTCCTTTCGTGACATTGTGTACCATTGCTACAGTGAACAATTTCTTGAGCAAGACTGATGAACAAACGAAAAACAGAGTTTGTCTTCCCTTCCAAATATGTATCTTCCTTGTAACTTCCATATTTGTTAAGTGACCCATGTTGATGTCTCCCCTCATGTAATGTCTGCAAGGGCCTTTGAGGTATATTCATAAATAAATAAATATCAAAACCGGAAAAAGATGTAGCAACTATTGTAACACCTATCCTCTCTTTGTGTGAATGATACATAAACATTCTCAGAAGATATGTAGTCACACTTTGCCTCATTGTGCCTAAAGCCTAGTTCCACCTCTTACATCATCTCCACATCTTCAATCAAGAATGGTTTCTGCAATGTACTGAGCTTTGTAAAACAACAAGTTTATTTGAGAATATATTCCAAAAGTCGGGTGACGACCTCATAATCTAACGTCCTTTACTGCAAACATCGCTCAACACAACCATTAAAAACAGAGCGTAAACGTTTTGCTGCCTATCCGGGTGGCATCATCAGTACAACAGAGGCCACGGTTAGGGAGCCACGGCCATAGGAAGTCACGGTTTGTATTACAGGCTGAAGCATCACGCCTGATCAAGCAGGACTCTAAGAATTTTCTAGGGCCCCATCGCTAGTCATGTGCAAAGGTTACTGCACCATCAAAATTAAAGATATGTTCCTTAGGCCAGCAATGGTAGAGTAATTTGGTCCTGGTTAGTTAAGCTAAGCATTAGTAGTCCTGGCAACGTCCCTTGTGTGCTCTTTTAGTCTTGTCCCACGTCTTTTGTCTATCTCGCCAATGTAGGTTGCACCACATTCTATGCACTCAACTTGACATATACAGTCGAAATGCCTGATGGGCACAGTGCCCTCCAAATGGCGTATGAAACACGTTGGATGAAAGGAATGCGCACCACCGATTTGACTCCTTTGATGTTGTTCTTGATTGTTCTCTGTTGTAGGCATGATGCCACCTGGATAGGCAACGAAACGCTTACTCTCTTTGTTCTTAATTGTTGTACTGCGGTGTTCTCAGTAAAGGATTTTACATTATGAACTTTGTTTGAATGATGATTAGTCGCGAGCTTAATACCCTCGGCCACTACTCTAACAATTGCTTCTGGTAGTGTGGCGAAATGGAATAACGAGCCTTGTAAACAATTTACTTGGCAATATATTTATTTCTCATAGGTTGAAGAACCCAGTGTGGTGTTACATAAGGGAGGGGCATGTAATCATACAAGACCGATCACCAAAAGGCCTTGCTTTTGACTAGATTAAAATGTGAAGCGATTGTAACATAACATAACATTGCTGCACGGTGGCGATATGATAGGTTCTCCTCACGAGTTGTTGCCACGGTTGCGGTTAGTTGAGAAACTGCATATCCAGTTAATGGCAGCAGGATCAAATTTTAATTAAGCTAGTTTGGCCAACACGCGAGCATAAAGCACAGTGTCAAAATCCCTTACAAAATAAAAAAATACTGCATCTATGTGGACCCAGAAATCAAGACAGTTTAAAATGCTGTGAGTGAATTCCACTACGTTAGTTTTGCCTGAATACCCTTTTCTAAAACCATGCTAGAATTTAAAAAAACAAATTGATAGACTCAACATGGTTAACAACATGCTAGTATATGATGTGCTCCATTAGTTTACAGGGAACCCTAAAAGGTGGAGCTGGTTGGTAGATAGAAGGAGCGTAGTTGTCACCTTTTCTGAAGACAGGAATTAGCTTGAGACCTATGTCCTCGACTCAGACACATACAAAGCACCTTTCACACAGATTAACGCATCTTCGTTCCTGCTCTTTCACCTTCAAATGTTCATCGCTGTTGAGTGGTCTGTCATTCTTGTAATGCAGATTGGAATTGAAATGCAGGTGCATAAGGGATGCTCTGAAAGAAAAGTGTTTGGTTTGAGTCCTCTTAATGTTTCCGAAAACGAAAACAAACTTCACAGTGACTATTCTGAAGTGAGCTATTCAAGAATGAAAGCAAAAAATATATCTCGCCATATCATTGTATCCAACTGAGACCTGGCTCTTGAATTGAATAATGGCAGTTGAAGATGATGATGATGATGATGATTCAATTTAATGGCGCATAAGCAACTCGGGCTACGTATAGTGCGCCAAAACCATGGTAAAACTGACTAGTTAAAAATCAGACTATTATACTAAAATATTATACTTGGTTGGTTGGTAAATTGAGATATAGACAAAAACATGATATGATAAAAATAAGCAGTTGAAGAAAAGGCAGAAACAATTGTGGGCATTGTGTGACTGATGTCGAGTTTGCCACACCAGGTGTTGTATAATAACGTACGCTAATATGCTGTAGCATATAAAATACAATGATACACACACTCAATATGTGGTGGATATGTGAAACCAATACACATATACTTACATTTCAAACTTTCTTGAAAAAGGCAGTCCAAGTCTGTCGGATTTGTCAGACTCGATACAAAGCCAGTAAGTACTGCAGTGTGGAATGACTGTTTCATCTTTCGAAAGCACAGGTGCAGCCACCACGACGCTTCGTCATCTCAATGCGTCAGAGCGGCATAGCCTAGTAAGAAGCCATCAGAAGGATCACATAAGGATAACTGGGTTGAAAAAGCGGAGGGTTCTGTGGGATGCGTAAGAAAGCATACGCGTTGCACAACAGCTACGAGAAGGATCGGCTGCACTTGCATGGTTTTCAGTGCGTAGACTTGGAACTGAAAAATAAATGTGCTAACCTTGTTGAAACTACTTTTCCGTCAGGACCACACGAGAGCACACTTGGTTTCTTTAGATCAAGGTGTAGGTGACGGTATCATGAGGTCCCGATGCTCCTTTGAGATGCAGCAGACAATTTCGCTGAGGCGAGTGACTGCCGTTGCGGTTCGTTGCTGTGCAGCAGATCACGAACAGTACACCGCAATGATAGGTAAAATGTTCAGATTATGGCGAACAACTCCAACACCAACTCAATGACCCGAAAAAAGCAGGATGAGCCGGGAGTCACACAAGTTCGCAGTTCGCAAGCTCGTCGTCATACGGCATCCATTACAGCTGACCGGATACGGAAGCGTATGGAACGCCGTGCACAGATTGAAAAGAAAATCGTAGAACCTATTGCAGGTGATAAATGTTGGGTATATTCTTCTTTTTGAGGCTCTGTATCAAAAACATTAACATATAAATTCCATTTCATGAAGGAAACTGACAGGTATTGCGTGACCACGTGACGCGTTTGAGCCAATTATGGGTGTTGGCAGTGGCCCTCGTGTTAAAGGGTCTCTGACCAGAAGCTGGAGAGCCTTTTCCGCAGTGGCTACCGATAGAATACACAAAAGCAACTTCACATACGAAAATGCATGCCTCAACACCTCGTAGTTTTCGTAAACTCGAATTTTGAACATCGCGGTTCACGCCGACGCTGGCACACCTAGCGTCAAATCAAGAAAACGTACGCATATATAGAAAACTCATCTGGTCATCCCACTGGGATGACGTCAATCGCCCATGCAATCAGCGCGCAGAATGCCGTCACGTGATCGAGCACTACAACAACTACTTTCAGCAAGAACCAACATTTTTACGCCGATATACTGTTGTCACAATGTCTGGAAATAAGAAGTATGTATATACTTCGAAATCTACGACCTGTTTTATGACTGCGATAATCCAATTAGCGACTTCCGTGAAAGAGGAGAGCTCTACGAGGCTACGAGCTACGACGACTTTCGGGATCCAGTGCGCAATTTCACTGCGTTAGCGTAGTGTGTGTATTTCCAAGTTTTCTTTATTTATATCTTTTGGAACAACGACCAATTTATCGAGGTACAGCCCTTACTTCATTTGACGTGCCTCGGTTGTGTCGTCAAAGCGAGATTTCTCGGCGGGCATTCAGTTCCGTACGATACTGCGCGTTCAACCGCAGCGGCAGGATAATACCGCGGCGGATTTTGCCAATCATATTTGAAGAATGCAGACTATGAGACGGACCCCTCAGTTTGAGTACAAAGAACCTCCGCCTACAGCAGCCCGCAGTGCTTTCCTTGAATCTATCTTCCAAGACTGTTGCATCTGGACGTGACGAGGTTAGTGTCTTCTGTATAATTTATACAGTGATTACTCTCCTTGTGAGAATTACGTTGTGGCATGCAGATGTTAGGAGACCATTTACGCAACAAAGAAAAATACGGATTAAAGAAAATTGAAGTTTACGCACTAAATCAAAATATTACTGTACAATTCTGAGTGTTGTTGAATGCAGCCATGCCAATGCAGTAAGCAACATTCACAGTACGTAAAATGAAGCTGTGTATTCAGCATCTAGATGTAACATAACAATTGTCACAGCAGTGTGCACCAATGTAGTTCATGACTTCCTTGGACAAGATGTGGAACCAAATGTTGGAAATACAAGGCAGTGATCAGGTACAAGTTATCTTCTATTTGTTTTCCTTATAATATGCAGCATACTGCACATAGTAAAGAAGGGTTCTGGATTCTAAACCAACGCAGTTGAAATCCTTAGTTTACCCCAAGCTGTACTATTGTTGTCTAATCTGGGGAAACACCAAAGAGGGCAACTACGATAAAATTGCAGTGCACAAAAAAAGAAAGAAAGAATGCCTGGTATACGACAACCATGTCTACAGGCTGTCTACAGGTGCAATGTGCTGGACCCTCGTTGCAAAGAGGCCCAGCAGGGGTGCCACTTACAATCCATCCATCCAGCCCCTCAGCTTTCAAGACATGTAAAATACAGTAGACAAAGTGTTCACTTGGAAATCAGACATTTACACAAAATTGCCTTGCAAATTCAGGATCTTTTAGCACCATCCCAAACACTTGCCATTACGGTATGAAATCTATCACTGTACCACCTTACAAGGTTCCACTGCTACGGACCAACTACAAAAATCAGCAGAAACTGTTCCTCTTCCGAACAATTTTTTTCAGCTGATTGGAAATGGCCTTCCTGTGTCCAGTTTCAAAACAGAGTTACACAAACTTGTTGAAGTGTTATTAGAGACAGTCCACTCTGTTATGTATTTGTGTGTGTGTGTGTGTGTGTGAAAATGTGGACAGCTCGGTGCATTTGTGTATTTTATTTATGTGGTTGTGATTTGCTGTATGCTCGTAATGGTAATATCTCAGTTATCGCATTTATATGGCTTTTTTTTAACAATGTTAGAGTGATGACTTCATGGAAGTGGAAGGAACAGGAGAGGAAGACATCTGGCAATAGTCATGACAGTTGTCCGTCAGGTACGGGACCAATTTCTTTTATAAATGTGGTATATAGCGTGAAGTTGTTACTAACCAAAAGTTTTCTGTTCCCTTTAAAGGAATCTACAGGTGGTGAGCATGCGTAAGGAATTGACATATCTCAGTACAACTTAGACCTGCCTGTTGCACATGAGATGTGTGACTCTACTTACACACACAACCCAGTAAACCACCGATGTCCCAAGGACGTCTACATGATGTTACCTTCAGGACGATGAAGACATCCTGAGGACATCCTGAAACATAATTTTGACATACTTGGGACGTACTCAGAACTGCCAAAATAACATCCGCGCACGTCCCAAGGAAGTCCATAGTACGTCAATGACGACCTTTTACGGACCTCTAGTGGACCTTTTTCCCGTGCCTTAGCCAGGCTTACTGGCGTTCTCTGAACATTACATCAACACCGCACAGCAGTGCGTATCAGTGGCACAAACAAGCAACATCAGATCAAACACTTTATTTCGTATGAAACTGAGCGTTATAGCATCGTATTACCTCACCAGGTATTATATCACAGCGTAACATGACCAGCATTTTTTTCGCATTATTATTGAGAACTTACATGTCTTTGAAAACATTATGTCCATGAACACACACAGCATCGGTCCACAAGGGGAAAAACTTAAAGGTATATGCCCGCAATGTCCGAAGTGCGACGCTGAAACATATGTTGAAGCACTGGCATAACCGACGACCATGCTGCACTGTGTTTCGTACAACTGGAGATTTGCGATGTGTCCAGCTTGCCTTTCGTGCGCAAAAATTAACGCTATCCAACTTCGGCTATATTCACTTTTCGCCACGGACTCCCTTCCCTGCCGCGTCATGTGAGCTTAACCTGCAAGAAATGTAATTTCAAAAACACTGCTACAGCAAAATGTCACTGTGAAGTACGCATCGACGTATACGCATACCTTTAGACACAGCGCCTATGGTTGCAGTCTGCAGTAGCCTAGCATTCTCCCTGTCAACAGCCCTATTGCCTGCGAAGACGGGAAACGCATGGATAACCACGTAGTAGGAACGTGAATGCCTCGCACATTCACTACGTACCTTCAAAACGGGTAAAATCTTGAAAATGACGCGGGCGACGCCACTTAGAGATCCATAATTCACATTCATCCGCTACGACGTTTCCACACATCTGTAAAAGAGTCAACAAGGTGCGACAAATTTGTACTTCCCTGCAAATTCTTTATTAAAATCACTCAGCATTTTTTACATACAGTGGCACAGCCGTAAAGGCTTGTGCTGCCGTGGAGCACATGACGAAGTTGCACGGGTGAAGCGTATGCCCAATCTGTTTCGCAGTAAACACTAGTCACTGAAGAGCTCTGAAACGCACTTTAGCGTAACTTACCTGATGTCTTTCAACATTTCTGTGACCTTCCCACGTCGTGAGTGTGCTGTCCCAACCGCGTTGTTCACCGCAATGAATACGTCGAAAGTATCTGAAATTCATAGATTAGACATTAGTAACGGGGCCACTGACGATGTTGCATGTTCACCTTGAAAAGTGCTGGTAGGGTCACGAGTTCACTTAGCTGAAAGATAAAGCATAGGGTAATAGGAATCAAAAGGGTAATAATCACACTGCTAGCATAAAGTAATAGAACCCACACGCTAGGAATGATACCAAACAAAAGTTGCACGAATTGTACAAACATAGAACTAACCTTTAATCTAAGAAATCGCAAGGCTTCTGGACCTATCTTCCAGGGTGCACACATAAAAGCACCCCCAGGCAACACTTGTGGGGCATAAAAACACATTCACAGCAGACCAGGGCACCAGAGCAACGACGGAACGCGAGACAACGGGAGCCAGAAAAAGGCGTGCGAACGCAACGAAGCTTGCAAGCGAAATGGACGCCGCCCGCAGCGCAGAAACGACAGGAAGGCCACCTGCCCGCCAGGCGATGCCCAGGCGCTCCTCGGAATGTAGCAAGGGAACGGAAAGTCGCGCGAAGACGGGACCAACGCTATCGGAAAGATGACGTTTTCCTCTTCAAAAACACATCTCAATCACCTTCCTACGCCAGCAAGAACCCGATATCGAAAAAAATGCCCCAGGCCCATGTATCAGAGAACCGCCGTTGCCACGGTGTTCTAACTCGAGAACCGAGAGGGATAGAAAGATGCGGCAAGTTTCTACGCGTTTCCCATGTCGAGTGCGTGTGCCCATTAAAAGGAAGTCGGATCCGCCGTGGGCTTCAAGCCTGAAGACAGGGACAAAAATCGGTGAACGGTGGTCGGTGTCAGGAATTTCGAGAATGACGTCTTAACCACTGGAAATCGACGGCTGGTCTCAATTGGAAAGTTGTAGAGCAGGGAACAGAGCACGCGCACATAAAATTTCGACTAAATCGGACATCGGGTAATCGACTTACGACACCGAAAAGTGGGAAGCGTTTCAGGGTGGCTCTAGCCAGCCTCGCAGCTCGTCATGCTCTTAAGCCGATATCGGGAGAACGGAACATCGCGCGCCTGCGGGACAAACGCTGTTGGAAAGAGCACATTGAGACCTTCATAACGAAGGCAAACATGACCATGTGGCAGCAACGGGAAGGCTTTTTTTTGGGGGGGGGGCGGGGAAGCCGCTGGTCCCATGTATTGGGAGGAGTGTGAACGCGGAATCCTCTAACTCGAGAACTGCTAAATTTAGAGAGACGCAGTGAATTTTATAACGTGCTCCGCGTCGAGAACAGTGGGTTCTCCAAGTATGAACCCTGTCCGAGGCGAACTTCTTTCCAACAAGGGCACTGAAGTTAGGAAAAACGAATTTTACTAACGCGTCTCCGCCTACGAGTTCGAAACCACTACAGATCAGTTCCTGTGTGATTTGCGCGATCACACAGCTAATCCAGGTACGTTCGAACCTGAATTTTGGTCTCGATCCAACAGTCCGGGCGGGATTTACAAGACTTTGAAGGTGTCAGAAGCACCGACGGTTGCCTAGAATTTTCAAATATCTGGACAACCGCCAGGATTTCTCACAAGCCGCAAGATGCACGCGTAGGGGGATGGAAGGGAAATTCGTCACAAGAAACAGCATCCCGATATCGCCGCTGCAGGCCAAGATATTAGACACGGGAACCCATCGCGAAACACAGCGATGTCACTCTGATGGGGTTAAACCATCACTGGATGGCTAAAAGACGCCGCGGTATCAACCGCCACCTCAAGTGGCATGTGCAGTGCTCAGTTGGAATCTCTATGCATATCTGATCTATTCTGACCGATGATGTCACTACGGTGCCGTAGGGGACCTGGGCACATTCTTCTTATTTGTCCATGCTACCAACCTTCCCGAACCGCGCTCTCTCGGATCCTTAGTCAGTTGGAATTTCACACTTTCTATCTCTATGAAAATAGCTTGGCCCCTGGTGAAATCCAGCCCATCAACACTTTGTGATGAGAGCTTTTTTGGTCTCTTTAGACACGTCAGGACTTCGATCCTTATGGTGAAGGGGCACATTTCATCGCATTTTATCGCTCGGGTATCCACACTAGCGACGAAACTCCTCATTATTAACCTTAGAAATAAAGTTGTTGTTTTATTGATACTCTAGGCCAATTCCTTCAATTGGTTTCGCATTCTTTGAACTGGTGCAGTGTGTACAAAACATGTTGGATTACATTAAATCAAGTGGAAATCAGCGTTTAGCATTTATATCCATTAAGCCAATTCATTGAATTGCTTCTTTATTCCGTGGGTACGGTCTTCGCCACACAACATAGTGGAAGATGATGTCGCGAAGGTATAGCTTATCTTCAAAACCCTGATTCTGTCAATGAGGAACTTGTACCTGACGGCTACATAATGAACGAATTGACTGTCTGATTTGTCTTTGGATCTCGTTGGAATTGTGGCGACAATCCAATGATGTTATGTCTTCTCGTTCCGGCAGGGAAGCACATCTGGAGATGTAGTTGTGTGTGTTCCGTTCTACATGGAGATATTGCAAGAGATATCAAGGTCTTCTCGGCCTTCCCAACTACCTTTATTAGCACTACAGTAAAAGGAAACAGAAGCTAGATACTGTGGTACATCTGCTAAGCTCGGACCATGTCGGGAGTTTCTTTGTAAATTCAGATGAATAATTTTTGTGTGTTGCCACTTCGGTAACAGGGATAAAAATTAGTGTCACTGTTTTAGTTTCTTGCTGCACGCTGTTGAACGTTATCATAAGGATACAAAAATATAATGAGCATCGAAAGTATGTTTGTATTCTACTTCTAAATCAACATCCGATCGGGACGCCATTTCGAAGTCCCAGCGATATCATTAAAATACATCCTGGCTCGACAACGCTAGGACGTTTCGAACGACGTCTTATTTACATCATTGGGACATTTTTCGCGGATCAGGACTTCGGGATCTTTTCAGGACGTCCATGGGACATCGGTGGTTTACTGGGAAGCATCTGCAGGTTCGATGCATGTATATTTTGAAGCATGAAAGACAGAGTGCTAAAAATATATCTGAGGTGAAAAATTGAGCAGTTCACTGCAGTAATTCTATAGATTTATTTTCAGCATTTTGGGAAAAATATAGTGATGGCAAGATTACCTGTGTTGTACTGCCAGACCATCTGCCGTTGGAGTTCCATGTCCCAGTTATTATATATAATAGCTGTTTGAGGCTATTACATATTTATTATGCAAGTTTTGTGCCTGTGAGTTCCTGTAAATGTGCTCTGCGGTGATCATACTGGACAGAGAGCTATGCCTGTATAATAACAGTGACTAATGTTCTCCTGCCCATAAACCTATTCCTAGGGTACATCTGCACCCTTGGAAGTCACTGGAGAGGCGTGTTAGCTTAGCTCAATTGGTAGGGGCCCTGGATCGGTAATACAGAAGATGTGGGTTCAAGTCCTACTACTGGCTAACCTTTCCAGTGACTGCCTTCTTTCATCGTTCATTTCTTAGGCACTTGATGCTTTGTATGTATTTGCCTTTTCTATGTGTTCCAGTCTCAGAAAATCAACTGCCATGTTCAAAAGAAGTGGAATATGCCTCTGCAATCTGGAACCCATCCCAACATCTCTTAATCGACAATGTAGAATTTGTACAGAACCGCACGGTTTGTTGCTCGTGATTATCATCCTTTTTCCAGCGTCTCAGCCATTAAAGCCAAACGCTTTCTTACTCCTTTAATTACCAGATGAAAGGTATCACGCCTGGCATTCTTTCATAAGTTATATTACAGTCACACTCCTCCCCACCCCACTTACTGTCAATCCCCTCACAAGTTACTTCCAAGACTTGATGACTCGCACAAAGTACTTGCTCCACCTACACAAACAAAAAAATTCCTCTACTCTCCGCACCAGCTGATGGTGTCAAACTGGAATGACGTTCCTGCCCACATAGCATCAGAACAAAATGTATCGTCATTTATTTCCAAGTGCTACGATCGTTTTCAGATCGAATGAATTTCTTTGTGGTGAGTGAACGAATTTTGTTTGCATCAGTTTGGTATTTGTCTTTTTTGGATAAAAAACCTCCCGCATTTATGTAAATCCCTTCACAAGGTTGTTTAAGTAAACAAATGAAATGAAGAACTTCGTGATACTTTCATAGTTGGAGCATTTTTAATGCATATTTTAAAACAGTGGCTGCTAAAAATGTGTCAGACACCGTTACAAAGGCTGCCGTCTGTATCAGGTGAATCATGATTTTTCCCAGAAGCCCAATAATGTATAACGCTGTATCACATATGCTATTTTGGAGCAATCTCTGCATTTATGTAAATCCCTTTACAAGGGTGTTTAAGTAAACAAATGAAATGAAGAACTTCGTGATACTTTCATAGTTGGAGCATTTTTAATGCATATTTTAAAACAGTGGCTGCTAAAAATGTGTCAGACACCGTTACAAAGGCTGCCGTCTGTATCAGGTGAATCATGATTTTTCCCAGAAGCCCAATAATGTATAACGCTGCATCACATATGCTATTTTGGAGCAATCTCTGCAGACATATTATGAAGATATTATCTGAGTGCCACAATAAACTATATGAACCACATTTCATGTTACATCATCTTCGACTACAACACGCCTATTTGAGTATTTGAGCAGCCCAAGATACAAAGCTTGGTTCCTCAAGGTCTACATCCTACTCGAACTGGGTGTGCACTTTGCACACAAAAGGAAAATTGAGAATGAAAAAATGGCTAGGAAGCAAGCGAACTGGGGTTTTACATCATGCATAGAAGATTGAGGTTTTCGATAGTCCACTTGTGTAGTGAGCACTTCTGGAGGACTGAGAGCAGGAACCGAGGTCACACACAGGGTAACCTGCATAACAGTCTGATTTACTTCCACATAACGATCATTAAAATACTTGAGGTGCTTAAACAATACTATTTGGGTGCTATCAGACAGTAAGAGTTCGAACACTTACGACATATTGACTGAATGGGTGGACAAAAGGATGCGTCAGAACAGGATTGGATTTGTGTCTGTGGTGGAATTGAGAGCCCAATGTAATTCTTACTAGGCGGAGCAGGGTGATGAGATGATGCTTTGTGTCAGGGGTCAGCACAGTGGTTTATCCAGAATCCCAAGCATGGAGGAGTGTTGAAAAAGGTTCGGAGGGAGGGGGGGGGGGTCATTATTATAGTTGCATCATTACCGACATGTGTCTACAGCTGAAATTGCAAGGGCACCCCCTGTAGGGGGTACTTCCACCTAGTATCTTGGGTATTTAAAGCATGTAGTAGTTACTATGGGAAAGGCTTTGCGTATCCTGTTCACCGCGCAGACTGGTATAACGATTCTCTTGTTTTTTTCAAGTCTGTGCAACATCCATCTCACGAACTGTTGGTATGTAGTGTACATATCTATTTCCTGTATGAGACACGCAAGCTTTGAACAAAGCTAAAGCTAGTAGGACGCCGAGTATTAATTCAGCTGCACTCTTTCTGAATATGTGACGAACAATAACGAAAAGTTCAGAAAAACTATTTTGTATTGAAACCAACCAGCATGATTGTGCACGAGACACGTACGCTTCCTACTTGTGAATATGAGCGCTAGGTTCGTGCTGCCCTCGAAGTTCTAAATATGCTACTTTAAGAGCAGCTCCTTGCAACATAAGCACTCGACTTCTTTCGGCATTATTATGCAATGAACCACTCCGGCCCCTTTACACGGCGCCGTCAAACATGAAATTTACACAAACTGTTCATGTGCTTCATCGTGATCGATGCTGAAAGCTCATCTAACAGTCTGTCGTTGGAACTTCCTCTTCATGCTGAAGTCGATTCGCGGCTCAACATTTCAAAAGCAAGGCCTCCAAACTCTGCTGCACGTAGCAGGTGCCTCTCAGCTGCTAAAAGGTAGCTGAAAAGCTGACTTGTCGACTCCGCTGTGCTTCCGCGTCCATATTGAAAAAGCACCCAGCAATACGGAAGTTGCGGAAACCTCCCGAACTTCCGGTGTGGACTTTCCACCAATAAACGTCGCGGGCGTTTGACGTCATACACATGGGAAAACCACTGCATAATAGCTAGAGTTTTGCGCTGATCGCACGAGTTGAGGGCAGAAATCGAAACCGCTTTTCGGCTCCTTGTTTGGAATAGTTGGCGGCTGCGCAGAGACGAAACGTTTCAGTTGTAACCTGGAGGCGCCATGTAGGTTCGTTATCCATACAAACAAAGACATTGACCAGGTTCTGGTCAGAGACCCTTTAACGTCATCTTGATGGTGGGCCGGGGTGGATATTCTATATAAACGTATGTTTTCTCGGTTTGATGCTAGGCGTGCTGCACTCGGATGAAGTCGAATGTTTAAAATTCGAGTTTAGAGAAACCGTGGGGTTTTAATGCATGAATTTTCGCATGGAGAGTCCTTGTTGGGCGCTTTATCGGCTGCAAGTACGAAAGAGCTCCCACAGTTTCTGGTCAGAGTCCCTTTAACTCGGTACTTTTGCACCGTGGTAACTTTCAGCGGAACTCGTTCCTTTTTCAGGTAACTTTGCCAAAGTAACTTAAGTTCCAAGTTACTTTTAACTCGCTTTTCACTCATGTCCATATATTTTCTTCCTTTCTCTCCGGTTCCTTCATGGCATTTTTGGCCATGAAACGTGATATTCAATCAATGACAGTATTTTATTCAGGAAGTAAGAACCGCTGCCATTGAAATGAAGCCGAACCATTGTGCACCCACAGGGAGTAAGATGCGAAGCGTTCGAACAGACCTCTACCAGAGAAACGTCATCATGACATTGGTAGACAGACTGAAACCGAAACAAATCGGGAGGAGACGGCTGGGTTCCACGAACGGACACTTGTTCTCTGCCTCCCATTGAAAGAAAAGCAGGATCGAAGGTCGCGTCCCTTTAAGGAACCATCGTAATCCCCTCAAGACCGTGGCTTTCGGGCGCGACCTTGTTCACCTCTAGCTTCGAGCGTAGTTCAATTCTACCAAATTTGTGGTGCTGTCGAACACTATGACGTCATTTGTTTACAAACAGGGAGAGGTCCATTGTTGGACATAAGGGAAAACGATTTAAGCGTGTTGCACTCCTCCGCAGGCAACTCAAGGTCTAAGACAATTGTTCATGCGCGCTGCACCTGCGTAATGCTATCTTGTGTCCGAAGTAACTTGGAAGTAACTCGTTCTTTTTTTTTAAGTAACCAAGTAACTGCGAGTTACGTTTCAGGCTGAAGAACTTCGTTATTAACTTAGTTACATTTTTCACACGGTAACTTAACTTTTAACGAGTCTTTTTGGCGGGTAACTTCTCAATCTATGTGTATTACATAAGCCTGGGGATGATGTTGAGTGGTCTCACTTATTATTTCAAAAGAGCAGTGGTAGTTAACTGGTGTTGTGATTCTAAGGACCATGATGAGCGTTTGGGGTAAAAATCGCTAATATGCACGGTGCTTTTTTTTGTTGAATTTTATTGTAAAAGTGAACGTCACTAAGAATCGGACAAAGGAAATAATCTTGCGATTCAATAAATAATAGGAGTCTTTGTCTTTGCCGCTGTCTTCTTCAGACAGGACGTGATCACGTTATGCAGTCTGCAGCAATGCATTGACCGTTACTGGAAAAAAATGTAGCCATAGAAAAATCGTGAGTATTGTCCTGGACGGATTTATGATGAGCACTGTTTTTGAATAAGAGGAGTGCGTGTGCTTAGAAATAGTTTGATGTTGGTTTTCTGCTTTCTTCAAGTGTTTCTCCTTGCTTTTTCCCCCCTTGTTGTCTGACAAACATGCGCTGACATGTCCTGACCTGTTGTGCCATGTTTTCCTTCTACATCTAGTTTTTCTTTTTGACAAGGAACATTCTTGACGATGTCGATAGTGCTGCCTTGAATGGGAGTAGTGCTATTCTTAATAATTTTGCAATTCATTTAGTTCAGAGAGTAACCGCAAGGGGGACAGGTGCATGGCTTTATCCAGTCAAGGAACAAAGCGACATTATTCAGTTTTCTGCCTGGCTCTCGGAAGGGATGGACATGTCTCAATTAGCTCGTTGTATGTAGGCATTGAAGATGTTGGGATATTTTGTTCTTTTGCAAGTCTAATTTAGTAAGACTTTGGGAATGAAATGCTTAATTCCTACAATCACCTCTCATGTGTGTTTTTCTGCAATAGTTCCCTATGCAATCATTATAGTAGAATAAAGAAAATAATCTTGGGATAGTGATTCAATAAATAAATAAATAACAGGTCCCCTGTCTAGAGCGTACGCGCCCTTGAGCCACGCAGCTGCATGATGACGTAATACCACGAACACTATTGTTTCAGGCGGACATTGTCCAGAGGAGCATTAGTGAAAAAAAAAACAGTGTAGCCCTGAGACAATAGGATGACGTCACGACCAATGAGCACGGCCTGCAGGGGGCGCAAGGATTCACTTCTTTCTTGGTTACTTGGTCTCTTACTTAATTTTGCTCCTAGCAATTGCGTTGGCCCTCAGTGGGAGAGCGTAGCTTCGGTGGGGTTCCGTCTGCCTCTGATGGGGTGCGGATGTGTGGTTCATCACTGGTGAATGGTGTGTGACGATTGTGGTGGACTTTGTGACGAACGGATTTACAATGAGGGAATGCGGTGCTTTTTCCCTCTGTTCAAGTGTATCTGTGTTTGTTTTCCTCTGTTGCCCAGCAGTCGTACGATTTGTCCTGACGTGTCCTGACATGCCCTGACATGCATGCTTTCCTTTGTTGACGCTTTGTATTTTTTCTTTTTTGACAAGGAATATTCTTGTCTTGACGATGTCGATAGTGCTGCTCTGAATGGGAATAGTGCTAAAACAATACTTAATAATTTTGCGATTAAATTAGTTCAGAAATCAACCGCAAGAGGGACACATGCATGACTTTATAGAGGAGAAAAGGCATTAAGATTCAGTTCCGTGCTTGGCTGTCGGATGGAGTAGACGCATCGTTCCGCGCTCCTTGTTACCCGTACTCTGTGTTGATTTGTTGAGTGCCTAGTCCTCTTATTAGCCTTTGATTGAGTTAGGTGTTAGGATATTTTGTTCTTTTGCAAGTCCCATCTAGTAAGACTTTGGAATTCGCAATAGTTTCCTATGCAATCGTTATAGAAGAATAAAGGAAATAATCTTGGGATAGTGATTCAATAAATAATAGGTCCCCTGTCTAGAGCGTACGCGTCCTTGAGCCACGCAGGTACATGATGACGTCATGCCATGGCTTCATTGCAGGTTGACCTTGTCCAGTTGTGTCGACCGACCGTGTGAAAAAAAAAATCGGTGTAGCCTTGGGACAAAGGGATGACGTCACGACCAATGAGCAACGTAAGAGGAGGGCGCAGGAATGCTCTTCTCTCTTAGCCTCTCGCAGGTGGTGGGGACCAGCTCCGATGGCGCAGCGGTAACGCGTGCGCTTGGAGACTGGGAGGTCCGCGGTTCAAATCCGCGGGCCGGCTGTGCCGTCTGGGGTTTTTCCTGGGTTTTCCTCAGATGTGTAATAGGCGTATGCCGGCACAGTTCCCCTGAAGTCGGCCCATGGACGCAGCTATCCTCCCCCCGAGCGGATTCCACTCGGTCTTCCACTTCACGCTTTCCTCTCCTCCTCTCCACCATCTTTCCCTTCCCGAGAAACATGCCGCCTAACCAGGCAGGCAGACCTCTCGAGTTCCTCCCAACGACACTCCTCCTCCTCCTCGCAGGTGGTCGCCGCAGAGGGCGCTAAGAGCGCGCGAATGCGTAGCGGCCGCGGCGCGGCGCCCCAGTCACTTCCTCGCTGGATCTCGCGTAGTGCAGACGTGTCCTCGGTCGCTCCGCAGTCCCCGCGCGGCTCAGTTTGTGTCAGGCTGTCGGATGGAGCAGTCACATCGGTCTGCGCTCCTGTTGTGGTGAGCTGATTTGTTGTGTAACTAATGCTTTCGCCAACTTTGTCCCCGCTTTGTTTGCAATTTTCATGCCCGTGCACGTCGGGCGCTGGTTGCTGTTGTCCGGGCATCCCCGCCATTTTCTATCTTCTTCTGCCTTGGGAATGAGAGTAGTGCAGGTGTGATTCTTAATAATTTTGTCGTGAGATTAGTTGAGAAAGTAACCGCTAGGGTGTGCAGCTGCGGGACATTATACAGGAGAAAAAACCATTACGAGTCAGTTCCCTGCATGGCTATTGGATGGAGCAGTTGCATCATTCTGCGCTCCTGTTGTGGTGGGATGATTTGTTGTGTAATTAATTCTTTTTGTTGATTACTATTGATGGTTAGCATACTCTTGCTTTTCCAGCCTCTGTATTATAAGTGTTTTTCTCTTCGCGTGTCTAGAGCTGTCCTAACCTGCCCAGACATGTCACTTGTGGTCATAGCTGCGATGCTTTGCAACCTGCCTCTGTGCTCCGTCGCCCGGCGATGGTCAGCGGCCGTTCGGGACCACTTTTTTCAAGATGACCGTCGTTGGTCTTCAACTAAACTCCTTCTCTCCACTCTATCTCTATCTATTTTTTTCTTTTTTATGGACTCTCGTAGTGCACAACGCTCAGCTGGTCTGGACACGAGTTAGACGATCCGCAATTACCCTAGTGAAAATGTATCTGAGAGGCCTCTCAGGTCTAATATGTTATGGGACTGAGACGACCTCTCAGGCTGACCTCTCAGGTTGAGAGGACCTCTCAGATTGACAGGACCTCTCAGAAGCTAATGCCCAGATCTGACATCGGAACATCAATGTTCAATTTCGCCGTCTGCGCTGCACCTGTCGTCGGAGTGGTATAATCATACAGTGCTATGATACACCAGACATAGGTACAGACAAGTACATGTCACAAAACTCCACATATATTGAGTTGCTTCGATTGTACAGATACACTCAAGGCATGCACACTGCTATCTGATTATGTAACAGTTATTTCAAATGTCTTACAGAATTGTGAATATCTAATATTTGTTGAAGGATCGCTCGCAAGAAACTACACGAAACAGTAAATTGCACCAACAGAAACTAGATTTAGCACTTACATGTCTACGAAAGCGTACGAGTCATCATCAACACATACTGTCGTATTCCACAAAGCGTGAACTCATGGGACACATATTCACAATGTCCGTACAGCGGCGATGAAAAATATTCTTGAGGAACTCTGCTTCTCGGTGATCAAGTTCATGTGTTTTACGTATACTTCGGGACTTGCGATGCACCGTCTAGTTTCCCTCGCTTGCGTAAGCCACCAACTAACTGGAGAGATTGGGTTCTCACCACCTTGTGTTCTCACCACCTGCCACTTCGTACGAGATTCATCTGTAAGAAATACAACTTCAAAATGTCAGTGTAAGTCAGTGTGTAGGCATCGAAATATATAACACACCGTTTGGCACCCAGCGCCGTTGGTAACGTTACGTGGTTGGTAATCTTCCTATCGGCGCTCATAATGCGTGTCTGCGAACAGTAGTAAAAGCCTAAAGTGAAGAGGAATGGCTGTCAACCACAAAAGCATATTTGAGACATCGTCTACATACCTCAAAAACAGTTACAATCCCGAAGACAAGACGCAAATTACTTGAGATCCGCGGCCGACGTCCTCACACTTCAACGTTTAAAAACAGACTGATTCAACCGCTGGCGACTGGCCGAAACGCTTCCACTTACGTGCAGTGCAATAATGCACGGATTGCAAGAACAATAGCTTCAAGGGGGGAAGGCATTACAAGGTTATCACGGCACGTGTTCCTTGAAGGAATAATGCACAAACACGTGAAATCTTGCGATCTATTTTCCAAAGCGGACGAGGTAGCATGTTCCGCGGCGCGGAAAACAAGTAGCAACTTGCTCTGGGAGGTGTTGCACGACGCACTGTCGCAAAGCTGTCTGAGAGGTCCCCCCAAACCTCTCAGGGCTACATGAATGATTATACAACGTCTTACAGATTTTCTAAGAGGTCCTCTCAGACCCCTCTGTGCTGCCTGAAAGGTCCTACCAGACCTTTCAAAATTTCTTGAAAGGACCTCTCAGACCCTTCAGAAGTGCTAAAGGGTCCTACCAGACCTTTCAAGATTTCTTAAAAGGTCCTCTCAGACCTCTTAGGACTGCTTGAGAGGTCCTCTCAGACCCCTCAGAATTTCGTAGAAGGACCTCTGAGACCTCTTAGGACTGCTTGAGAGGTCCTCTCAGACCTCTCAGAATTTCTTAAAAGGTCCTCTCAGACCTCTTAAAAAATCCTGAGAGGCCTCTCAGATACATTTTCACTAGGGTAGTGTTGTGACTCCCTGGAAGGTGCTGATTAATGTGGGGTGTCCCAATTAGCTCTAATTGCTAATTAAATCGTGTTCAGGACAGTTGAGCGTTGTGCACTATGAGAGTCCTGTCATTACTACTACTGTCGTCGCTATCCAGAGATTTCGTGGAGGACAGCAGTGATGCAGTAATAGAGGACAATGATCCTTATTCTACAGATCCGTTGCAACGACACTGTATACTAGAGATAGACGAAACTGGTTGCGACGATCACGCCGTTTGTCAGTTACGCGCAGCTTCTCGATTAAGTGCTTGACAGACGTCCACTTCAAAGACAACAGCCCAACTGGTGCGTCTGTGGGTTTTGCAGTCAGAGGAACCGGACGTGGACTCCTCAAGAAGAGAAAGGTGTTGCGCACACAGGTAACAACCCTCGTTCATGACATCGAACAGCGTATAGCAACAGCCGACTGCAACCTTACCGAATTGAAGGAACGTTTAGATCGTCTCAACAACGTCAACGCTCTTCTTAAGGACGTAGACTCCCAAATTGAACCTTTATTAACCTTTATTAAGAAGAGTATACTCGACAGATAGAACATCAATATCGGGTTGGAACCACTACGTTTCCAATAACCAACAACCAATAAGCGCAGCCGTTTAAAAGGAGGCAGAGAGAAATATAAAAGACGTAGAAAAAGCCACACCGAAAGATACTGGATTTTAGGAAAAATCTTCCCGGAAACAACACCGCAAGCGATGCTGCCCCGACGCCCGTTTTACGGGCCGCGCATTCCAAGACACGGCCCACCCGGAGGCGGACCGCGTTATCAAGGAGCCCCTCTCCGGTATATCAGGGACCGGCTCCCATTTGCCAGCGGCATTTACCGAACAGTGTGGTGAGCGAAACGTCAAAAATACACCTCAACAGCGACGAAAATCAAGTTAAATAATGAGAAGAAAGAAAACGAAAAAACAAAGGTCACCTTCAAAAGTCCTACCTGGATGTCTCACAACAAAAGGAATAAGAAACATAGACTTTGCAGTGATGCAGAGCTAATACTTCAATCAACTCCTCGCTTTGAGTATTTTTGTTTGCGCAATCGAAAGAAACATGGACAGCACACCTTTCGTTTTGTGTTGCAGGCGAGCGGGACTCTCGAATGTACGGAGGGTCGCGTAACAAGCAACTAATATCTCTGCTTTCGCTTTGGAATAGAATTCATATTTTGAGAAGGGCCCCTTGATAACGCGGTCCGCCCCCGGGTGCGTATGTCCGTAACCTAGCCAGCAGCACGCATGACGCGCCTATACGTGCCCTGATTGGCTGCTGCGCCACGGGCGACCCATCAAAACCTGGAGCGCACGCTTCGCCCATGCTCGTCAGGTGTTGACGCCGTTGTCTTGACAACGAAGCGCGCAGATTGAACTGGTTTGAGCAAGACGTTTGTAATGCGACGAGCGTTCACGACCGGGCGTATGAGGCTTACATGTTTGTGTCGTCCCTAAGTGTGGTCTGCCTCGACCAAATCTCGTTGTCTAGCGTTCGCGCATTGGAAAAACGCAAGTAAAGGCAGGCGAGCTGGTGGACGAAATCCATCGAGCAATAACGATAATAACAATAATAACAAATATAATGATAATTAGGAGTGGATTTCCGCGTAAGGCGATCCATCGAAGAAAAAGTTTGGATAAACACAACGTCGGACTTTTAATTTACAATGGATTTCGTCTCGCCAAGCGGGTTGTGGCAAAAATCAGTGTATTGCGTCAAAAACGTTATGTGTTGTATCCCGTTAAAGCATGGTTTCGTACATATTAGTCAAGCATCGCAGTTTTTGAATGACAGAATGGGGCAGCATATAGGAATTGCTATGCCGCCCTATACTCACGAAACCATATGTGTGATTCCATCTGGAGTGAAACTGTTGTTTTGAACAGGCTATGTTCTCTAAAAGCAAACTCTTGCTACGAGAAGCCTTGGCAATTCAAGCTTTGGGAAACGGCACATGTGTTCGCGAGACGTCGGTTGTAAACCACCCACCCTTGAAGCGGTTTTATGATATGCGCTGTGACATATCCCTTATTCTCAGTGGTCCTTGTCCCTTTTACCCACACTGTACTGTAAAAATGCTGTGCTGTCTTGAGTAAATTGCTTTGCTGGTTTGAGCTCTGGTGTGTTTGTTTATTCGATCCGCGTCGCCCAAGATCAGGCTTTTTCTTCGATACGTTCACATCGCGCTCGTTTGGGGTCTATATGTACGTTCTGCTTCCCTCTGCACATTACGCCTTGCTGTGATGATGGAAGAATATATTATTGTCAAAGATGAAGAGGCGTCAACAACTTCGTTGGAGATTCTTAGAGGAAATCTGCTGAACGAAGAGGAAATGGATGAAGCAGTACTGTTCATCAACGAACACGTCGTGGATTGTTGATGCTGTGCGTAGCAACTGCGAAAGGTAAATGCTACTTGCCATATATATAATCGAAGTTGATGAGATGTTCTAGAACAGCATAAGATACGGACAGGCGCGCATCTTATTAGAGCGCGCGGTTCCGGCCGCATCCCATCGCTGAATGGGAGAATAAACGAATTGAACTTAATTGAACGTTGTGGGTCAGGTGCAACCCAGAAAGTAGCACTTCATTACCATAACTGCAACAGAAGACTAGTTGGTTCGAAATGAAAAACGAATAACCTCGGCTGAACTGCATGCCAAAAAGTTTATTTAAAGCGAGCGATAAAAAGAGAAACGAGCGCTACTTTTCAGCTACTTGACTAAGAAACAGGTGCTAGTAGTGAAGCAGTACCTGTTTCTTACTCAAGTAGAAGAAAATCACCACTTGCTTTTCTTTTATCGCTCGCTTTCAATATAATTTCTGGAGACGTTAGAGCAAACACCACGTATATACATAGCCACGCAGCAATCTGTGCGCGCGACAGTTACTTCGCGGCCGCTAACATAAAAAAAAAAATTATATGCACGCGACTTCTGCGGCCCTGTGCGCACCGCGCGTCAAAAGTCCAGCAATTTTCAAGGTGTTGAAAGCTAATGCCACTGAGGCCAATGGCGAAGCCAGGGGGAGGGGGGGGGGGTGCAACCACCTGAGATAGTACCTTTGGTAGCGCATTTGGGAGAGGGTAACAAAGAGAAATCCTCCTCCCCCATGAAGTCCCTATAGAGAACCCTTTCCTAAATATTTTTCTGGCTACGCCACTGAGGCTACATAATGTAAACCACAAATTGCTTGAGATTTAATTATGCAAAGCTCCTGGAAACTGCAGCTCAGGACGTCCAATTTACTGTGTTGTAATCAGAAGCTCCAGTTGTTTGCTCTCCTTTTTGCTATGTTACCCTGGAAAATGTTTCAATACTCAACTTCTGCCACGGACATCACAGAACGACACCCTACTGATTGTACAAAATGCGATAAAAGAAGTTTTCCTGAATTGTCGCTGTGCCCTACTCGTGCAATGCCAAAGCGACTAATTAATCACAATGAGAAAAATATTTCTGTGATTAAATATATCACACCTCTGAGCATATACCTGCATGGCATGATAACTTACTCAGTGAGGCTAACTGAAAGTATTGATTTGTCATAGTGAGACTAGGCTTGACTAGAATTCATAGACTGCAATAACAACAGAAATGCTATAGACTAGAATTCAATTACAATTACAATATGTCATAAAATATGCATCTTTCCAAATAGGATGGTGTTTCACAAGGTTTGGCGCTGTCAACACCATGGACGCAACAAGCGGTCGTCAAGTAGTCGCGTGTGACAGGTTGTACAGCAAAACTAGACGTGAAGATAAAAAAAACTAACAGAAACACCAAGAGGTATGATGAGTTTTTGCGGAGAGATGTGCCTCTTCCTGCTGTCATAAAGATTGACTCGAGGCACAACCACAGTACGCAAAGTGCGGATGCCCTGAGACTTCTTCGTAGCACCCCAGAAGCAAAGGCAACATTCATGGGTAGGTACGATTAAGAATCTAAACTAAATTTATCATGATAGTTGGGGAAAAGCACATATAGGAATTGTACGAAGACAAATCATGTAGTATACTGTAACATGAACGAAAACAATTCCAGCATCTGAAAGAAATGCATGCACCTCAGTGCATAACCTAGCTTTGCATTACATGATGCTAATAAGACGCACAGTTACAAACATATACATGCAAATAATGTTGACGTAACTTTTGTAAGTCATATTTTAAAGCAGTGCACATTTAATAATGAGCAAAATTTTAGAAAACGTATTTGCTGTATCTTATGTTTGTCGGATTTGGGCCCAGTTTTCTCAAACCCAACTAACAAATCTGAGACTAGCAATCCCTCATCCTGAATTTTACCTTTAACTCTGCTTCTCCAAGGCTCGTTATTGTCACTGAAATATTCATCACATCACCAAACAAGATGTGTAAAAAAAGAATTGGGTGTTAACTTAATGTTTTAGCAACCCTTGATCTCGGTTCGAAGTTGCCCAGCGTTGGTGAAACCTGGCCTTGGTCATGTAAATCTGGAGCAAAATCATTTTTTAACAGAAGTCATTAGCAGTTGCAGATGAGAAGGAATGCTGAAACCTCTCTTTATGTATCAGAAATGTGACATAACCATGCCCTGGAAGTAGTAACTGTGGTGCATGCTCTGCTCTTACAAAGAAACAATAGTTAATGATGTGTCTTTGAATCAGCCAGGCATGTACATGTTCTTGCTCTCTTTCAGAGTACTTCAATGAAGGCATGACGGCAGCCAATGCAAAGAGGCTGCATGAGTCTAAGCTTGCAGTTGAAGTTAATGGTGCTGAACTACTAGCAAATGCAGCAATAAATCCAACGACTAGAACTGTCAACCACTGGTATGAGACATGGAGGAAAGATCAATATGGAGGAAGAGAAGCAGCCTTCGATCCTATCTTGAAATTGAAGGAGAAGAGCTCCAGGTACAAGGAGCTAGGTATGAAACCATGAAATGCTATTCAGATTTGATCAAATTTGAGCTGATGTTGAAGTTTGCACATGCTCATATAGTGGGTATGGATGTGTGTACGTTGCCACCAACATCCTTTAAACCAAACTAAATATGTCCAAAATCTATCTCCACATATCTCCAACCACATAAACGAACGCACATCTTTGGCTCAGAAAACAGAAATTATACAATCGACTCAGCATTAAAATGACCATGCTCTGAAGCACAAGAGTGGTTATCGTGGCATTCTACATGGCTTTGACTGCTTTTTTCAGTTTCCATTTTTCTTTTGTGAGCACAGCATGTTATCTGTCTGTCCCCTTTGTCATCTCAGTTTGGCTGCACAAAATGCCCCTTGCTTTCATTCTATTACACAAATTCACTTCAGTTGTTTATTTCCCATTCACCGATGGGTGCGGATGGGGAAACAAGCCGCAAAATGCAGCTTAACGACTGAAGCAGTATACATACAGTAACACCAATACCAGCACATAAACGGAATACAGGGCAATCTAGGAAATACTAGATTAAGACAGACTAAATATACATTACTAGGTGCTGCACAACCCTATTGAAAAATACTTCAGAAAATCTTACAAAAGAAATATCTCAGACTGCTGAAGGAATTTCTATGAGGTTATGAGACTAAATCTTACAAAATTTCTCTCGGAGTTTCGCACAGGGATCCTGTAGGATTCCAGGGAGGATTTCTTACAGGCAGGGGCAATGCAGCTTTCTTACAGGGCTTCTTACAGGGTGGCCTGTGAGGCTTTTTCACAGGATTTCTTACAGGCCTCGAGACCCGCAAGAAAGCCTGTGAGAAAGTGTAATGGGCCACCCTGCAAGAAACATCCTAAGAAAGCTGCACTGCCACGTATGATAATTGAAGGATCCCATACTTACTTGCTGAGAAGTATTGAGAGTAAGTCGCATGCCGTCACTGTAAGGAATGTTGCAGAACATTTGTGGCCCAGCCAATAAGTTCAGAAAGGTATGACCCAACGCATTGTACACGTACTTGAAATGTCCAATGCGACGACCAAGAAATTTCTTCATGTGATTATGACAACTTTTTGTTTCGCACATTGGGAACGCGTAGGCTTTCTTTTGTAAAAGCATCATCCAACTTTCTCGAGACGAGAATGGGTTACGACCACGTACGAATCCAATTAATTTCTGCTCGCTGCCGCTTCTTCCGAGTTTAACCTAGAAGAAACAGCATTTTAAAAAGCACGGTTAAAACAACATGTGTGTGCGTGAGAGATAGGCATAGAAATATGTAACATACCGTTTGCCCAAAGCACAGTTGCCATAACCATCTCACTGCATTCTACCTTCCATTCCTCAGAATACGTGCGAACAGGGGTAAAGACGCTTAAAGAATGAGAATGCGTAGTACGGACGATTATATACCATACACACACACGTGCTATATACCTCAAAAGCGACGAAAATCCTGAATTCCTGGCGATATTTTCATGAGATGCGTAGCTGCGTCCATGCGCTTCAACGTTTCAAAGCAGACTAACGAACTTGCTGGCAGTTGGAATAAACGCTGTTTTCTCATAGAAATCACAAGGCCAGACCCTGAATTATCCCACAGGATATCCTCACATTGGTGTGCCTGTGATGATAGGTATTCGAATCTGCATCCTTTGTGGGAAATTCTGAGAGACGAAGACGCTTCTGTAAGAAATTCTGAAGGAATGCTATGTTTCTATGAGATTTTCTGAAGTATTTTTCAATAGGGAAGACTAGGCACTATTAAGTACTAGACTACGTACACAAACGTATATACAGTATCGGAACTGATAGTGACGATGCTTTATAGTGAACTGCTAACTTTGCGCAATTACGGCTAGTAGCTGCTTCCACGAGATATGCAAAAGGTCAACACCTCTTGCACTCAGGCAGTAATGTACTACTCAAATTTTGCATACTGTCGGTTGTGCAAAATGTGGAAACGTGCTGATGTTCAAAATGCCTGTTGGGGTAGATACACAAATTTAACTGGAGACCCGCCAAGGCAGTGAGGTTAGTGATATATTGCAGTAGAGTAGAGAGATGATTGAATACACTAAGACAGTATGAAGTAGGATACATCATTGGACACAAGTTAATAAATTAAAAAAGAATGCTAGCGAGACAAAAGGTATTACGTTAGAACCTAAAAACAAAATGGTTTCAATACCAGTAGACCCACAGCTACGTATGGTAAGTCTTATTCGTTACTTTCACTAGTTACTTGAGCTGTGATGACCAGCATACCAGTATACCAGATGACCAGTCTAGTTATTAAACTTTATCGGATTACAGGAATTATTTCGCATAATTGTTACCTCATCCAAGTTAAGATCAAGCTTTTGTTGTATAACCCTGTTTTTATCGCATCTGAACTATGCCTCCTAGACTATGGTACAACCACCTCCGCAATAAGAACAAAATCTATAGGTTATAAAAGAGGTCCTACGCGCTCCAGGTAGTGAGAATAATGCACAACAGAGCTATTGCTGAAATTTAACATTATAAGTATCTTTAATTATGATGAGGTTTGGTTAATTAATGTTAGTTAACATTAATTAATAAGGGTATTTTAATTAATGTATTAAGGTAACCTCATGTCATATAAGCCATGTTAAACGTAACCTCATTCCTCTTTTAATAGGCATTGTAAGTATCACGAAAGCTATGTGAACAAAACACCACTGTTACGAAGTGGTATTACGAAGAGTGGGTTTTAGCATACCATGGTAAAATGTGTTGAAATAGAATTGCCAGTTGTGTTGACTTCATAGGAGCAGAAGATCAGCGAACATTGACATTGAGGAACAAAACCCAGCACGAAACAAAAATCCCTTATCATGTAAACCCTCAAGATACACGCTAAAGCTTCAAATTCAAAACCTTTGTCATTTGCAACTTCTATTTACACATAACATTTTATATTTGTGTTTCATTTGAGATTTTTTAATTCTGCTTTTTTTTTCTTGTGTGTGACTATAATTTGCTGTATGAATGGAAGTGTAGACGAGAGCTGCCGACATTTCGAACAGAGACGGTCGTTCCTCTAGGCACCGCCCTCATAAGTGCCCAGAAGAACAACAGTCTCTGTTCGAAGTATCGGCGGTTCTCGTCCTGAGGCACTTCCCTTCATACTTCCTTACCAGTTTACTAGATTTTCTGCCAATCATTTGCTGTATTCTACAGGCATCACACTAGAATGCAGCCAGTCTGAAGACAGCAGCTTGTGGGCCATCCTCATTGTTACACCAATAATGAGGAGACTGCAGGGCAAGGAGACTGCAGCGGAGGTTATTTTCATCGACTCAACCTCATCATGTGATTCAGCACACAGCACAGTCACAGTCCTCCTTGCTGGAACAAATGCTGGTGCAGTGCCTATAGCTGTGACACTTCACAATGCACAGAGCACTGAAGGATACATTCTGGCATTTAGACTCCTCAAGAAAGCCTATCCAGATTGCTTTGGTGGCAAAGAGGTGAGCAGATGGTCACTCTGGCACTATTCAGGAAAAATGCACATGAAGAAATGGCATTTTTTTATGTCATGCTCACACTTTCCTATTTGTTTTAAGGCTTGCCAGTCCCTGACCCAGTCTCCAGACCCTGTCATAAGTTATGAATTCTGCTAGGTTGATGGTTAATACCTATACACCCTGTTGGGAGTCATAACTTTGTGAAACACTGCATCGATTTCTTCACAAGAACAATGTGAAAGCAATTTTAGCATTGCAAAACACAGGTTTAAGGCATGGCATATTGGATAAGTATATCAACTCAGAAAAATAAAGTAAAACGTAATTTCTTGGACAGAACGCAGAAGAACTCAAGAGTATTGTATGACATATGCATTCAGTAAAACGGAGCAATGTCAGCTACAAAAGATAATGACAGGACCTTTGTTATTCTATTTTCTTGTGTAAGGTTTGTTTTAGGAACAGCATCCAAGTACATGAACGCTGCAAGTCCGATGGTGCTTTGTAGACATCTTTCACATTAATGTATTTTCCACATAATTTTTTAGTTGTTTCGAGACATGAAGCCTCGAGTTATGAACCCAATGTACAGTATGGTACACATTAGAATTCCTGAGCTGCTTTTATTTTGTGAAAAATTATGTTTGAATTTTATGTAGAGAGGCTAACGAGGTCCAAACTGTTACACTGCCCACTGTGTGCTGGAAATGGAGCACATGCTGTTTAACTAATTAACATTACCTGACCACAGGAACCACTTGTGTTTATGACCGATGATTCAGCTGCAGAAAGGGCTGCTCTGCAAGCAACTTGGCCTAGCAGCACATGTCTGCTTTGCCATTTCCATGTGGCTCAGGCTGAGTGGAGGTGGCTCATGTCAGCAAAAAACAAAGTCAACCCTGCTGAGAGAAGGCCCCTGATGTCTGCATTCCAGAAGGTTTTTATCTTGTGTTACAATTTACTATTATCATCTCCAACATGCTATTATTTCCTGCATCTGAGGTACATTTCTTTGACAGTTATAATCATAGCTACTATGTGGAACCCATACTAGGTCACTCGGGTGATATGTGATTTATTTTCTGCAGACTCGTTCTCTTTGAGAAACAGGATTTACAGGAATTAGACTGGTGACAGTATTTATCAATCTGCATAGTTCTCATTTTATCCGTGTGCACAATATTTATTCTCTTTTAGTTACTCGCATTAAACTTGTTGAGATTTCAAACATGTGTAACTGACAGAGCATAAAGTTACAGCACAAAGCAGAAGCTTAAAGCTACTATAGAACAAGCAGGTTCTAGATATCAGCCTTCCTCTCTTCTTCCTGGCAACTTTTGGCAATACTTTGTAACTGTTTGACCCTTTTCAGATTATGTATGCCTCTACTGCAGAAGACCTGGAATCTGCAAAAGCACACCTGCAGACACTCTCTCATGAAGCCTTTGTTACCCGCGTGCAGGACTTCCTGCGGAGAGAAGAAGAATGGGTACTGTTCTTCCGAAACTGGTTACCAACACGCGGGCACAACGCAAACAACTTTTTTGAGGCGTGCATCCGTATTCTCAAAGACATTATCCTTGGAAGAACAAAGGCCTTTAATGCCGTAGCCCTAGTTGATTTTGTTGCAATCGTATGGGAGAAATACTTTGAGGCACGCATCCTTGAACACGCTCACAACCGTGTTGCTGCTGGACGCCTCTTATATGACAGGCTACTCAAAAAGATGCCACAGGGGGCAGCGGACAAGATTGTCTCTCTGGAGCACAATGTGTACTCTGTTCCAAGTGCTCAACAAACAGGAGAGACGTACAGAGTATATGCAGATATTGGAACATGTACCTGTGGGGCAGGAAAGCAAGGTGCATTTTGCAAGCATCAAGCTTTGGTACACAAAACAGTTGGTGGTATCTTCCCCAATGAACCAGCACTTACTGCAGAAGATCGCCATCAGTTGGGGAATCTGGCTTTGGGAGACCGCTGCCCCCCTGTCACCTTCTTCATGGACTTTCGTGTAAATGAGGCCTTGACAAGTCAGCAGGAGGAAACACATCATGCCGATAGTACACCTGTACCTCAGCAGCATCCTGCTGATCCTTGCTTCACAGAGCCATCAGAGCCATCAACATCGTACCAAAGTGGAACTGCAGACAAGGTTTGTTCTCCTAATGTAATTCATGTATATCCTTCGTAACATTCAATGAACAGCGCTTTCTTATTACAGTGCATAACTGGTGACATCCATGCCCTTTCGAAAGAGCTCGAACGATGCCATATGCTCGTCAAAGGGAACAGCACCTACAACAAATACCTCCAAAAGGCAATCCACAGCCTCAAGAAAATTCAAACAGCATCCCAATGTGTTGGGATGATGATGTCCCTAGGTACAACACTAAGTAACATAACAAGATGTGGTGGACATATAAAAGTTCAGCCCACCAGCATATCCAGGCGTCGTGAGGGACTAACACGAGGATCCAAGAGGGTGGCAGCTGGGCGACCCTCCAACCAGCCTTCTCACAAAAAAGCAAAGAAGCGCACACACAGACTGAGCCTTAGTGTCAAAGACAATGTTAGCCACGCAAAGTCGCATGGCCAGGGTCACTAACTGGGTTGCATTTGCATTATAGTATTTAAATTGTTCAAAGGTTTTTTTAAAGCCAAAGTTGAGTTCCCACCTTGTTAGTTGTGTAGAACAAGGTACATGTCTAATCATTTTGTATCGTACCAGCAGGGGAAAATTATTTCTGTTGCACAATACACAAGCTTGGAAACCTTAAAGGGGTTGTGAAACCATTGCCAGGCTTTAGAAGGTGTCAATATTGATGTATGTGTACTAAACATGCACATCAAAACACTCTGTTCCTGCAATATCGCATTAAAGGGGCACAAAGATGAAAAAAAATGCTATCAAAAGTAAGTCAGTGTTTCAATTGGTACAATTCAAACAAAATTAGTTCACATAGCGCTACCATTTAGAAGCAAAGTGCAATGAAAACAGAGCCGAGTTTGGCGGCAACGAATTGGATCCCTAGGAGGCAAAAATTAGTGGCATCCAATGAGACCACAGGAGAAGCGTGCGCATACCTATCGTGGGAGTGTGGATTTGGAACGGGTCCGATCGTAGTGTTCCATGTATGTGCGGCATGATGCACACTGCTGCATTTTTGAATACAGATTCACTGAATTGTAGCCACAACAGTTCTCACGAATGTTCCACTGACAACATTTATCTTCACGTCGTTTGGACATTTCGCAACACGCGCTATGTATTTCACCGGGACTGCTCCATGACGTGGCATGCGCAGAATGGAATAAAAACACCGATGAACACCACGAACTGAAGCGACGTTCACTGCTTAGCGCCGACGCAAGAAAGGGTTCGGTAAAATTTTGATTGTAGCTACACAACGGAATCAAAGTTTTCAATTATGATAACAGGTACGAAATTAACACAGCATGTGACGTAATTTGAAGTGACCTCGTTTTTGCATTTTAGTGCCCCTTTAAGAAGCTGCGTCACTCCCAGGTCACGCAACATTTTATAGTGGAGAGTGGAGAAAGGAAGCACATTCGTTTCCATTGCCATGACAACATAAGCACTTATAAAGAGTGGGCAGGCCACCAGACTGTTTTCAGTATGGTGACCTTCGGGGACTTCGGGCAAGCCTGCACAGATAAACGTCACTTCCTATTCTTCTGTCGAGGTGTCGCAGCATTGTTCCACCATCAACAGTGGCTGAAAAAAACATTAAAGCAGGGAACGTGGGCTGCATATAACGTATGTATGACAAATACAACATATGAAATGGAGCCATACATTTAGTGGGTTGCATGTGTTTCTCAATCCCTGTAACTATAACTATGTGTTTATCATCTTGCTTGCTGTGTGGATCAGTCCTTTTTACTTCCCTGTTTGTGGATACTGAATGCATTTTTACCTGACTTCAGCGTGCTTGCAGGTGTATACTCAAAGGGAAGCGAATTATTGGATGTTCGAAAGAAAAGACTTCACATTTTGCACTATCTATTTCTGTAACACCCCGGGACTCCAGTCATACAATTATGAAGATCTACTCCGACATGTTGGTCTCATTCCCCTTTCAACTCAGTCCGACATTACCAAAGTTACTTTCTTATATAAGTGCATTCATTCTCAAATTGACTGCCCACAGTTGCTAGGATCTCTGCATTCTGCTATTCCACGTGTGTCCTCACGGAAGCATCCTACATTTTTTTACTCGAATGTATGTAAGGGTGACTATCTCGCGATGCAAGACCCTCATAAACTCGCTGTCATGTGATATTTTTTCTGTATCCCTTCCCGTTGTATGCAAAGAAGTTGTATCTAAAGTTTTTCATTTGTGAAGTTCACCCATTTTGCTTGTGCCAATTTTTCTTTTCCCGACATACTGCAGTTTTTCTGATCACTATTGCGTATAATTTTTGTGATATTTTACTCATATATTTGGTCCTAGTTTCACATATATGTAATGTGCAGTTTGTTATTCCAGACATGCCTGTAATTTTAGATATAAGCAGTCCACCAACATTATTGTATATATGTTCTGTGACCTATGTGTACGTAAGCTGCTAGTGTATGCTCCATTTCCTGGGTATCTGTTGTCTTCAGCATATGAAAAACTTTCAGAGCGTTTACAAACACCAAGGCCCTTGTGGCTGTTCTTGGGCACATAATAAAAAGTGTTATTATTTGTTATCCACTAGCTAATAGCAATTCATTTGACAAATCATTGCAGGAATTCTGATTGACTTTATCTGTTATGTATCTTGACTGTCCAATTTTTCTGTTTGGTGCTTCTAATTTGCTTTTTATTGACTGGCAGTCTGTTCTCCTTGCTCCAATGATAACTAGTCTAGACATTGTCTAGACTAGTCATGACTTGACATGTCTGTTCTGTTTTATTTTTGCATCAGTAGGTGAAAGTTACTTGGCACAAAGTGATTCTGACCACAAAATTGGAAAAGAATGGATGAAGAGCTATTTCAAACATGTGACACCCTTCAGGTGCAATAAGAGTTTCAATAGCTCACAGCATCGAGAGAAATTGTTCAATTTGTGTGAAATACATCTTGTCTGGTAGATTTATGTAAATTCGAGAGCTTCACGACGCTACATTTTCAGTTTAGGCCCTAAAGCTTCTCCCCAACGCTCAGAATATGGCAAAGATCACATTTTGTGCTTTGTTCGCTTTTGTGATCACTCACAAAGATTCCTCCAATGAGGAATGTAATCTCATTCATCACTGGAAAAACATATATCTAAAATCAATGCATCAAACAATATTTCTTCTACATTGGTCCATCTATCTCCTACAAAATATGTTGTCAGCTATGGTTAGCCCAGAAGGCCTGCTAATATTTAAGATTCAAGCAAGGTATAGCAACATAATACATAAGAAGGGCAAAACGTACGTAGTTGAAAAAAGTATATAATGTCAAGACAGCTCGAACGCTCTACGTTCGGCAAAGTGTCCTGCGATGTTGTACCTTGATGTTATTGTTCTAAGGATTTAAGTACAACAGGCACATTGATCGCATCACGCATGTAGCCTTCAGGAAGGCGTGTTTGCTAAAGCAGAATCTCAGGTATGCAACAACAGTTACCAAACTGCAAGCCTATAGATCCTGTGTGCAGCCTGTGCTTGAATATGCAGATGCAGTGTGGGATCCTTATACTGGCCAGAATATCAAAATAGAAGCTGTTCATGCACAGGCAATACGTTCATTTTTAAATATAATATGGGCCAAATACATGTTAGTTATCTGTTCACAGTAGCAGAAATTGGCATCGTGCACCATCTGTGATGCACTTGTATGCAAATTGTAATACAGGGGCATATCCAGTATTTTCCTCTACGGATTCTAGCCTCAGACACAATGCCAGTCAGATGATCCCGTCAGTGGCGTAGCCAGACCTCCAAGGTAGGGGGGGCTCGATACGAAAACTCGCCCCCCCCCCGCTGATCCTGTGTCGACAACACACACATACTTGTGCACACTGCAAACTGAGGATTAAAAAAAGGAACGAAAATAGTTGATTTAGACGTTCACAGTACGATTACATGTATAGGCTGTCATGACCAATGAGGTGGTATCACGAGATTGGAAGTATTTTGAAAGCTCATACTTTAAAAACCATTCAAGAGTGCTTCTTAGATAGACGCCATGAACTACAAGAACTTTCACGATCGTCACACTGGTCCCCCCCCCCCCCCCACATATATTATGTTCTCGGATTTGCACGATTTGTGTGGGTCGGTCCGTGGCAGGTAGGGGGGGCTCAAGCCCCCCCTAGCCCCCCCGTGGCTACGCCACTTGATCCCGTGTCAATTTCATTTCATTTATTTAACCCTTAAAGGCCCGAGGGCATTACATAAGGGGGGGAATTAAACGCTTTGTCAAGACAGAAACATAGCAGAGGGTCAGGAGATCTGGACTGCCCCTTTAGATCCACATCTAAACTAACATGATCAGAAAACACAGCCATCTTTACCACAAAGTCGATGCTACACCAATCAGAAGCTACTAAATTGGTATAATCCCAACAGGTGCCTTTTGCACTCATTTCTCCCTTGCACCTTATTCGCATTGAATACCTTGCCTAATAAAATAGGTGCATCAATCTCAGTTGATGCATTTTGAAAAAGTTTGAAATAGAATATGTTTGATGATAAAAGTGTTATCGTGTTAAAGTAGTAAGGTATAATGTTATGGTGGCTATGCTACGCTATTGTATCGGAACCCTACATGGCCAAGTAGGCTGTAGTATTGGTAAATAAAAGAAGGTCAAGTTAGTTCTGTCCAAAGCGTAGGGTGGCAACAGCACGTGACTTACGCACTGTGCAATAGCACAGGACGCTCGTTGTAGGCCTGCAGTGGAACGAATTGAAAACTATCGCATTATCTTGTCAATAAGACGACGCCCAAGGGACAGAGCACTACAAACACAAATAGGCGTAACAGATAACATAGACAGGCGATAATTGCATAAGATTGAAGTTTCACAGCGGTGCAAGTAAACGTCACCCATCTACCAACACACAAAACGAAAGCGGACACATGTTACAGCGGTGTGAACGCGGTAATACCGTGATAGCGGCAGCTCACCATACCCACAATCAACCAAAACAAAGCACAGGCGTAGAGCGCCATGGCGCTTTTACGAAGTGTACACACAGAACCAGAACACACAGGCAGCTGATAATTGCAGAAGATTGAATCTTCACAGCGGTGCTAAGCGGTACAAGTAAACACCTCCACCCATCTACCAACACACCAGCAAGAAAGCGGATCCATAACTTGCTACCTCTCTATCCTTTCGTTAAGAAAGCGGACACATGCCAGAGTAAACGCGACAATAGGTCGATAATATGCCGTGATAACGGCTACTGAAAGCGTTGTATGAGCGTTGTACGCCACAATCCACTATCTGCGAAGTCAACTGAAGCAGAACCAGAACACAAGACAAGCGTAGTTTTTTCGTAACTCTACCACAGTTACTCGCTGTGCAACAAGCACCGGGTTTTGATGGGTCGCCTGCGCTGCAGCAGCCAATCAGGGTACGTATAGGCGTCCATGGCGTGCTGCTGGCTAGGTTACGGATATACGCCCCCCGGGTGGGCCGTGTCTTGGAATGCGCGGCCCGTAAAACGGTCGTCGGGGCAGCATCGCTTGCGGTGTTGTTTCCGGGAAGATTTTTTCTAAAGAATGGAATTCTAGTACTTTTCGGAGTGGGTTTTTCAAATTCTTTTATATTTCTCTCTGCCTCCTTTTTAAAGCGCTGCACTTATTGTCTGCTATGGAATGTGCTAGAAACGAACAGCCCAACTTTATTGCGCCAGTTAACCAATGTGTATGGGATCAGTATGCAACTGTTTTCTGTGCAATAAAAAAAGCATTGATATCGGTTCAATGTGTCAACACATAAAAAATAAAAAGAATGGTTCATCCTCGAAGTGCTCTGGCACTGTTCTCAAGTTGTCCTCACGTCCTCTGAGGGCGCTCTGAGGATACCGAGGGGACGCTATACTAGTGCCAAAATGACATGTTGAGGATGATTTGAGGATCAGATGCACCCTCCTGGGGATGTCACCCCCGCCCATGCATGGTGCTCTTAGGATATCCCTCGGATGACAGTGTGTTGTTGGGGATAGAAGACATGTCACATGTCATGGACACATGCAGTGTAGGCAATATCGCCGCACAACATAAAGTCATCAGAAATGCACGTAGACTAATCAGAAACCTATCATATACTAATTAGGAAAGCATTGAAAACTTGGCAGAAAAGCATCATAAACCAATGAGAAACTCATTGATCAAGTATGAATCACAAAAAAATGGCGAATTATAAACAGAAATTCATAAGAAATTCTGATGGCTCTGGTGTCAAAAGTCATTGACTTTTCAACACAAAAATCATTAAACATTTTTGTAAGGGAACGCTTCAGCGACTGTACAAAGCGCAGCACAGCATGATTCAACCGATCGAACGTCTGAGACGAGTCGAGAAAATGTTCAACCATCACAAGCCAACAATGCACGACCGAACGAAACACTACTCTGTTCGACTTCCTAAATTGGAGGTAATGGAGTTTGACGGAGGACGGCACAGATGGCAACAGTTTTGGAGCCTGCTCCAGTCTACGATACATGAAAACCGTAGTTTGTCCAATGCGGACAAGATGAATTACCTGATGGCCGCATTACAAGGCGAGGCCGCAAACGCAGTGCAAGGGTTGCAATTAACGTCGGGTACCTACGACGCTACCCTCAGCATATTACGTGAGCGGTTTGGCAATGACCATCTCCTGACACAGGAGCATTTACAGAAACTTGCCGATATAGAACTAGTACGATCCAGTCGTCAAGTATCCCTACTACTCAAGTTACATGATACGATCCATGCTCATATCAGAGGACTGCAGTGCCTTGGCACTACGATGGAGTCATACTGCTCTATGTCATACCCAGTACTGCTCAGAGCACTTCCGAACGACATGGCGCTGCATTTCCACAGAATGCTCAACGATAAGCTCCCGCAAACACAAAGCACTGCTGGAGAACCGTCGACATCCACAGCTTCTTCGTATCATATAGAAGCTCTCCAGTTACTCATCACCTACCTCGGGAATGAGATCAGATATCGCGAAGAGCTTAATCGCGAACTTCGGACCATGCCACAATGCAGAATCACTTGAAAGGGGATCTTTGCAATAGAACTAGAAGGCAAATGGAAGCTCCCGTAACAATATTTCACAGCGTGACCAAGCACGGAAAACGACAGTCGTGCGCCATCTGCAACGATACAGCGCATAACACGGCAGAGTGTACTAGCAGCAAGTCGGTAGATGAGAAAAAGAGAACGCTAGCGATGTGGCATCTATGCTTTAGATGTACAAAACCCAATCACTTCGTAAAAGAGTGCAGAAGTAATCCAAGATGTGCAACATGTTCCAGACGCTACGCATCCAGCATGTGTGATCCTGAATATAAGCCCAAAAAATCACACGCTGCATCAGAAACCTCAGCACAGGTTAGCATTAAAACCACTGTCACTGAGTCAACTCATCGTACCGTATTATTGCAATCTGCGACAGCCCTGGCTATAGGAACGCGAGAAGAAAGGCCAGTACGACTGATATTCGATGGCGACTCAAAGAACATTTATTAACAGAAGCTTATCCGAGGCTTTGGTATACAATAAAATACGAACAGAAAGGGTCTCTATCGGATCTTTTGGTAACCAAGCGAGCCTCTCACAACTACTTGACGCAGTAGAGATTCAATTGAGGAATACATCTGCGGACATGCAACAGACAGTCATTGCAGTAGTAGTCGAACAGATCTGCGCACAGAATCTGAAGCACCAATAACAGTACTCCACGAAGAGATTCAGGAGCATGGTCTTGTAATGGCAGATTCGTCGTCGGCCATCAACGGCGAAACGGTTGTTATACACGCAGGCCAGTACAGCACCTGTACAAGATCGAGTCTGCTGAAGTTCAGCAGTCATCCGATCAACCAACTCCTGGGGCGGCAAGTTGTTGAATCTATATAAAGAGAACAACGATCTTCACCTGCCTCCCACGCACGCGCTTTACACCTCATTCATTCTTTTTGCACTCGTTCCAATAAACTACCATCGTCTACCCTCTCTCTGTCTAGTCTTCCACAATAGTGAAGTAGATAGCCTTGTTGTGCATGTTTGTGTCCCTGTCTCTTGCTGCCTGAAGATAATTGCCTGTATTCGTAGGTCATGGAAATTATGAGCATACATGTGTTCGCACACTTATTCTATTTTACGCAGGTTTCTTTCATAAGAATTGCTGCTCTTTGCATCCTTTTGCTCCACAGCAAGCCCGTGTTGTAAACTAACAAGCTGCAAGTAAATCTTTCTGATCAGTCCAGTTGTGACTCATGTCATGTAGCAGAACATTGAGACCTGTCTCATTCCTGATGTCCATGTCTTGTTTCAGCTCTGTAATGTGGTGTAGACGTACACTGAACTGCACAATAAAAGGATAAGCAAAGCATTACTGAAATTTTACTTTATCTCGAGAACTTTACAGTGCAATAATAGAGCATGTCTGTTAGGACTTAACATATTGGAGAATGGACAGGGACAAGGCCAACAAACACAGAGCATTCAAGTAGCAACAGATTTATTTGGACTAGGGTGGTCTATTTGTCCAAATCAACCAGATGCTAGTTGAACGCTGTGTATGTTTGTTGTACATGCCCCTGTGAGTTCTCCATCATGGTCAGCTTCATAGTGATTCATTCAGGTGCAGGGCCCTGTATTCCCATTTGCTTGTGTGATGGGCTGATGTATCAAGGGCTAGCAGCCTAGCCAGTAGGTCCAAGGTGGGCATCAGATGTGCACAGGGGAGGGTCAACCTAACGCATCCCTGAAATGCAACAGCAGTACAAGTGAAAGGCAAATGTACGAGCAACTAACCCACACAAAATATGTCCCAAATAACAAGTAGTCTATGAAACAATTTCTCCCTGATGCCACTTTCAGTATGTTTGTCCATAAATGAAAATTGGTTAGGAAATGTGAAGGAAAGTGCCTCTGGAGCCTGGAGGACAGCTACCAATGTTTTGACTGTTGTTCTTCTGTGCACTGTCCTCATCATTGCCACGGTATTTCAAGGGCATGGAAGGACTCGAGAACAAATATAATGGGAGAATTAGAATTACAGGCCCTGTGCAGAATATGAAAACATCTCAACAAAAGACACATAAGGCAGCATCAAAGTTTCGCCTCTTAGTGTGCTTAAGTCTTAATTACATGTAGGAAATAGGAACAGTTACGAGAATAAGACTTATACTGTCCAAAGTTGTACCACATTAATGCACTCATGCATTCGCAGCATGAAATAAGAAATGCTGCTTTGTGCCCTTAAATACTGTGATTTCGTCAGGGTAGACACTTTCATGATGTCAAACATGCGAAGCGCCTTTGCAACAATAATGCCCTAAAAGAGAATGGCTGAGCCCAGGAGGGTGCTTCCCAGTGACCTATTTTCTACCCAGGGCTGGCTTGACGATGTGCTCTGGATGCCGCAACTGCAGGCAGTTGTTGCTTTCAGCCATGTGCCTCTTGTTGTTATTATGACGTGTGTTTTTGGCACAAGATGGGCCCTTCGATAAGGGTTTAGGGGGTTCTCTAGTCTTGTTCGACTTAGTTAGACATCAGCTCTCAAAATATTAGTGCACGACAGATAGGATGGTTGGGTGCAGAGAGATTGCGCTCAATCACTGTGCCAGATAAGTGACTGTATCTATTTCACTATTGCCAGTTGCATCTTATTCTTGTATGAGAAAACTCCAAATTTTACTATTGCACCTCTTATATCTCCAACGGCACATGTCTCAACTCAGCCATGAGATGCAAGCATTCTTCTGGATTTCATCTACAATGTAGATGTATATCTGTATAGCTTATGGGCATACTGAGGAAAGTATGCCCTACGTCACATGCACATAAGATTTCGCGAGACTGTGACTGTAACTGTTTTTTATACTCTTCACTAGACAAGGTGAACGTATTCAGATATGAGATGTGCCAGCACAGGACTTAAACTTGCTTTTCAGAATCTGAGCTCACTGTTATTTCGGAAAGGGGGAAGCTCAGATCCTGAGGGTCAGTCGGGCTGCACCAAGGGCGATTAATTTGCTTTTGTCATGCTATGCATGTCACATCGCTGTGGCATGTAGCACATCAGTAATACATAGACTGGTAGAAATCCAGCGAACCGGTACAAGGAAGTATGAAGGGAATTGCCTCAAGACGACAGCTGCCGATATTTCTCCTAGGCACCGTCCGGATCATTGGCATGGTATTTAAAGGGTTACCAAACCCATTAAACACCATGCCAATGATGAGGATGGTGCCCAGAAGAAGAACAGTCTTTGTTGAAACTATCAGGGGCTCTCGTCCTGACGCAATTCCCTTCAAACATCAGCAGTAGTATTGTCAAATAATTATGCTCCAACAACGTATGCTTCACCATACCACGTTGACGCAGCTGTTATATCAGGATCTCGAGGTGCTGGTGTGAAACAGCTGACATCGCCAAAGGATGCCAGTTGCACCCTTTCAGCTGTTCTTGTCTCTGCAACCCCAAGAACGACTGACATTATGTTAGAGGGCTAGAAGGTGGAAGGCTTGCCCTACGTGGCATCAGGAAGTGGGTCTGAGCACCTGCAAGGCAAGGTTGCAAACAGTTGTGGGTTTCTGAAAAGTGTAACTGTATCGTAATGTGGCATCAATTCATGATAAAATGACACTATAATACTATTTGGATGAGTCATATTCTACAGTGCAGATGGTTGCCTTATGCAGTCTGCTGTTTTAGGCAGCAATAATCCAATATTGCTCTGAACAAGAAATCTTATTCCATGCTAATAATGTACCATTTATGGCTCTGTGTCATATATGGAACCCCATTGAATTTGAATTTGAAGTAATTTTTATTGTGGGAAAAAGTTACTTCTAATCTGACCAACTGATTTTATTCGATATATAAGATCAAATTCCCCAGCTGAAATTAATCAACTTCTTCTGCATAGATTTGAACCAGTGGGTGTGTTCCAAGTGTGCGCAGACAACATTTTGAATTTCACGCAAACCTTAACTGCAAAAGGCATAACGCCCTGCAGTACTACTGAGTGCGCGGGGTTGGATCAGCTATCTATCTTTCGCCCATGGTATGTGGCTGAGCCCCTGCTCATTTTATTGTTTTACAACGGGCCGTACATCCTAGCTGGCACACACGAACTCCGCGAAAGCGTCGTCGTAGCAGTATATCTTCAAATCATTAGCGCATTGGGGCTGCGAAACAAATGTCACTTACCTCGGGCAATGGTTTGCTGAGTAGTTGCCTTTGTTCCGTGGATATTGTCGACACGGCGTCAACTCAAACGCTTTGCTTTTACTGGAATCCCTACGCGCATTCGCTTAATGTCAGTGAACCTGTAGACGTCGTTCGAAAAATGCGAAGAACAGACGCGTAGTTTTTCTCGTAGGTCAGGGTTTGCACAGGAAATTGCATCTTCCCACTTTCGCTTCGTCTCGCGGTCCCTCGACTCGTGAAACACCCCTGGGTTCGCTGTGGACGTCTTCAACAACAACGTCTTCAACAACAGGACCGTAACAACGTGCACCCCCTGACATGTTCACTTCGGATGTTCCAGAAGTGAAAGAAATGTCAGCGAATTTCCCATTATTCACAAGTGTCGAAAGCAGAGCAGACGAACTTGAAGACAATAACAACACGGTCGACTGCTCGCACACAGCGCAGTCCTCTGGTTCGCTGAGATAAATACGTCACGCTGATGTCGGTCCCGCTGGAGCCTCCGCGGCTACGGAGGTGGCTCTAATCTTTAAAATTCGTTTATTTAATATGTAAGCAGTTCTCAGTCATGACAATTGGTCAAGTAGACCAACGTGCGATACCGAACGTTATGGTATCAATTTGATAGACCCGTTTCCGGATGCGACTGTTACTTTAAGTGAGTATATATTATGGATTAGATGGAACAGTACTTGCGGGTTGAAATTGTGTTTATTATGCAATATGTTGTGTTCTTTTGCTTTCGACCATGCCTTTTGTTGTGTGAATCTTGCAAAGAAGAGACGTTAGCGCATTCACACTCTGTTTATTATGCAATGTATTGTGTAATTTTGCTTTGCTTTCTGCTGTGTCAGTCTTACAAAGAAGAAACGTCAGCATAAGCACGCTCGACTGGTCTCCGATTTCCTCGAGATACAGAGTGGCACTGTGAATGTTTTTCCACGCGGAGGCTGTTGTAACACTCGGCTGCGAGTGTTGAGTCGTCATGAACGTCTGCGAGTAATATGAACGATGGCATGAGTGGGGATATATGGGATGCGCGCTGTCGAATTTACGCATTTTCGGTAGACACCGCTCACAAAAAGCCCGAAATCACAATACGTTGTACTTGCTAGGAGAAGAAAGGACATTTCGAGAGGAACACAATGGCATAGATTACTTAGAACACATCGATATAGATTACGGGTATCACTATTGGGAAAAGGCTAGTGAGGTTCCCAGAACGTACCATACTTCACAAATGAGGCAACCTTGAACTCTTTTATCTCGCCAGAGGCAGCCCTTACAATCTTCAGAACTTAGGACGCAATGCTACCCACCCCTCACAATATGTAAAAAAAAGTCAGCTGAATATGTTGAATAGTTATGAAGGTACGTGGCGTCAATCCTCATAGGGGGCGCAGTGGTCGAAATACCCACACCTGAATGGTGATTAATTAAAAAATAACCACCAATTATTTTCAACTACCTTCAGAGCCAATATGCCTCCTAGGGACAATGTTTTAATATGTGTTTGATAGAAAAAAAATTGGAGAGCTCGACCGGACCGCCCTGCCAGATTCAGCGTTAAATCACCCAGTTGGCGCTTCTGATTTCTGGTGAGAGAGATGCTTACACCTTTCGTGTCTGTTAACATGTATGCAATATACGAGGGTGGTTCCATAGGTTTCCGGCCCGACCAACTTTTAATAGCCATAGAGACGAAACAAGTGTATCAGTTTTCGACATAGTCACCCTTAACTTCGATGCACTTTTGACACCTTTCAACCAGCATTCTTATACCCTTGAAAAAATAGTCCGAAGTTTCGTCCGCAAAATGCTGGAAAACTGCCTCTTGCACCCCACTATCGTTTTGAAATCTCCGTCCTCTGAGATCCCTTTTCAAGTTTGAGAACAGGAAGTAGTCACTCGGTGCCAAGTCTGGACTGTAGGGTGGGTGGTGGATTTCTTCCAATCCGCACTCCTTCAGTGCAGCCTTGGCAACAGAAGCCGTGTGGACAGGGGCATTGTCCTCCAGCAACCGGACACCTCAACTCAACTTGCCGCGCCTCTTTTCCTTGATGGCGTCTCGCAGTCGGTGCAGGAGTGAAGCATAATAAGTCGTATTCACTGTGGAGTTCCTCTCTTTGAAGTCGATGAGGAGGATCCCGTGACAATCCCAAAATATTGTTGCCATGATCTTCTTTGTGGATTGTGTGACCTTGAATTTTCTTGGGGGGGCTTCTCCTGGTTTGCGCCATTCTATCGACTCCTTTATCGAAATGGGATCATAGTAGAGCACCATAGTCTCATCCCGTGTGACAGTTGACTTAAATATTTCTTCTTCGTTCTCTTGACAGAGCTCCAAAAACTTTTTGACACAGACGACGCGCTGTTGCTTTTGAACTGACGAGAGAAGTCGTAGCACCTATCTCGCAATGACCTTTTTCATGTGAAGCCCTCGCCGATGGTGCGAAAAACGGTTGTTTTGGAAAGCCCCAGCTTTTCTGAGATTTCCTTCACCTTCAGACACCTGTCGCTCAGGACTTCCTCCTCGACAAGAGACAAATTTTCTTGTGTCACCACTTCCACTGGACGACCATCGCGTGGATCATCTGCAATGGACTCTTGCCCCAGTCGCAACTGCTCAGCCCAGTCTTTTACCGTTGTATACGGGGGAAAGGCTTCCCCGTACACGTTGTCCGGTCGCGCTTAAATTTCTTTAGGCGAAAGTCCCTGTTTTATGAAGAATTTTATCACAGCAGCACTTCAGTGTTCATGCGAGGCACATGAGGATTCGTCGTCATCACTGTTTCATTGTCAGTCGCTTCTTTAGACAGCTGTACCAGAGCGTTGTCGTCAAGGGGCTCGAAAATATCCTCGTTGTCACCATACGAAATGCACTCTTCAACGGCTGATAACGGAAGCGACGGGTCCAAAATGCGCAGTTGCCTTCGTAGTTAAGCCAAAGGTAGGTCATCGTCTGGGCTGAAACATTCGTCCTCATCCGTAGCACTTGGAAGGATTCCCGTGTGTCGCCAACAGTTTTTGATCGTTGCTCCCGAGAGGGCTCCGTTTGTGCATTAGAACATTCAGCCGAGCCTGGGGAAGTCCCCAGGCTCGGCTGAATGTTCTAATGCACAAACGGAGCCCTACAGTCTGTTTTTCGCCTGACTCAGCAAGGGCAATGTAGTGGCCTACCAACTGAGTCTGATAAGGGACCTTCGCCGACCGAATGATGACCGATGATGGCGTCGAGTGGCTGTATCTTTGACGTTGTGTTAGCTGGAATGAACTCAACTCAAAGGTTTGTTAACTCTTCGCCGCGCAGCTTGTGACGTCTAGCGTTGTCAACCAAGAGTATCGCTCGCCTGTTCTCCTGCTTGAGCCAGTTGTCAAAGCGTCTCAACGTCTCCGAAAAGATATCCGAGGTCACCGCTGCACGCACCGGTCCGCTTTCTGCTTGATACGGGTCACCTGGGCTCCCTGTGAGCCGGGTTTCTCTTTCATTTTTTTCTTGTTTTTATTCATTTATTAATATATTAATTTTTTGTGCTATTTCTTTTTTCTTTCTGATTTATTTTTTCTTTCCTTTCTTTTTTTGCAAAATTTTGGGACGCGAGCCAACTAGCCCAACTTTCTGCGCTTGTTCTTTTTTTTTTTTTAGTGAATAACAAGCCGGCGTGCTGCATGGCTGACCTTTTCCCTTCTTTCTCCGGTTTCTTTTTTCTGCCAATCAATCCTCCCCCCCCCCCCCCCCCCCGAGGTCACCCACACCTTCCCATTTGCAGTGGCAGTTTTGAGCCGGAGAAAATTTCTTCCCAAAGTCTCTGGGCCGCTGGGCGTGCCCTATGATTACGGATTTGCACATGTCCGTACCAGAAGCATTGCACAAGACACCCACACTCTCACATTGCTGCACTTAGTGCCGGGAACACGGGTGGCTGATAACGTACACGTGGATCAACGGATCAACATCGCCGCTCTCACCGCGGATTCGGTGTCTGGAAATCTTGTGCCTACCTTGAATCGCAAGAGCCAGCCGTTTGAGTACTGGAAGGCGGAAGGCATTCCTAAGGACAAGAAACAACCATAAGCTAATAGCAAAAATACCATTTAAGAGAAACAATAAATGAAGGAAGTCCTCTATTGGTAGCTTACGCTGCAGTGCACCAAGAAGACATGCCTCTACATCGACCATTTTGTCACTGACAGCGGCTTTTCTCTCTGCCATGGCCTCAATCCACAGCACTAAAGGCCGCTCTAGGGCTTCCAGTTTCGGCAACCTCCTTTTCATCGATGACGCATCTTCTGATGATATCCCAAGCCAAGTACCGGCATCTTTCAAGACTGTACACAATGTTGACTTGGCGATGTCCAGGCCCATGTCGTGGCGAATCCAGTTTAGCGTAGCGTTCAAATTTGCCGTTGGATGAGCCTGCTTCCACTGACAGATGTCCAGCGCTTGTCTCCCGCTGTAAGGCCTGCTTCCTTCTTTTGGGCTCGTGATGCTTCCATTTCGAAGTCTTGAGGAAAAGTGATATAGCTGTGGTCCTCACTGACACCGTGTGCTCTTCCGTGACATTCCGTCCAGTAAGAAGCTGAATCACTCTTGTACGCTTCGCACAATAGCTGCCATGCACAGGGACCACGTCTCCAGTATGCTCTGAAATCCCTGACCACATAGTTCCCCTGCAGGTCTGCGTTTATTACCCTCCGGATGACTGCGGCCACCTTATTCATAAATTGAGGCCAGAAGCACTTGGTCGCCCGTAATGCGTTCCCGGAAAACCCGTTTATTGTTCGGATTTCGAAGGGCTAAAAACCAAGGGTACAATACCTGGAAAAGGTTTCCTTCGTTCCGGCGTCATTCATAAAGCCATGCAGAAATCCCTTTGAAGGTGTCTGTTGACCTGGGAATCATTCCGTTCATAAATTGAAGACAAAAGCGCTGGGCAAGTCCTAGTTGGTTCCCATAAATTCCGTTCATTATTCGGATATCGAGGTTCATAAAACGAGGGGGAAATACATGTAAAAAGTTCGCTTCCTCGTGCTCCTGTTCATAGAACGAGGGCATTCATAAATCGAGGGTTGACTGTAAATGCTTAAAGGAACTGTAAAGTGAAATTTGACACCCCTGTTTTTGTGTGCGACCAGGTAGTGTTTGCCTGTGTGATGCTGCACAAAGAGCCTAAGCAGTCAAAGCGCGTTAATTATTACACAGCCTAAATTAGAAAAATTAAATTGGACGGTAGGTTGCGCCCAGCAACAGCTAAAAAAGTCATGATGGGAGTACACCCGTCACGTGATACGTAACTAATACACGATGGACTTATGACCGGCTACTAATTACCAATAAACACTACTTTTAGAATCACAAGAATTACTCGGACCATTCTTCAAAATATCGAAGAAACAGTATCCATTAATACTGTCAGCGCCCTCTGTTTGCTCTCCTCCCAACCATACCGCACGGCGTGTATTGCGCCTGGCGAGGTTTGTGTATGCAAAAAACTTCATTTCCTGCCGACTGAACAGAATAGAACTTCACCTGACAGCGATGCCAGGTATCTACTGTAATGTTGGGGGTACACCAAGTGTGCTCTTTCGACAAGGGACGTTGTGTACCACAAGATTCAAACAGATAATGTGGGGAAACGAAAGTGGTGCAAGCGCTTGGTCAAGACATTCGTGATCCACGCCGTATTTGCTCAACCCATTTCTGTGACAAGTCTTACGAAAACGTCTCAAACGAACCGCAGTCCTGACATCAGTGTTTCTCCTTGTGACGTCCGACGATGCGAACACCAGTGCACACAAGGTATGTATTTACCCATACACAGGAATAATACATATATAGATATAGTTCGTCTCAAATTCAGATTGATTTTGTGATGCCTATACGCTACGTAATGTACCAAACGGAACATCCCCCTTCCATGGGGGAGCCCTGAGCTCTCGCAGGAGAATAAAGTAGCAGATAAATTGGGCGCTATAGATGCTGACCGTGTTCTTCATTTCTATCAGCGACACAGGCTTCCATCGTGACTGACAAGAAAGTGAAAATCGAAAGTAAAAGCGTGCAAACGGATGATTTACCGTCAACAGTGATACACCGTGGGCACATTAGTGGGCTGGGTGATATACCGAACAGAATGTTCCTAAGAAATCCTCTGCTTTTTGCACTGCAGGCAATACAGCTGTTGACATCGTCCTGGCAGCCGCCGTTCACGAGTTTTACCGTTCCTCGTGCGGATAATGACATCGACTACGCCCTTTGCTTTCACCTTTCATTATCTTCGTTTGTGGGAGCATCGTCTATTACGTCATCTGAAGACTACAAAACGACCCCGTCTGCATCTCAGTTTTTCAGTGGGCTAGGTGATACACCGAACACAATGTTCCTAAGAAATCCTCTGCTTTTTGCACTGTAGGCAATACAGCTGTTGACATCGTCCTGGCAGCCGCCGTTCACGAGTTTTACCGTTCCTCGTGCGGATAATGACATCGACTACGCCCTTTGCTTTCACCTTTCGTTATCTTCGTTTGTGGGAGCATCGTCTATTACGTCATCTGAAGACTACAAAACGACCCCGTCTGCATCTCAGTGTTTCAGTGGGCTAGGTGATACACCGAACAGAATGTTCCTAAGAAATCCTCTGCTTTTTGCACTGCAGGCAATACAGCTGTTGACGTCGTCCTGGCAGCCGCCGTTCACGAGTTTTACCGTTCCTCGTGCGGATAATGACATCGACTACGCCCTTTGCTTTCACCTTTCGTTATCTTCGTTTGTGGGAGCATCGTCTATTACGTCATCTGAAGACTACAAAACGACGCCGTCTGCATCTCAGTTCTTCAGTGGGCTCGGTGATACACCGAACAGAATGTTCCTAAGAAATTCTCTGCTTTTTGCACTGCAGGTTAGTTGTTCAAATATTGGTCATCCTTGTACCGTTGCGTTATTGTTTTAGTATGCAGTGGAGCCGTTGAATTGAATCCTGGTCCTGTCACTGATGTTAAGCTGGACGAAATACTGAAATCCCTCAGTGTTCTCTCTAAGCTTAGTGATGGGCACAATGAAATCTTTGCCGAAGTAAAAACTTTGCAGCAGAGGCAGTTGACCACTGACGCTTCCACTTCGTCTATCAGTGATCGACTGTGCGCCATTGAGTCAGACATGTTGCTAATTAAAGAAACTCAGAATGTTATCACATGGCTCCGCTCAACGCTCCAGGAAGCTAATAGTAAAATAAAGAAGCTCGAGTCACGAATCAACGACCTTGAGGATCGACAGCGATTTTCCTGATAGTCCATCTGAAACTTGGCTCGAATTCGAAAATGTTGTTATCGATGCTTGCGCTCAGAAGCTCAGTGTGACAATCCAGCCTAATGATATCGAGCGGGCACACCGGTTGGGCCGTTTTCGTGAGTCAAGGAACAGGCCTATCATTGTCAAGGTTTCTACGTTCAAAACTAAATAAAGCGTAATCGCTCAGGGACACAAATTGAAAGGCACAACCTACGCCGTGAGTCATGATTATTCACGTGCTACTCGCATCGCTCGCTCAAAGCTGATTGAGTTTGGTACACAACAGGGAACAACATTTAAGCTGCGATACGACACGCTCTGTGTTGGAGATTGTGGAAACCCGGTGTTTCCACAACCTCGGGGCGTCAGTCCGTCCGTTCCGTCGCCAAGGAAGACACAGCAAACGAAAAGGTTCAAACAACAAGCAAGGATTTATTCCATACCTTACCTAAGCAAGCGTTTTCCCGTGCGGAAAGGTCTTCGGGTGGTTGCCGGTTGTTACGGCGGTTGCGGGTCGAACTGCTGTGTAAGGTATGGAATAAATCCTTGCTTGCTGTTTGAACCTTTTCGTTTGCTGTGTCTTCCTTGGCGACGGAACGGACGGACTGACGCCCCGAGGTTGTGGAAACACCGGGGTTTCCACAAGATAAACGTTATACCTTCGTCCCTGACGAGAACCTTGTCCGTGAAGTAAACCAGACGCATATCGCTAATGTGACGTCAACATAGCGACCACAGGTGCCACCCTTGTTACGACCTTCTCCGTCTTCCCGCCCTATCTCATGTCTTTACACTAATATACGCAGCCTCATGCCAAAGCTAGATGATCTCAATGGTATTATTGATTCTTCTCAGGCCAGTATAATACTCATCTCTGAGACGTGGCTTCACCCAAACATCTCAGACGCCGAGCTATCTTTGTCTCTGAATTTCAACTTGTTCAGGCATGATCGGGAGGGAAGACAGGGTGGTGGTGTGTTGATAGCTACGCGCTTGGATTCTGAGGCAACATTAATAAGCGTTGATACTGACATCGAATGCGTATTTATTCTGTTAGCTTGTTCTACCAAGCGCTTGGTATTTGGAGTGTGTTATCGATCACCTGGTGCACTCGCGTCCTTTGCTGAATCATTTCAAGAATTGCTTGTATCATTATATTCCATGTATCCTAACTCCCCAGTCTTTATTTTTGGCGACTTTAATTTCCCCTACATTGATTGGTTTTCTGATCCACCCTGCTCAAGTGATCAATTGTCTAACGAATTGTACATCGTTTGGCCTGCGTCAGTTGGTCAAATTCCCCACTCGCTGTACACCACTCACCGCCAACATACTTGATCTAGTACTAGTTGCTCATCCTGATTTTTGTTGTGATGCTGTCGAGCTTGAAGGTTTGAGTGATCATTCTGTCTTGTACTTGGATATCAATATACATATTAGTGCCCGACAGGAGTACCACGTTGAAAGAGATCAAACTTTATGATCGTGGTGATTATGAGAGTATTAACAATGAACTCGAAATTTTTTTTCAAGAATTTTCAACTGATTTCGACCTGCGTTCAGTTGAGGAAAACTGGTCATTGTTTAAGGATAAATTACTTCATCTTGTACAAAACCATGTTCCTACTGTCATCATCAATGAACGCAGATCGACACCATGGTATACTCACAAGCTTCACGTACTTTGTCGAAAAAGAGGCGTTTGTTTCGAAAAGCTAAGGCTTCAGGTAACGACGGTGATGCCAGTTTATACTGTGCCGCTGAACGAACCTACAGAAGCGAGCTGCACAAGACTAAACAGGTGTTCTATAACAGTACCTTGCCTAACATTTTAACGAATAATCTGCGTAAATTCTGGAGAATTGTATGCCCCTCTGATCAACAATCGACAGGGTCCGTGGACATGTGATGGTAATGTCCTTACCCCCAGCGCTGCTTCCACTCTGTTTTCTAGCCATGTCTCTTCCGTATACACTATTGAGCCTCCCTGTAACATACCATCATGCCATCCTCACGAATATCGTCGAGCTGAGCCCATCACTATCACCGTCAATGGAATTATAAAGCTCCTGAAATCCTTGAATAGCTCTCTGCTCCCGGGATTGACTGTATATACACAGTAAGGTGCTTAAAAACACTAAATTTATTTCTAGTTGTTTTCAGCAGAAAATTTTTACTCAGTCTCTTCTAACTGGGTGCATTCCTTCTGAGTGGAAGATGGCTAAGGCTGTGCCAGTCTTCAAGGATGGCGATTGTCAAATCCCCAACAATTATCGACCAATTTCTCTGACGTCCACCTGCTGCAAGGTTCTAGAGCACATTATTCACTCTCATATATCTTCATTTCTTGATAGGGTTAATTTCTTTTTCAATGGCCAACACGGCTTTCGAAAGTACTTCTCTTGCGAAACTCAACTCCTCTCTTTCACTAACGACATACACATAAACTTGGACATGAATGTCGAAACTGACGCTTTATTTCTAGACTTCAGTAAAGCTTTCGACCGTGTTCCCCATCAAAGGTTATTTGTGAAATTGTCTCAACTTAACAACTTAACTTAGATCCCCTGGTATTTTCCTGGCTGCGCGGTTTCCTATCCTCCAGGTACCAACGAGTTGTAGTCAACGGCTGCCTCTCTCTTCCCGCCCCCGTACTCAGCGGAATCCCTCAAGGTTCCGTTTTAGGCCCTTTGCTTTTTCTGATTTTTATCAACGACCTCCCGGTATCCTTAAACGGAGGGTCCGCAACGGTTGTGCCCAAAATTAAGTGAAAGTTGATTTCAGCAGAGACCACCCCACAGATGCTGACAACAGCCCCCGTTTCGTATAAATGTGCGCGTATAATTTATAAACAGCGGAAACGATAAAGCGAAACCGAAACTATGAGAGCAGGCGGTGGCATCGGAATCGAGGAGCGCCACGCCGTGACGTCAGTCGCGAGATTCGTCTGCCGTGATTCCCATGTGTTGTATTGCATTGAAGACGCCAGGAAGCAAGTTACGCTCAACGTGCAGTCATGGAAACCGACTCCGCATCAGAATAGAACTCCACGGGACTTCAGCCCGATTCAGACGTGCATTCTAATGAGGAGAATGACTTGACCGCCACCATAAACCACAACGACTCGCCGTATTCGACGGACCCTGTACCAGTGCGCGCGTCGCTTGAAACCGAGACCTCGGACCCATACACTGAAGACTGTCGAACTCGGAGTAACTAATGATGAATTTCTAATAGGTTGTCGCACATTCTTATACAGGGTGTCCCAGAAAACGTGTCATTGAATTATAATAAAAAAACTACACCAACTAGAGTCATGCGGTCAATGGCATTTGTTCTTACTGGGTTTTTGCCACCTCCTCATATGAATGTCGTGTAACGTAAGTTTAATTATGTAAATTTTTGCGAGCTTAAGTCGGAAATTTGCCTAGTAAAGGTAACTTTGTAACCCCGCCAATGTGAAGAGCGTGTCTAATTTAGTCAAATTAATGATAATTGACAGGGATATTCAGGAGCTATCCCATCGGAGAAAATAGCCGAACATCATACTCTACGGAGGTCGCACAGAATAGCGCACGATGAATTTTTCAGCGCAATCTTTGTCAGTCCGACGAAAGGAGGTTGGAAACCCAGCCCTCCCCGACATCGCAGAAACAGATAAAACAGGCACGGCTTATCATGTCCGACTTTCGCTGGGATTTTGCTTTCCCTCTCCCAATTTTAGGAACTGTTACTTTTTCTACTATCACTCTGTGGGCTGGCTTCGGAACCTCCTTTCGTCGCACTAAGAGCGATTGCGCTCAAAACGTCATCGCGCGCTATTGTCCGGTGCTCCGAAAAGCATGATATTCGGCTATTTTTTCCGATGGAATAGCTCGTGAATATCACTGTGAATTATCATGAATTTGAGTGTATTCGGCACACTCTTCATATTGGTGGGGTAAAAAAGTGACCTTTACTTGGCAAATTTCCGAGTTCATTTCGCAAATATTTACATAATTAAACTTGGAGTAATGACATTCACATTAGGAGGTGGCAAAAAGTAATAAGAACAAATGCTGTTGACTGCATTATTCTAGGCGGCGTAGTTTTTTTATTATAATTCAATGACACGTTTTCTGGGACACCCTGTATAAGTGCCACGGGTGCACGCGTAATATGAAACATGTTGCAGGTGCACATGCGGTCGGTGCATCCCGCAGGTGCCCGCAGGTGCCACTCCGAGTTCCCGCATGAGCCGTCTTTTCGTGTCGACCATTCCTGGCTCAAAATGATGAGAACATACCGTTCTCGAGCTGGTCTTCCTCCACTTGATTTTGCGCAGCGCCATTTCCCACTCCAAACGACGTTGTTTGGCCGTCGGAAACTCGAAATATGCTACGTCTGTTGTTGTATCCGACCTGTTGCACCAACTGATTATACAGCATGTCTTACCGGCCATCGTGGTGGACGTAAGATCAGTATGCGACGTAACGAACACAATTGCTACGGAAATTTTCCTTCGTCAAAACTGCCAAAACACACAGCAAAGCAAGGCGGACGGCGCGGGATATCTCGCGACTTACATCACGCTCGGTGTTGCTTGCAGAAAAGCGCTCGTGGCTCGCACTACCCTGTCACCGAGCGCGTCATAGAAGAAAATCATTTTTATAAAGTTTGACTCAGTTTTCGAAGGAGATATTTTACAGGCACGGTCGTTGATGGCTAAAGGTGACGAATATTCGAAAATCTCGGAAAGGACCTTATGCGGATTCTCCCTTTAACTTCTCAAATTCGGTTGTTTGCAGATGACTGCGTTGTTTACCGCACACTATCTGACAGTGATGACACTTGTGCATTACAATCTGATCTTGATCTTGATCGTTGTTATTCCATGCCCTCCCCCTGATATAATGCCCCTTAGGGCGCCTTCAGGTGCAATAAAATGAAATGAAACACCTCTCAAACTTTATCCGGTGATGTTTTCAACACCTATTGTCCATACACCCTCACGCTCACAGGTGGGTCAAACTTTTGTTTTGTTTAACATTTTAACTTCTGCATGACAATATCTTCGCCATTGGTGGAACCAACCAGCTGTTAAGTCATTCTGGGAATCTGAAGACAACAGTTTTGAATGGTACATAGCCTCCTGGTACAAGTTTGCAGATACTAAAAGCTCTTCTACTTTGCAGTGTTGTGCCCTCTGCATCATCAGACCAGAAGAGGTACATCAAATTCAGAACTCCACTATTACAACTATTTGAGAAATGCAGGACTTACGGTGCGTCGCACAAAGTGGGCACAGATGTTCGCGTCACGCTTCTCACCGCAAAAGCTGAGTGCTCAAGTGAACACAATTTATATTGGAAACACCAGCCAGAGTTGAGCAAGCTGGTTGCAGGGAACATCTTGCTGTCTGGCACAATCCTTTTCATTGGGGCCAGTGCAGCCAAGGTGTGAATTCATAGCTTCTAATGTTTTCACAGATTCAAATGACACCTTGTAGTATTTGCTGTTGACCAGGTTCTCTGGTTACTCAAGCTGATTAATATTAAAGTGATCTCATCTACAACACCTGCCAGAACGGTTGCAGACTCCCTCTCGCGACACAGGTAGGGTTACCAGAACTCACGGCCGTGTTGCAGGGCATAGAGTGGAAACCGACAGGCAAAAATTGGAAAAGGAAATAAGTATTTTAAGAGACTGAAACATTCAAATAATTTATTTTACTGAAACTCAAGCTTTTGAATAGACCCCGTCCTTCCTTCATCAGCTACTATACAGACAATACCAATGACTGCAATTGGACTGGTATGAGCGAAAACATGAGAAACTTATAATGAGAAATTGCGAAAGGGTTTCAAAGATGGATGTGCACAGAAAAGGTCTAAAATGTTTCTTGACATGCTTGTGGAGTCAATGATAATTCATAAACACAGTATTTAATAACGCAATATTTACAAGCTTTAATGTCTATAGAGTGTATTTTACTCTGTACTGACTGTCTGCTTAAAACAAAATGGTATATGGCAATCCTCTATTGTGCATGACAGGGATACTGTTCTGATCAAGGAGTGTTCACGACCAAACGATCCAGTGTACAGCCGTCGCCACACTTAACCGTAACGCGCGATCGCGTGGAACGTGTGGCTACCAGGGTCACCAAGCGGCCAACCTTCGACGGTGTGTTCGAGACATGTGAATCATTGCACAGAGGCGCCGCCTCTCGACTGTGGCTCGGCAATGGCTCGATATGCTCTCACCTTCTGATGTTGTGTTTGCGCACCCTCACCCAACGGGTGCTTCGGCCACGAACGATAGCGAATGTGAAAATGCGCGCTTATCTGATGCACTCTACCTAGCCGCGATAAAAGGAATAAATAAGCGTTGTGAGTAGACTATAGGTTTGATATAATTCTATGAACATTCTTTTGAGACGAACGAAGCTTCAGCTCTTGTCCGTTATCACCGCTCCTGAATCTTTGACCCCTTCCTTGGTGCTGAAGGCATATCTAGTGACGTTTTTGGAGGCTTATTTTTAGTTTTTAATTTATTATCCGCATGGGGCAAGCGCGCATTCCCTTCCCAATGTCCCTTCTCAGTCGCAGCCGGCGCGCGCGCCCGGAACGAGCGTTAGCCCAGAGTAGGTAAGGGCAGTAGGTGTAACATGCGGGAATCCGAAGCCACCGTCGAGAGGGGGCGCTTGTGTGGAACTATCTAGTGTATCTCTTAAGTATCTCTTAAGAGAAAGCGAAGAAACGTTTCCTACTTTTCGTTTCCTTCAGGAACTATAGGACAATCAATTGCAACAAACGGAATAGGGACCACTTTTGTGAGACAGTACCTCGTATCGCTCTGGCATCATTTAAAAATGCAGTGCTCATATTTTCGGGTTTGCTTCTTTTATCGTTGATGCCATATGGGAACATGTCCACACAAAGGAGGCCATCCGAATTTAGAACTTCATCTTGCACAAGTCCTCGTAGGGTATGGTGCATGAAAAAAATGAAAGTTCCTTCAAGCATGTCATGCATGATGTCGGGGAGAAGTTGATGTGTGACGTCAAAGTCTTGTATCTGTAGCAGCGTGGACTTCTTGCGTACACCATCAAGGTGACTCAAATCTGGATTGACTTGAACGACCTCAAGGTGAGCCGCATGCATTTCTGCATTACGCACAACACCGTTCACTTCACTTTTGATTTCATGAAGGTCACTTGATCTCGCAAGACAGAACCGACAAACCCTTCCACTGGAGGTGGACGTAGATGTCTGACGTCATTTCCCAATCTTGACCACGTCGCTGCTCGGAACCCAATTGTCGTGTTCTTTGTCGTAACCGAACCAGCGAACCAAGAAGAAGCTCTGACCGTTCACTTTCTTCTTTCTCAGCACTTTCGTTACTGGCCAAGGCTGATTGGCGTCTCGGGTTAGGACGAGTACCTCCTTGGGGTGGAAAGATCCATCCCCTTCCTTACCCCGATAATCTTCCAGGTGCACAACGGGAGCGGAGGTGTCTCTCAGGCGGGAGCCGGTGAAACTCTGAGGTGGCCAACTCCCTTCCGAGCTCTTTTGAAAACCTTTTCTGTGTAGTAGGACCTCACTTTATCCCCCTCTTTGAGCTTCTTTTTCACGGAGGGTACAACGGGCTTCCCATTTATCTTATTGAACAGCTCCAATTCGTTTTCGGGCGTGACTTCGGACGGGCTGAAGCCTAACGTCCTGTGTTTGGTGTTCTTGTAGTTGCGCACGATCTTGGGAAGCATGGAAACGAAATGGTATTTTCCGGTCACTCTAAAATAGCGGAATATTCTATCGCGTAAAGTGTGTATGACCCGTTCTGCCTGCGATGTCTTGATTACGGGAGAGAAGGTGGAGTACATGTGGACCTTTTTTCATGCCAGGTGCTCCTTGACGATATTGTTGTAGAATTCCCCTCCTCCATCCCAAAAGATGCATGTAGGCGCGTTACCTCCCCGAAAAAGTCTAATCATGGCCCTTTTTTTTAATTTTGGCGGGGTGTCGTCTTTACCGGAGGGTGTGCAGAAAGTGGGAGAAGGAATCGATCGCCACGAGAATGTAACGGTAGCCACCGTTGAACCTCTTGTATTTTGAAGAGTCGGCGACATCCATTTGCCACACGTCGTTGATCTTGAGCGCGATGATGCGTCTCCTATTAAACTTTCTTCTCACCGGATGGTGTAGCGTGAAGGTGTCCAGCTTTCTGAGAATGACGAGAGCCTTGTTTTTGCTCATGTGACGCGCTTTTCTATAGCGGTCCACTCCCCACAAACCCCTGGTTTCTCGTATCCCTACATAAGTCGTCCACGCAATGGAGGCTTGCTGCTGCTGCTGTTGAGGCTCGCGAGATTTGGGCAGAGAAGTCAGGCGCAATAGTTTTGAGACTTTGGGGAACCAGTAAGGTTTCTTTCCCATCTGACGTTGCAACAAATAATTGACGAGTTCGTAAACGGAGGAGTGCCTGATGGGCTTGCCTGACACGGAGTCACAACCCTCGCGACCCCAGGAAATAACCTTCTTTAATTCCGAGACGACCCTTTCCGCTTCCTCTTCGTCCACCTCTGGAGAGAGAAGCGAATAGTCAAAGTCATTTGTAGCATCGGATGCCTTGTTTTTACTGTCGTAGGGATCGAATCCGTACTGCTTGAGAATGTGATACAGTGCTTGCAGTATGAGTTTCACTTCGACGTCGTCACTCTCCTTCGATGAAAGAATGTTTCCGATTGAGGTGGTCACTTCAATTCTCTTGGCCATTGGCGAAGAGGTTCAACACGGCGGAAAGCAGGAGAGGAACCACCAACGAAAGAACGCCCTGTCCTCGCTGCTGAGACAGGTATAGCGCTTCAAAGGTTGAGGATTCTTGTGAATCTTATTGTAGGCGAGCCGACGTAAGGAGCGTTTATGCTTCTTCAAACGCGCGAACGTGTCTGGAGCCAGAGCCACCTTTCCGTTGAATACATTGAGACAGATTTCGGAGAGGTGTTTCATGTCGGACGAAGAAGAATGTGTCAAGACGTCGCGACGGCGTGGAGGGGGTAGAGTGAAGAGTACTTTCAGTAAAGTAAGGTGAGGACGGAGATTCATTTCGGAGCGTACATATATTTACGTTCCCCGGAAATATATTGCTACGCAACCTGTGGTCCTCATGTGTATATTTGTGATGATCCACGAGTTAATAAGCGTGGGGCGACGACATCATTTGTTTATATGCGTGCAGAAAATACTCCAATCTTTTTCTGCCAAATAGCTGTTGCCCGAAATATTCCATCTGGTGCACGCTGCGCACGCTGTGCCACAGGACGACATAACTGGTGTTGTAGGATATAGTTCTAAAATGGCTACTGTCAAAAAAGATGTTTTCAACGAGTAAGAAGATCGACGCGTTGGCGTGGTGAAAACCCCGAATGAAAAGATCAGTCACCTCCTTCAAGGAACCGGCATCGGTCATGTGATCATGTGATCGGTACGACGATGAGCATAGCACGTGACGTGTCCTACTCTCGCACTAGCTTCGTGGTAAATTTTACAGGGTCCCCAAATTCGTCCTGCATGCTCGACGAAGCACATTTCTGCACATAGAATATTTGTGACGGAGGCTTGTCCACCACGTCGTTCAGGTCCCTCAGCACGTTCGCAACGAAAGTAGATTTGCCGCACATGGAGGGACTGCTTAAAGGTCAGCAACGCCGATTTCCCGATGTGTTGAAACGGTTGTGATATTCTGAAAGAGCACATCAAACTATCCCCGAAAAGGATCTTCATTTCTCAATTTTGTCTTCCTACTACGCATATTAATTAATCAAAGAAATCGAAACAAGCCATGGGCGCAGCCATTTTTGTGACGTAGATGGGATAAACCTGCTCCATCTACGTAAATGAAGTGTCCTGCTTCTGATTGGACGAAAGCTGAGGCTTTCTCCGGCTTCCAGCGTGTGCGAGAAAATCCAGTTATGGCTGTCGGCGAGGCAACCACAACAGAGCTGTGGAACGATGGAATCGGTGTTACTACAACTGCGAATTCGTCTCAACAACGTTTTCGACGCCAAATTGTGAATATGCGCTCGAGAAGTTCGCACCTCAACCGGCTTGTTACTTTTACAAATTGGTGCAAGTACGGGAGCGATTGAGAAACTGCGTGAGCAGTGGTGGTCGTTTGAGCATATTACATGTAGAGGACTGTTCTTCAAAGAAAGAAGATTGTAATTGTGCAAATCGTGCGATTGCCAGACCAAAATTCCATGAAAAATATATAAGTTCTGCGGAATCCTTGCAGGACGGCAATGAACGACGTATGGGTGTATTGTGACCATTCGAACTGCAGTGTCTGTTATATGGAAGTGAAAGTTATACAAAAGGTGTGTACAGTCTACTAGCGCGTTGTGCCATGTTCATTGGGAGCCCTTATCAAGTTTTGCTTGTTTACTTAGATGTACGTACGGCTCAACCCACACATAAATTCATTCACAATGCTTTCGCAAATAGATAGGGTTCCACGACGTTGAAAACTGCTCTTGCGTCAGTTTTCAGACCAGATATTCTGTTTGCTGAGCCACGGCTCAGCAAACAGAATATCTGGCTCACGGCTCATAACGGCTCAGAAACGGCTGTAATCAAGGGCAGTGACACACTTTACACCCAGTATAAGGAAATGCACAGTGTGCTGTACTACAAATGTTCAGGCTGGAAACACTTCCCGTAGCAAGTAACACTTCAAGGCAGTTTTGCGACCAAATTTGTCAGCGCAAACATATAACCTTTGCGTCAAAACCAGTAACCGTGGTGCAAATGCCTCCGCTGTTCTCTGCCTTGTATGATATGCTTTGTTGCAGAGTAAAAGTATTCTCCCGGTGCCGCAAAGGCAACCTTACCAAAATAGGGAAGTCAGACCTTAGTTGTCCAGAGAAGCAAATATAAAACCACACCACTCTATGTAAATAATGGCATGCTCAGTAAAACTGGTCATGCTGAAGACCTAATAGTTTCAAGTTACAGCGGATGAAGGAGAAAAGGGCCTTTGCATGAAAGGAGCAATGCGGTGTATAAACATTTATTGAAAAGCATAATATCATGAATTTTGGTGAGAGTCAGCTGGTGTCTTTAGTTATGTTGGTCACTTATTGTACCCCTTGGTTTTGACGAGCATCATTTATGTTTCCATGGAGCAGGAGGTAAGCCAAACGAACGATAACACGTATGTAAACCTATCACATACTGATGTAATGTATTAACTTCTATAACCTGTAAGAACCTTTAGCATCGGCTTTGCAAGCTCTTACCCGTGGCTTTTGATGAAAATCAAAGTAGTTCTGCGCAGTTGACAAGAGTGTTCCTGAGTGGTGAATTTGTTTATTTATATTTTCTACAGAAGACATATAGTAGCCAAGAACAATGCATTGCACCATGCAAAAAAATACAACTATCAATTTATTTTTATCATATACGTGTTACAACACTACAGGTGACACAATGAGTGATGGGATGAAGACACAAGTATACAATATAGCTATGGGTGTAAGATTTTTTTCATGTAGCTACTGTCCCGCAATTCTGAATTACCGTTCCTTGGAAAGCAATCACAACACACAGCATAGAAATCACATTGCGCTTCTTCCAGTTTGGCTTTCGTCCGGTTCTTGAAAGTAACCTTTATCATGTTCTCTTTTGGAACAACAACAACTTTATTTCGAGACGATGAATGATGAATGCGTTGTTCCATCGCCAGGGCCGTTACTGTACCCCATTGCAGGTGGTGATGCGGGGAATGAAATAATAAGCCCCTTCACAATATTGATCACAATGATATGGTCTTATGTAGAACTGTGAAGGCACAGCCAGGCACTACACCCTTCACAAATCACACAGCACTTTTAACTACAACAACAATCACGAAAGTTCACTCTCTCCAGCATCGAACACAGGCAATTGTATACCATTAGACCCTAATAATGTAAAAACAAAAAAAAAATCTGTCTTTGGCACATGTCATAGGCATAACAAATTCAATTTGGGCAATAAAAATGGCACTACAGGCACTATAAATTAATTCACTTTTTCGGTATTGCCAGTTCTAAAAGCACAAAAACAAGTGTCTGTCCTTTTTATTCTTTTTTTTTTCAATCAAGGATGAGCCGAAGTCTGTGGGATATGTAACACCTACACAATGCTGCATGGTAAAACTTCTCTGCAGGTGTTGCAGAATTTGTCATCGTCATGTTTTTCGTCATCGGTATAGTGGACGGTTTTTGAAAACCTCATATTTTTTAATGATCCATAGACGTTCTTAATGTTCCAAGTACTGAGATTGATAAAGATTATTTAATTCGTTGTTTGGCATGTGGCATGTGACATGGCTGGCAAAAGCAAATTGCAGCAATGAGGGGAGCCTGCAGTAAGAGGTGTGTTGAGCTCAGTGCCATGCACTTGCAGAGTCCTTTTGCACAGACATCACCTTTGTTCCATACAGTGCTGAAGACAGCTGTAGCAGGTTTATTGACTGCATTTGAATGCTTCTACTAATAGTTTGACATATGACCCTCATGATTGTCATTCTGATGAGCCGTGAAATTCTGTTGACACAAATGCAATCGTCAGCACACAGTGCAGCCAGCCCTGTTTGGTCGCCATACTATCAAACATTACTCGAAACTGTTTTCAGTCGGAGCAATTGATGCCTTAAAAAAATACATTGCCTGTAAGTACTCGTTCTTGCTACTTTTTCTTTCCTTTTTTTTACCCATTTTAAGAATGTACCACTTTTGCAAAACTCCTAAGAACCGATAGCCTGTTCTCAGTTTCTGTACGTTAGAATGCAGGCTAAACACGAGTGCTGCCATTGTTTATCTTTTCTCAAACCCCAGCAGTGTAATATTTCTTCCAGCGGTCTTCTTTACAATGTTTGCTCACCCGAGATCTCTCAACGGTCTTGGTCTCCTGTGACGCTCCGACTGTACATCGCTTCCTTTTATATTTTCTTTTTTGAGCCCTCTGTCCTCTCTAACAAGAATTTGTATTTCCTCCTCACCACCTTCGTTGTCCCCTTTCTCTGATGTACATTAGTATAAATATCTCTATACCAAGTGTTCAATGTATCGCACCTGATGAAGGACGGACTCCGTCCGAAAGCTTGTTTTTTAGTAAAATAAATGTTGTAACCTCTTTACATATTTATTTTATTCATTTGCGAGTGCTAGACTTCTCCCATTTTTGCCTGTAAGATTACCTCTACTAAGATTACTCTATTCTCTAAGATTCTGTATCCTCTAACAGTACTACTCCTTCGGTTTAAGTTTAACAGGGAAAACGCTAAATATGAAAAGCAAAACTTACTATTCAGTGGAAACGAATAAAAAACCCTGAGTGCAAGGGAAACAAATAACAGGGTGGACAAACTGAAATGAACGTGGCACTGAAGTGTCAACGAAACGTTTGTATTTGGGACATCATTTCATTTTAAAGGTAGTCACACTCCTCCGTGATGCTCAGAGATTCCTTTCACCTATCTGGAACCCCTGTACTTTTGCGTGAGGAATTTATCTATCTTGTCTGATAGGCAAACAAATGGCTTACTTATGAACATTTCACCTCCTTTTTTTTCTTTCTGACTTCTAGGTATAATAATGCGCCCTGCTTTCTGCTCCTGTGTAATACCTTTGTTTTTCAAAAAATGGATTTATATATATTACAGGGTTTCAAAGGATATCCTAAAGTGGTATATACACTACAGCTATTCTTGTGCTTCCTCAATTGAATTTTCACACATTGAGATAGTCGATCCAATGTGGCCAATTTTTAATCATCTTCAGTGTATTATTAAACTGCCAGCTAATATTCCATTACTTTTCTGAAGTGATAACTGGTTCTGAAAAGGACGTGCGTCACAATACTGATTCCAGCTACAAGGTTAAATCTAGTCAGTCATCAAAGTGCTATTTTGGGCAATGTTCCAAGTATAAATGTGTCACGATTAAAAACAGTAAAGTCATTTACGGAACCTTTAGTAAAATGACACGGAGACACACAGCATGGGTAATAATGTGATTTGCAGCATTAAGGTAAAATAGGCAGTAATGCCAAAATAGACATTTCCAGGCACAATAGAATCCATGCATCTGGTTTACCCATCTCCCAATTTGGCCCAATACTCTTATATTGAAAGGCACTTTTAGTACTCAGGAAAAAAAGAAGAAAGGGATTAGTCTGGCATCCGGGGTCTACATGTCATTGCTGTTCCTTCTCCGCACTTGAAACTCTGCAGAGGTACCGTTCAATTCTGTCCATTTGTTTTGCTCTGCATGGGTTGCTCAGTTTTGTTTGTAGGCTTTAGCAATGACAGTAGCACAGAGAACAAGAAATGTGTGAAGAATGTGCTTGAGAATTTCTACTATGGGTAATGTCCACTGGGAAAATCTGGCAGGGTCCAAAGCCTCAGGTTTCATAGCTAATCACACTTTTGCATGTTACATGACACGCTTATCATTTGCCTAAAATGAACTGCATTAAACTATTTGCATCATGCACTGAACAAGATAAGCGCCCCTACATACGTATAGAGTGTATTGCAAATTGGACCACTTGTAATGTTCAAGAATATACAAATTCATGTAAAATTGACACTGCTTACAAGGTGCACTTGGAGCTACTTTGTTATGCTGTTATGCTGCATGAATACAGTGGGATTTCATTAACCGTACCACACATGATATCACAGGTAATGGACATAAATTTCAAGACTTATATGTATTGTATCAGTATCATCAGTGTCATACAGCGCATATATGGAGGCCTTCTTCAGTGTGGACAAAATCCTGATGCACAAAACAGGCTGCACCATTACTCAGTAAAAGAGGAGACATTGGTAAATTACATTTAGGAGTTCATGTGATTAAGGAGGTAGGTAGAAGCATAGCCGGAAATTTTTTTCGGGGAGGTGGACCTCTATGGGGGGGAGGGGTTATCGGAGGTGGCACATAAAAATAATTTGCCAATCCGTGCACATTTACCAGGCAAAACGAGCATTACCTGCCAGTCGTGATCACATTTCCTGAGCGCTTGAGCGAGGGGGAGGGTGTCTATCCCCCCCCCCCTACTTTGACCCTTTGCTGCCGCTTTGGCGAAACTGCAGCTCAACATAGCACAAGTGAGTCCGTGCAGCTAGGGCTATTGTTTGTGAGCATAGTTGTGACAAAAAGAATTATGGATCTTCCTTAAAATGTACATCGAACTTCAATATGTAATTAGAAAAGACAGGAAGGCATTTGCAAGTCCAGAGTATTACCGGGTGAGGGACTGGCAGCCACATTATCAAGTACACGATACATGTGATCAGCTTGTTTGTACGAAAAGTCTGTACACTGCTGGACAAGTGAATTGTCATATGAACAAGGCAGATTTACATTGTGAGGAACTGATTCCCAAGCAAAATGATCGCAGAGCAAGAATGTCAGATTAACAAGTGTCCTGTGAAGTACGATTGTCTGACACTCATCTTAAATAAAAAAAATTGTACATAGTTCAGCTTGACAAACTTATTGCACACTTACTGCTTTGTACTCACTTTCCACCGCAAAAAATATTCCTTTTGACACAACAGAGGTACGTGAGTAACCTTGTGAAGTATGCAGACTTGACGCTACTTGTAGGTTCTGCTAAGGCTGTGTGCTGTCAGTGGGAGAACCTTTCCTTGTGGGCGTCCAAGGCTTCCTGAAGCGGAGGCCTCGGACCTGCCCTGCTGCACAGAGTTTCGTAGCTCGTAGGAGCTGAAGCAGCAGCAGCAGAGGCATAGCTTGGCCATTGTTCGCAGAGGTCCAGCACGCAGTCGATGAGCTTTGTGACATACTCTGAAGTTACAAATTGGAATTGGAGAATTGAATACATAGAAACAATTCCCTGTTACCAATACTATCTTTCTTTCTGTGACATTACTAAACAGGTTCGTCCACTACAATCTTATGCATAATGTTGTACTTACCAAAAGTGGGCTTGGTTCTGACCCCAGCAACTGCCCAAGTTTTCCGCGCTTTGGAAAACTTTAGAATGTACTCAGCAATCTCCCTGTCCGCGTTGTGATTGAAGTGGAGAGCTGCCAACTTTGTCCTAGAGCAAAGAAAAGTGAAACAAAAAGAAAACACGCTGCTATTACTTTGAGAGAAATTCTGTCATCCCAGGACGTTGCACAACTAACCAATACAAGTTAATTTTTCTGCATCATATCTTGTTTTTCCTATGCTAATGTGTGTAATGCACTGGCAAGTGTCAACCACAACTTAATCGCAAGCACAACGAAAAGAATACAAAATATAAGTAGAGAAAAAGGGAGAAGAAATTTACCAAAATCGAGTTTAGCAAGCATATATGCCTAGCTCAGTGTATCAGACATCTCGAACAATGCGCGGTGGCGCACCCCTAATGCGCAGAATATGTTTAGCACGTGCAATTATTAATAGTGAGTTTTAGTATGTACGGTCGCGTTTGCGTACGTATGCGATTGCGTGGTGGATTACTTGCGCAATGCGCAAAGCACTGCTTGTGTCTTGCGTGTATACGTCCGCAGAACCACCAACACTGTTCTTTACGTGCGTAAAGACGATAGCGTACGATATACTAAAACTCAGTATTGTTGCCCTACCCAAAAACTTAGTTATTGGAGGCAGTCCGCTGTCATGAGGCAGTTCGCGACCCGTTAGCAAAGAATTAAAATACATTATTGCAATGGGGCGCCGGTGGAAATATTTACACTGGCATCGTTTCGTGTACAGACACCACCAAACACATGAAATTTGCGACCATGTATAAATAAAACTGTACGCCAATAACATAAGCATCGCGAAAATCGCAAAATTCCCATACCGCACACTGATTGCGTAAGTCAGCGCAATGCGACGTTTCGAAAGTAGCGATGCGAGGCGCGATATGGAAGGAGCTGTTACGCCAGAACAATATACGGATGGTTCATCAAGCGAGGAAACTGTCGAGGACGATTTTGAAAGTGCGTGGTTCTTAGACGACGATCCCGAAGATGGTCCATTCCACATGGACCCCAGACCGATCGCGAACCAGCAGCACCTACCTGCCTCACCAGATACTGATCCTCCTCCTTCAGAGGATGAACTGCGCACCGCTTTCAGGTATGTTCAAGTGCTGTCAGGTATAATTTCTTATGCTTTTATCTGCAAAGCATTCACGACACGTTTACAGGTGCCACTGCGGCTGCTGCAACCACGCGAACCCAGATGAGTATATGTGCTGCAGTGAGATAGAGAAAATGCGAAATGCGTGCAGCGACGCTGGTGTAAGTTGCTTAACGTTGCACCCTCTTTTCCATCCGTTATGTCTGCATCCAGAACTGCTGGAGGTTCACATGACGTATATCACTTATTACACACCATCGTACATGGAGTGCTGCACTGATAATAACAGGTACTGGTACCGCTCGCAAAACAGAGCACAACCCTATATTTTATACAAGCAACATTACTGCTTATAGTAAGCTACGCTTCACAGCATATTCCAACTTTACATTTTGGATGTGGGGTCGCCTTGGACGAGGAAGGCGCAAAAAGATTCCTGGATGCTGTGTTTCCAAAATACGGTGCACATTTCCATCACCATCTTATCGAGGGTTCATTGGTCTGTATACCTCTTGATATTGTGCGCCTTGTGATATAATATTTTCTTCTTTTTCAATTTAGATGTTCCGCTGCAGTCCCAGCTACTAAGGGGCATCCTGCTTGGCTAATGCCCCTGTACTTGTTCCTTGTTGATGCACCTTGTTCTTCCACTTGGCTTCAATGTTATGATTATAAAAATAAATTCTTCCGTCAATGACTTACTCATCATATAAGCTACACCCTTGAGATAAAGCTAGGTTTCAAGTTATGATTCATTGAGAAATTTGCACTATTTTAATACTCCTCTCACTGCTGCACATGCACTCCTCTCACTGCTGCACATGCAATTCCTTGTTCTATGAACCTTGCCAGCAATTCTGCTTACAAACATAGAAAACTGGTAGCTTTTTAGGCTAGCGAAACTAAAAGGTGTGACACATGAGTGTTACCATTCCCTGCTGAAATGTGTAAGGTACCAGACTTGTACCTATAGCACATTTTGCAAACATAAATGATCTTTGCAACAGCAACAGCATTACAGTGCAGGAAAAGGCACAATGTAAAAAACAGGTATTCTTTTTCATTTCCTATGTCAAAAAGCAATATTAAGATGTAACTTTCGATAATTTCACAGACAATAAGCCTGTAGCAGCAGTGTCATAATCATCACCAGCACCGCCATCGGTTACGCGCAGCACTGCGCGTGACCCGAGCTTTCGTTTTCGGTTCATCGCCATTAACCGTCATTAAACCCATCAACCTCAGTAGAGCCTGGTCGCCTCATTTCTCGCTCTACAACTGGTGACCCGGACGTGATCCAACGTTCCACCATCATGAACGGCGACCAGCACTCCAGCAGCTCTTCGCCTCCCAGCCGGCCACCGCCACTTCCACCGCTTGAGGCTTCTGTGGCACCGCTCCGCCTGCCGCCTTTCTCCATCTCCGACCCTCAGCTGTGGTTTGCGCAGGCGGAGGTTCTCTTCGACGGACGCCGCGTCACTTCTCAAGCCTCAAGGTTTGGCTATGCCATCGCAAACCTTCCTCCCGAAGCTGCGGCGGAAGTCCGTGACCTAATAATCCACCCTCACCCCGAGTTGCCCTACGACACCTTACGGGACGAGTTAATTCGCCGTACATCTGCTTCGGAGGAGCGGCGATTGCAGCAGCTTCTGAACAGGGAAGAGCTCGGCGATCGACGGCCCACCCAGCTCCTACGCCGCATGCGCGACCTCGCCGGCAACCCTACCACGGACGACTCACTACTACGCGAACTCTTCCTACAACGTTTGCCCCACAATGTCCGCATGATCCTGGCCGCCGGCGAAAATTCCCGCCTGGATGACTTGGCGAAGATGGCGGACCGTATTCTGGATTTTGCTGGCCTTCCATCTCCAGGAGCCGTTGCCGCCCTGGCACCCCGCACCTCCCCTCCACCGGTGGACGTTGCAATCAATGCCATCAGCACGTCGCTCCAGCAACTCCAGACTACGGTGGCGGCCCTGGTGAACCGGGTGGACGCCATTCCCCCGCAGCGACCACGTTCCCCTCGGCGCCCGTTTTGCCGTCGCTGCTCGCCATCCCGTCAACGGTCTCCTTCGCCCTCTCAGCACCACTTCTGCTGGTATCATCGAAAATTCGGCGATGCCGCAAGGAACTGCCAGGCCCCTTGCTCGTGGCCGGGAAACGCTCCCCCCAACCATTAACGGCTGGCATGGCTGGGGGCGACAACAGCCGACTCTTCCGGATCACGGACCGCGTGTCCGGCTGTCGCTTCCTGGTGGATACCGGGGCTGACGTGAGCGTCGTTCCACCCACCCCCGCAGAAAAACGACACCGACAACCAGACTTGGCTTTGCAGGCCGTCAACAAGTCCACCATCCCAACTTACGGTCAACGCTCCGTCACCCTTGACCTCGGCCTGCGCAGAGTATTTCGTTGGGTTTTTACCATCGCCGACCTCCCCTTCGCAATCCTTGGCGCCGACTTCCTCCACCATTTCGACCTTCTTGTGGATATTAGACGCCAGCGCCTCGTCGACAACACTACTTCTTTGCACGTTTATGGAGCTCCAGCGCATATAGCCGCAATTAGTCCCACCATACGGCTACCGTTGCCCACTGCTTTCGCCGACATTGTCATGGAGTTCCCCGCTGTCCTGCGCCAATCGCACGCCTCTTGCCCACCTCGCCACAGCGTCACTCACCACATCGTGACACGGGGCTCCCCTGTCTTCGCTCGCCCCAGACGGCTGGCTCCGGAGCGCCTCGTCATTGCCAAGAGGGAATTTGAGCACATGCTCGAACTGGGGATCATTCGGCCTTCCTCCAGCCCGTGGTCTTCCGCTCTCCACATGGTGCCCAAAGCAACACCTGGTGATTGGCGCCCATGTGGGGACTACCGTGCACTCAACATCGTCACGGTACCGGACAGATACCCGCTTCCCCATATTCAGGACTTCACCGCGAATCTTGACGGAGCGACCATCTTCTCCAAGATAGACCTCATCAAAGCCTATCACCAAATTCCCGTCCATCCCCCTGACATCCCGAAGACTGCTATAACCACCCCTTTTGGCCTCTTTGAATACGTGCGGATGCCCTTTGGCCTGCGTAATGCTGCGCAGACATTCCAACGATTCATCAACGAAGTGCTCCGCGGCCTGGACTTCGCATTCGCATACATGGATGACATCCTCGTCGCAAGTCCATCTCCGGAGGCTCATCGCGCCCACCTGCGCGCCCTGTTCTCGCGCCTGGAGGACTACGGAGTCTCCATCAATGCCGCGAAGTGCGAGTTTGGCGTTACCACCCTTACCTTCCTGGGACACACCATCACCCCGCAAGGCATCCGGCCACTCGCATCCAAGGTCCAGGCCATCCGAGACTTTCCTGCCCCCACTTCTCGCAAAGGACTTCGTTCATTCCTTGGCCTCGTGACTTTCTACCGACGTTTTGTGCCTCGCTGTGCTGCCTTGCTCCAGCCTCTCTACGCAGCTCTCGGCGCTGACCATCCGAAAGAGGCCCGTGCTGCCCCTCTGGAGTGGACACCGGCAGCAGAACGCGCGTTCGTAGAAGTCAAGCAGGCCCTGGCAGATGCTGTGCTGCTCCACCATCCTCGTCCTGACGCCAAGACAGCGTTGTTCGTCGACGCCTCCACTGCTGCTGTCGGCGCGGTCTTGCAACAGCGTCAGGATGGCAACTGGAAACCTCTCGGTTTCTTTTCCCAACGCCTCTCGCCAGCCGAAACACGCTACAGCACCTTCGGGCGTGAGCTCCTCGCCGCCTACCTGGCATGCAGACACTACCGCCATTTTCTCGAGGGCCGCCCGTTTGTGCTGTACACCGACCACAAGCCTCTCATGTTCGCCCTGCGATCGGCCTCCCTCAACCACTCGCCTCGTGAAACCCGCCACATGTGCTACCTCTTGGAGTTCACGACCGATGTGCGACACGTCGCAGGCGAAGACAATGCCGCTGCCGACGCACTCTCGCGGCCGGACGTCAATGCTCTCCATCCGCCCCCCGCGGTCGATTTGGACGGCATCGCCCAGGCGCAACAGGCTGATCAAGAGCTCGCCGCCCTTCGTTCATCCCCCGCCTCATCCACCACTTTTCGGGAGATCTCGCTCCCCGGTTCGACGGCAAGTCTATGGTGCGACACCTCTACTGGTACCCCGCGCCCTTTCGTTCCCCTGGCCTTCCGCCGGCATGTTTTCAACGCCCTCCACTCGCTGTCCCACCCTGGCGTGCGCGGCACGCAAAAGATCGTCGCAAAGCGCTACATATGGCCTCGCATGAATGCCGATGTCCGTGACTGGGCGCGGGCCTGCATGGCCTGCCAGCGGTCCAAAATCTACCGCCACACCATCTCGCCTCCATCGCGGTTCCTTCCGCCAGATGCACGTTTCGACCAGGTCCACATCGACTTGGTCGGCCCACTTCCTCCGGCCAAAGGCTACCGCTACCTGCTCTCGTGCATCGACCGCTTTACACGCTGGCCGGAGGTAACGCCGATCCCTGACATCACGGCAGAGACGGTGGCCCACGCATTCCTCTTCTCCTGGGTTTCCCGATTCGGCGTCCCGTCCACTGTAACCACCGACAGAGGACGCCAGTTTGAATCGGCCCTCTTCGGTCACCTGTGCAGCGCCCTCGGAACCCATCACACCCGAACCACGGCCTACCATCCGGCTGCCAACGGCCTGGTCGAGCGCCTTCATCTGCAGCTCAAGGCTTCCCTCCGCGCCACTGACCACGGCGACACAACCTGGCCCGAGCGTCTACCCTTCGTCCTGCTTGGCCTTCGCGCCGCGATCCGCCAGGATGACTGCAGCGCGGCCCACATGGTCTACGGCTGCCCGCTCCGCCTTCCCGGAGCATTCTTCACCCCATCGGCCCCGCTCGTGCACGACCCTTCCTCCTACATCGACCGTCTCCGCCAGCTCTTCCGGGACCTCAAGCCCACGCCTACCCGCTCCGGTCCCGCAACACGCGTGTTCGTGAGCCCCGACCTTAATCAAGCCACCCACGTCTTCGTCCGCCGGGACTCTGTGCGCTCCAGCTTGCAGCCTCCCTATGACGGCCCCTACAAGGTCATCTCGCGAGCCGCGAAGTTTTTTCGCCTCGATCTTCCACGGGGACCTGACACGGTGGCCATCGACAGGCTCAAGCCCGCATTCCTGGAGTCGGCACCTCTGGTATCGCCCGACCCGCCCTCCCTACGTCCGTGCTCAGCTCCTGTCTCCAGCATTCCTCCCCCTCCACGTCGAGTGCATTGGGCGCCGCAGCTAGTACACTACGAGCCGCCCACCGCCTCGGGTCCGGCTCCTGCACTCCTTGGCCTCGGCGCCCGACCTTTCCGCCAACCTCGGCCCTCCTCGCCAGCCTTGTCATCCGCCACGGGGGGGAGCCCTGTAGCAGCAGTGTCATAATCATCACCAGCACCGCCATCGGTTACGCGCAGCACTGCGCGTGACCCGAGCTTTCGTTTTCGGTTCATCGCCATTAACCGTCATTAAACCCATCAACCTCAGTAGAGCCTGGTCGCCTCATTTCTCGCTCTACAAGCCCGTCTCAATAGGTAGGATGTAACCCCACTTCGCTCGGTGTGGTCTGATGTGTGTTACAACTTTGTCTTTGTTGACAATAAATGATGATCACAAGTAGGAAGAAATTGTTGAATGCAGGCAGATTCACCAGGAAGGCAGGTTGAAGGCAGGAAGCGCATCTGCACTACAACCTTCATCTGCCCCAGATGCCAATACATCAGTTATCTCATGCTGTATTCGTCTATTAATTTTGTCATGCCAGACAAAGCTGCTCTTTTTTTTCCTTTTTTTCTGCTATCTCAACTTTTATATGACACGATTCAAAAAGGCAGGAATGCATTACACGGAAAGGATAAAACTTTATGAACTTACATACTTAAAAATCACTACTTTGCTGCTGTGCATTTCTCGAATTTTGTACAACCATAGTGGGTGGGGTAAACGTTTTAGTGCGCAAATATTGTATGCAGTATTGTACAAGAGCAGTCACTCCAGAGGGTAGCAATCCTTAATTGCCTTCATTTGTGAAGTCATCTTTTACCAGTTTAAGGAGCGCAGAACTATCATCACAAGAACGAAAGTTAATTATGCTTACCGAGTACACATGCCATCAATCGAGAACTTTGATGCCTTTGGCGCAAAGTGAATGATGACCGAGTGGAAGGCCTCCAGTCCAAATGTTTGCTTATGTGGTGAAAGCTTTGGGACGTCTTTGAGAAGGTAGGGAGATGCAATAACTTTCTCCAACCTTTTGAAAGTCTCTGTTCCTGTTGTATCGAATCAGAAAATTGAGTACCGTTGTACATCGTATCCAACAAGAAGCTTCACCTCGTACCTTCGTGCAGCCAAAGCCTTTCACCAATGTCCCCGTGTGCGCACCTTTCATGTAGGCTGCCTGGGTGTTCATGAACGTCAATGACATGGCGGAGGATAGTCTGCCACTTTGCCAGAACTAGCTCGCCATCGTCATCGCTCGTTCGTGCACACCAGTACAGGTGATTGATTATGGTTGGTGACCACTTTTGAAGAACCTGGTGCTGCTTTGAGTGAGATGCAGCAATGATCTTTTTTCGGATACCTGGATGTACATAAAGAAACATGGAATAACTCCCAGTGGATGGTACAAAATGTGATACACCAGTGAGAAGTAGCATAATAGTGGCACCTTTTGCTACATGCCGCACATCGAAACGGTGCTGCACGTCTGGATGTGACGTCTTCATGAAGGCCTTGATTTCCGTGTGCCTGTCGGTGATCAAGGTCTTCACCTTCATGCCTTCATCTGCAAGTGCATTTAGTGCCCGCTCCAGTCCCTCCTTCTCCATTTTGTTGCTGGATGACACTTCAGTAGACTGAAACAACAAAAGCAAGACTTCAGGTTATTACAACTGTAAAACATTGCCACTGCAGCACTGTCAAAAGAAAATGAAACTTGGAGTTATAGTTGCTATTGGTAATTAATATAAGTTTCATGCACCTTTTTATTTGTATAACGCATATATACACAAATCTATACGTGGACACATTATGCTGCAATTTATGTGGGGAAAGTAGGGTCTGGACAACCGCGGGGTTAAACAGTGATCACAATTATCAAGCAAAGACAGAAACTGGGAAAGAACTAAAAAAAGATTTGTATGAGATTGGGAGCTACCAATTGGGAGTCATTGAGTTAATATCTATGTTAGGCAGAATCTCTAGATATTTTGCCATGCCACAAATATATGCTGCAATAAATATAATCTGCTATATTGTGGTTACTAGTCGATAGTGCCAAGAATCTGGAAACACTCTCTTGCACCACATACACACTTCAAAACAGTCTTCATGGCACAATACACTCTAGGCGAAACATAGTCCAGTACGATATCCCTCTCTCACCCCACTGAGTGGAAACATTTTTATACAACTTTGCGTAAGTACAAGGAAAGGTTATGTTCCCCTTTTCAGATCATTGCGATACATAACTATATTATTCAGAACTGACTGCCTGCAGTACATAGTGAAGGACATTTTTAATTGTGTACTTTCTGCTTTTGGGGAATCTGCACAAGCACTTCTAAAGCAGAACCGCCATTTAAGCGGGTAAATATTAACGAGGTTACACTTTGTCGTGCATAGAAAATTTGTTTCCTACGTTATGTTATTTTGGCATATCTATTTAATATGCTATTTTGGCTAAAAATCAATTGTTTTAGGAGGATCATGTTGCGTGAAAAAGTGTAGAATTACCTTCACCAGCTCCATATGGATGATGCGGTTTATTCCGGTCTCCATCAGGGAATATGTGCCGAAATCTGCTGAGTGGCCTGGTGAGTCCGCACGGCCATCTCCAGCAAGGCACAGTTCTTTGTCCTTCAGCTGCTGCAACAGCAGTTGCCGCTCATTGTTCCACACCTATCAAGAATAAGCAATGGTGTCACCATCGATTCCTTTTACCACACTGTACAAGAATTACGCACCGTGACAGCAGGAAACATGTAGAGCCTCTGGAACTTGAAGTACTGTGTGGCCTTTACTGTCTGGACACCAAGGAAGCTGAGTAGCCGCAGTGTCTGCGTTGGGCTGCTTCCAGAAAACAGTATGGCGCTGCACAGTAAGATGTTCCCCAGTGGCTTCCCGTGGTGTGTTGGCTGACTTGACCATTTTGTTATGTGCGATTTGGGACAGATGATGGTGGCCTTTACCATTGTCCCAACGCAGAAGAGTTGCACGTTGCAGCCTGGGGTCAGACACTGCGGGCACCGCTGGAGAAGCTGCTTGAGGCACGATTCGAACACAATATACTTGGGCTCTTGTGCAGTGCCCACTTGCGGCTCCTCCAGTATACTGACATCGCTGAAAATTTGCTATATGTTAAAGTTCAGCCTCTTAAAAGAATTGCAATATTGCACATGTACAACAACTAGAAGTTCAGAAATAACTCACCAATCGCCTTCGCTGCACAGTTCAGGACGATACGATTCATCATTGGGGTCCACACTCTTCACAAAGAAAAATAAGAGCACATGATACATGTACATCTGAAGATGTAGTGGAACATCATGCTCATCTCACTGCACGCAATTAATTAGAACACTGGGAAGCAAAATGGGAAACACAGCTTTGATGAACACTTCATGGGCGATGATGTCTGTTCCATAACTAGAGCCACTACTCCATTTGAGCCTTCTGAACACATGAGCCTGAATTACGTAATGGGAAACAAGCTGAACTGGTGTGATTGTACCCATAAATGCGTATTACTGCATTAGTGGCTATTCTGACACAACACCCATCAAAAGTGTGAGGTATCTTCATTGAAAAGTGTTGCAAATAACACCCCAGTTCCTCCATAAGTGCCATATTTAGTTCTTTTTCTTCAATACAGTGCTGAACAGTGTAATATTGTGCTTGTCAGCATGATTTATTTCACAGTGGGGTCTCTATCATTATTTTCAGCAACAAATTATTATACTGTCTGTAATGCCATTTATGGTACACAAATTTTTCCTCTGCCTCTTACAGTTGCCTGAACAGTTTTTGTGCTCAATCTGGAATTTACTTGTAAGACCGGAATGACTTTGCAATTTTGACTTTTTTTGTGTGTGTCACCATGCGTGAATGGCACTCCGGCCACTTTTCGTAAACAGTGTGAAACCAATGCAATGATTAGCTGAAATATAGCTTACCATTCATCACCCTCTGAATTTTCATCAGAAGATGAGGGTTCATCATCCCAGAGCGACTCCCTTTCTTCCATGACTTGTGATGGGTGTTCAGCACTGCCAATAGAAAACCGTTGCATAGTCAACAAAGATATATTCAAGCTGAATGCAATAGCTCAGCAACACAAATCCACCAACGCAGTTCTTGACAATAAAAAGCATTACTGGTGAGGCAGTGGCCTTGACAAGGAGAATGCACATGACGGGTTCAAGATATTTGTGCTGATGTTTGGTCAACCAGCCTCTTAAAGCATGCTAAGTCAAGCTTAATAAGTTACGAAGCATAAGGCATAAGGATTCTCTGCCAAATATATGTGAACAAAGATGGAGGATACTCAACATGGAACACCTTACCACCAGCATACACTTGCAACAACATTAACAGAACAATGCTTCCCTTTGTTAGGTGCCATGAAATACAACACTATTTATAGGAAAAAAAAACAGACAGGTAATCTACCTTTCCAGCACTTCTTCAATGAAGCATTCACTGATAGGCACTACATTCTCCACAACGGGAGTTGATGATCGTAGAATGTGTGAGGGATCTGTGGCATCCTCAGGATCTGCGAGTAAAAGTATGGTTGCTCTAGCTACTGAGAAACAGCATGGGTATGCAAATAACAAGAGTGCAACACAAGTGATGCAACCCACCTGATTCACTAGCAATTGAAACATCTAAAGTGCCAGCTGCAGGTGTCACTGGCTTGTAAGGCAAAGTAGACAAACTTGGAGGGAGCAGCTGACCACAGTGATGGCAGTACTCTCCAGAGTGAAGTACAGGAGGACGAATTTCAGATGTGGATGGCAAATTTTCCATCGGTGCCATGGTGCCTGCACAGTCATTTAACAAATGTGAGAGGCACTAAACCGGTTATAACATCCAAATATACCTGTTGTGGTCTGAACGTCACTTTCTTTCTGCAAAGGAGGCATTCCAGCTTCACTCCCACCTTCAGCTTGTGTCTGTAACCATTGAACAAATGGATTATCATTGCTTCGGTAATCAAGACGAGTCTATAAAGTAAAGCAGAAACTGACACATTTCTTCTTCTCTATCAATGCGATGGCATTTCCACAGCATGAGTGCAAGGGAACATTACTGTGACTTCGACTTACCTCCATGCGCTGTCTTTTCCTGCCTCCGCAATTTGCAGCTGCAGATATCGTCGGCACAGCATCCCGGTTGAGATACCTTCGTCTGGAGACTCCAAATTGCGCTTCTAGTTCCGCGTTGCTTCCGTAGCATTCAGGGGCGAAATGATCGGAGCAAATCGTTGCTCTCGATGGTGGCACTCAATCGGAGCTATAACCGATCGCTGCAATCCACAAGCTTCTCCTTTCGTCTTGCGGAAACTTGTGGAACCAGACGTCGGAATTGCATGCCGAATTGTTCTTGCAGCCGGGAGCGAAACACTCACGCATTTTCAGTTCGCAGCACGAAACACGAAATGCGCCAGAGGAAGACGTTTGTGCTGACGACCAAGTAAATGCTTTCACCCAGCCACTGACTGCGATGGGAAAACGAGGAGGAAAGGTGATAGCACTGCCTGTCACTAGTAGAAGCCTAAACCTTCTTGTTCTATCGTTGTTTTGTTCGCCCACGGTGCTCTCAGACGCAAGGAGATGTCTCCTTTGGATCTTAAAACCAGCAAGGTCAGAGCAAGACATTTCGCTCTGTATAGAAATATTCACAGGGATAGCGTGCTCACAATAGGTACACCGGTAAGTCACTCTCCAAGGTGAAGGTCGTGAAAGGCACTTGCATCTATAGCCTTGACACGCATTTGTCGGAACCGAAATATCCACTTCTCCGTGGGAACAAATACACAGCAGACGTCTGGCGTCGAATCACAATTTCCTTTTATGTTCTCAACTGAGCGGCCCAATCGAAGGAAGCTAAAATTGCGTTCCTCGTTGGTTCAATAAAGCCACAGAAATATAATTGCTCACGAATCCCACATCACTGTTACATCACTGTTTCGGTCTCTGGAGCAGACATCACGGCTCGGCGGAAGAAGCCAAGCCAAATGTCATGCCAAGCCAAAACATCCCGGACCTCGAGTGTGACGTCCACCCAGGGTTTGCGAGCCTCAAGGCGGAATCGTGGTGAAACTAAAAATTCACTTTTCTCAAAAACCGCGGAGAGTTTGGGGTAACTATTTCGCACACATAATCAGTGTTCCCTAATGAACACGTCGTGTGAGTACCGTTCCGTTCTGTAACAGTCGAAAATAGGCGTAGCTGAGCTTTAAAATACAGTGAAGAGGATGATGGAAAAGAAAAGGTTCACGGCAAGACATGTTTCATGCATACACGTTGCACGAAAAAAAAGAAGAGACCGAGACTAGTACAGAAATGCATCGCTTTTATTTACACGTCGTCGTCGTCCTCTAGATCGGAACTGCATTCCCAATACAGATTATCCAGGCTAAAGTTGGACTTCTTTTTCGTCAGTCTGTGTGCCGCTAAGATGCGGTCGAGCGTCTTCATCTTGTCCTGACACATTTCATGACGTGTTTGCAACCATTCCAGGCGAGGGACTTGGAAGGCTTCCTCCAGGATGCCGCGAATAAAATCGCGAAGTTCTTCGTTTTTTGTCTTTCCTCGTCGACGACAAACGCAGGAGAATAAACCACACATGGCGTTTTCCACGTATCGGTCAGAATGATGACGCAAGTGCAGTGCGCACTGCCTTTATGCAAATAAACACGTGCAAAGAAACGAGAACGAAACCGAAACGGAAAAGCCACCCATTGCCGCTAGGAGCGCGTGCAGTGGTAGGAGCAGAGAACGAAACCGAAACGGGGAGCGCCCGCGAGGAGATGACCACTGGATACCGGCGACGCAGAGGGCACTAGGACCGCGCGCATGCGTAGCGGCCGCGGCAAGACGCCCCAGTCACTTGCTCGCTGGCTCTCATGGACTGCAGACGTACGCTCGGTAGCTCCGCCCTCCCCGCGCCGGGTCAGTTTGTGCCTGCCTGTCATCGGGATTGGTCGCACTGTCGCCGCGAGGGAAAGGTGAGTGATTTGCCATGCCCGATGTTTGTGCGTTGTTGTACCATGCATTGGGGGTTAAGCCTTTTCTCTCATGTTTGCCGTAATGGATAGGCCTCATTCCCCGTACGCGCATGTTTAGACTTGTTTAGCGGTGACCCGTAGCATGCCAAGCCTGAAACAACACATGTTTAGCGTTGTGAGCATAGCGTTTTGTGGTTGTCGTCTTGTGTTAGCTGCGTAGTGTTGTGCGGTGATGCTGTGGTTAGGCCTAACTGGTCGTACCTAAGCCTTTTCCTTGATGTGTACTGTTTTCTTCATGCTGTTTAGCAGTAGCGGTTAGGCCTTTTCCACACGCTCTGACATTCCTAGACTTGTTGAGCAGTGTTGCAATTTTACCTGTCGCTAGTATCTCGTTGTTGTTCTCTGTCTTTCTCGCATAGAGCTATGATGGTGGCGCCATCTGGTGTGATGCCTTGCAACTAGGTGGCCACCTGTCGTCGATCTCTGCAACTACCGGTCGCCAACAAGCAACATGGCGGGCGCTGGTCACTCGGGCGTTCCGGCACGGTTTCTTCACCACGGCGTTGTTCATTTTCGAATAACTTGTTTCTCTCCACTTTATCTCAATCTATTTTTTTCCTTTTTTATGACCACAACTATCCGGAAATGCACAACTGGTCTGGACACAAGTTAGATGCTCCCCAATTAGTGTGGTGACTCCCTGGAGGGTGCTGATTACAGTGGGGGCTCCCAATTAGCTCTAATCGATTAAATCATCGTGTTTAGACCAAGATGTGCGTTTCCGGATAGTCGTGGTCATTCATTACTACTATTCTCTACATGGCCGAATATTACGCCACAAGACCCTGACTTTAGACTTCGACAATCTTGAATAATCAAATCGTGGACCTCACTTTGAAGGTTTAGGTAGTGAATGTAAAATTACATTGCGAGGAACCATAAAAGCAGTGATGTGTCAGTTCAGTCCAGCAAGTGCAATGTGATCGAGTTACTAAAAAATTGTAGAATACTCCGTGACTTTGCGCCCAGCCTATTCAAACCTCACTTTACGGGATGCACAACTTCAGAGCTGTCGTAATCTCCACCAACTAAAATTGAGATTGTGGAGCCTCAATATAACAAAATTTTGTTAGGAAGCTGTTTCTTTCATTGTCATGAGCCTTACAAATGGTGACACATAATCTAGCAGGGAATGTAAATTATTTTGTACCATTAATCTTGTTGCATATAGTTCTGCCATATGTATGTTGACTGATGTTACTTCCAAAGATTTCTACTGAGCTCGTTGGATCAACTACCCCATTTAGAACTACCGCACATTTCCACTGGTACCCCAGCAAATTCTAATGTGTTACTATTCTTTTAGGAGGTGCTGCGGAAAGTCAAATTTTGTAGGCAGAATATCACTCTAAAGTCGCACAATTTGCCCTGTACGATCGAAGCAGGTCTCCTCAAAGTGTCTGCTGCAGAACACTGAAGATTTAGATGGGGCCCCAATTTTCGCGACCCAGGTTCTGCACCCGCTTCTTCGGCACAGCTGAGCGACTGTGAGAGAACCTGTATAGCACAAGCACATTGTTTATAGAAAATACATGGTTTTGAGATTTATAAGAGCAGCGAAACATAATTTCTTAGTACTTAATGGCACCAGCGAAGTAGCAGTGCAAGCCAGTCCGTTGTCAGATGCATGCGATACGAATAAACACGATTTTTCCTCAAAATGAAGAGCTATCCCCCTGTTATCCCCCTGTCTCTGCCCGTGCGTGAAGTGCACCCAAAACTGCAACAAGCTGACATGGCTTGCCCTCTAATTTCAAGAGAAATTTTAAAAAAACGCGGGCAGCCCTGCTTGAACTAAATGCACACGACAGCTAGGATGCTTTGGGCCCACCAATATGGCGGCCGATGACCACGCACTGGCGCACCCTATGCGCGATCCAGCCATATACTATACAGATCAGTGGTGTATTACAACACTCCCTCTTGGCGACATCGCGGCCGGCGGTCTGCTCGCCTCCTCAGTTGATTTGTTCGGAATAAATTTTAATTTCAATTTTTCATTCAAATTTCACTTGCAATATTTTCTATACGATTCGTGTTCTGGAATTTCATTTGTTTGGTTCGAATTAGTTCATTGTCAACACGAACGTACAGCGTTCTTCCTAATCATATATTACTACTTAATTTGAGAGTGATGATGTACCGTTGGTCATCATTACACTCGTTCCTTCAGCAACTGACTTCTCAATTACTGTAGTGGCGGCAATGCAACATGTTGGATCCCATTAGACCAATTGAAAAGCAGTTTCTCATTGATACATTAGGCCAGTTTCCTCATTCCTTCTATTGGCGCAGTCTGTAACATACAACACGTCGGATCTCATTCAGTCAATTGTAAATCAACATTTCTCATAGACGCCCACTAAACCAATTCGTTGAATTGGTTCCTTACTTCGTTGATGTGGTCTTCGTCACACAACACGGCACCCGGTTTCACGAAGGCAGCTTCACTGCCTAACTTCCAATTCAGTCAATGAGAAAGAGTCGGCTTTCACACGTTGAACGAATTGGCAGTCTGATTTCTCATTGAATCTCATTAAAATTTCGGGAAGAAATGAAGGAGATCGTGCCTACTATTTCCAGCAGGGGCCGCGTCTTTCACGTCAACGACACCATCAACCATTTTCGCTTTCTCATCGACACTGGAGCTGAAGTCAGTATCATTCCGTCCCATAATTGGGGCCGTCATCGCGCTTCTCAGCATTCATTGCAAGCTGTAAATTCTTTACCCATCAAATACTTTGGTGAGCGCTCTCTCATTCTGAACTTGGGCCTGCGTCGGAACTTTCAATGAACCTTTATCATAGCCGACGTCCCCGATGCCATCATCGGTGCAGACTTTTTCAGACCCTTCGATTTGATGGTCGACGTGAAGAGACGCCGTCTCACTGATGAACAACTGTGGCCTGTTTATCCTCGGACTTCGTGCCTTCCGTACCCCAATTGGCCCTGTCTTCACCTGCCCATCGGCACCTACGCAGTTGTCCGTGACATCCTTAATGATTTCCCCGACATCATCCATTCGCCGCCTACAGATGCACCACCTCCCCATGCCACCACGCACCACGTCCTCACCAGAGGCCCCACGGCGCATGCGAGACCTCGCCGACCCGCCTGAGCGCCTTGCGATCGCTCGTCAAATTCGGCCATCTCCTCGCCTTGGGGTACGTTCGCCCATACAGCTGCCCATGGGCTTCGGCATTGCACATGGTGCACAAAAAGGACCCGAGAGATTGGCGACCATGGGGTGATTATCGGGCGCTCAGTGCTGTCACCATGAGCGACCGTTACACTCTACCACATCTTCACGAATCCGTCGAAAATATCCACGGCGCCTCACAGTTTTGCAAGATAGATCTAATGAAGGCTTACCACCTACTTCCCATGGAGCCGAGTGACATTCCGAAGACCGCAATAACGACGCCGTTCGACCTCTTCGAATACACTCGAATGTCCTTCGGCCTCCGCAACGCCGCTCAAACTTTCAAGCGATTCATTGACGAGGTCCTTCACGGTCTTGACTTATTGTTTTACCTACCTCAATGACATTCTGGTTGCCAGTTCCACTCCCGAGGAACACGCCAACCACCTTCGTCAGTTGTTCCAGCGTCTACAACAACATGGCATAGTCATCAATCCTGCTAAGAGCGAAGTCGGTGTTTCTTCGCTCACTTTCCTCGGCCGTCGCATTGACTGCTGTGCATCCCCCCTCTGCGCCAGAAGGTTGACGCGACTGACCACTTTCCCAGCCCTACCACACGGCGGAAGCTTCGCGAATTTCTGGGCTCAGTGAATTTTTACCGCAGGTTCATACCGGCACTGCGCGCACACCATAAAGCTGCTCTGTCATTTGCTTGCTGGTCATAGCGGTCCGTCGCAAACCCTCGAATGGACGCCAGCCGCTGAACAAGCTTTCCAGAAGATAAAGCAGGACATGCCCTCCGCCTCACTCTTGGCTCATCCCATTCCAGACTCGTCACTCGCACCCTTCGTGGATGCTTTTTCAGAAGCCGCTGGGGCCGCTCTGCACCATCTGGGCCCGCACAATTAGTTACAGCCGCTGGGGGGGGGGGGATATATTTATTAGACAAAAGGAAAAAAAAACGGGGGAAAGGTTAGCAAAACGGGACGTCGGCTTGCCGGACAGCCACTGTGTTTGTTTTCTAAACCACTTCAGCCCGCCGAAGCACGGTATACAGCACTTTCGGACGCGAGCTGTTGGCGGTGTACCTGCCTATAAAACATTTCCGCCACCTTATCGAGGGACGCCAGTTCATCGTTTACACTGACCACAAACCTCTCAGCTACGCAATCACGTCTGCCTCTGGTTCTCACTCGCCTCCAGGAATCCGTCACCTCGCCTACATCGCCGAACTTACGACCGACATCAGGCACATTCCCGGTAACGCTAACGTCGTTGCGGACATTCTCTCTCGAGCTCACATTGCTGGGCTGGCCCACAATCTATCCCCAGACATCGACTACGCCGCGCACGCACAAGCGCAAGCAAACGACCCCGACATGCTTGCCATTCTTCAGTCATTCACGTATCCCTCGACATCCACAGCTCCCCATCCCAGAACCTCGAGCTATGCCGAAGCTGCCGAAATCACGGAATTCTGGAAGGAACCTTCACCAGCAACAACACACGAAAGCGAACAACAACCGAAGTGAATACGAAGCGAATACATAATTATGAGTTAGAGGGCACACATATGCAGCACGAGTACGGATGCACATCATATGTAGATGATATTTGCATGTGGGGCTTTCTGTTACGCAGCACTCGATTTGTTTTATACTTTCTCTCAGTCTTGGGAAGTAATGTAGTTACAAGTAACTAGTTACAAAAAAAATGTGATTTAATTGTAACTGTAACTAGTTATTTGTCACGAAAACGTAACTTTTAACTGCAACTGGTTGCTTTTCTCAGCAACTAGTTACAGTAACTAGTTACTTTATTTCGAAATTGTATATTTTCACGATAATTTTACCCACTTCGCATTTCTTTCGCAACGCCATTGGCCTCAGCGGCGGTTATGCTATGGTCGGTCACTCAACAACAAATTATGAATGTGGGGCAAACCAGAATGTTCCAAAGCGACGAAAAAAGGAAAGAAATAGAAGCGACGACACACAACACACACACAACGTATCTCTGTTGATGCAGCTACCCGCCGAAGCACACAAAAGTAGGCACGTGTCATGTGCTACTCCTTGGGTAGCACATGATGATTTGTCCTCGATAGGAAGATACCGAAGGGGTGCGAGGGAAGTGCGCTAGGTCATGCGCAGTGCTCTCGCACGGGGTACGGTAGAAGTAGTAGGCGCGTTAAGGGCCCGTAGAGTATTTGTTACAAAGAATCACTTGATGACATTTCGAAGTGGCCGGTGTACCGACGGGCAACATGGAAGACGCCCCGAAGGTCCCTTTGCCAATGTATGAGGGTACATTTGATTTGGTGTCCTCTACGGACGTCAGCGTCAAAGTTCGTTGCAAAACGTGCAAGAAAACTTTTCATGCAGCAAGACATCTACAGCCAACATGAAGAAGCACCTGAAAGTAAGTTACCTTGTATTGTGAACATTTTGCCGGCATTAGTAGGTTGCCCAACGGTTTTTCAGAGGAAGCATCCTGGTCTGCACCGTGTTGCACAGCAGAAGCGTAAAGCCCCGGATGGCGAAAGGCAACCAAGTACTCAGGCTAAACAGGAGAAATTGGTGGAACTGGTAGCCACGTCGTCTACAGTATCTCAGAGACAAATACACCGGGCTGTTTTAAATTTTGTTGTGAGGAGCACGCAGTGCTTTTCCGTTGTGGAGAACGAGCAGTTTAGACGCATGATCGTGGTACTCCTGAACATTTTACAAGGTGACGAATACATGTTCATGGGAGCTTTACTTCCGTCACTTCCCTCCGCTGTGTTGGGGCTCTGCCCTCGATGGTTCACTGCACGCCCTTGGTGAATTCACTGTTGCGAACACTAAAGAAGAGGTAACATTCGAGGCATTGCACCGATAAGAAGACACGCCAAACCTTTTCGTTACCGTTATATATAGGTTCGACGATCAGTGGGGAGGACAGATCTCATTATAGCTGCAACATCGCACCCCCCTTCAAATTCACATGGCTGGAAGGAGCACAGAAGGAGAGGGCCACTGAGATCCTGCTTCAGGAGTTCAGATTAATGGAAAATGAGGAAGAAGCGCCCACATCATCTTTAAAGGCGTCGGCGTCAGACGATGGCGATGACTTCTTCGAGATTCACACGGAATCTGCAGAAACCGAAGAGTTCGAAAGATGGAAGGAAGGAAGCCGCAGTACCCTAACAGCCCTCAGTGATTTTCGAATTATAAGGAAAATATTTCTTAAATATAACACTGGAATCCCCTCTAGTGCCCCAGTTGAGCGGCTATCCAGCGTGGGCCGAGATGTTTTTGCAATTAAACGGAGCAAACTTAGTGACGTAAACTTCGAACACCAGCTGCTGCTCAAATGTAATATGTATATATAAATAGCCTAACTTCAATGTATGCAATAAAGCCTGCTGATCTCATATTTGCTTGGAAAATTTCTAAAGTAACTGTAACTTGTAACTGTAACCAGTAGCTGTAACTGGAACTAGTTACAATTTTCACAGGGTAACTTAGTTACCTTTTTGCTCGAGTATCTATAACTGTAACTTAGTTACTTTTGAAAATAACGTTTCCCAAGACTGCCTTCTCTTCTGGCGTTGCGGGCTATGAGCGCAGCTTCCGAACGATTCCAGTATATTCAGTTTGGAAGAGCAGTCGCTGCGATTCGAAATTTCAATATAGTATTCCACATTCGATTCGGAATTCGAATCGAATACAAAATTATTCACTTCAGTATTTGAAAAATCAGATTACGCTCACAGCCCTGTTAAAGGGAGTGTCGCATCCGTCCCGGTCGATTCCGGAACTATAGTGCCGTTTTACCACTGTGTTGGGTCTTGTTATCAAGACGACGCAGACTGTGAACTTTGATAACGACAGCGTGAACTCTGATAACGTGAAAGATGGAAGTCACTGAAAAGGTTAGCCCAGCTGTAGGATTCGAACCCTCATCTTCTGGATTACCGGCGTTCCAGCCTCAGAACATCACTCATGTTCTGATAACGTATCGCGGGTGCTCTGACGCTTCCAAGCAGGGGGCGCTCGTGGTGCATGGGAGTCATCAGAGGCAACCACAATCTGTACACTTTTCCCTTATTTTTGCAGTGTCCTCGCAGCCATCGGCGACAACGACACACCCGGCACAGCGCAACGGTTTCTGAAAACTGCACCCTGGATGTGTGGGCAGCGATTTGCTTGAGAAGACATGTGATTATATTGTACTTACGAGACAATTCATGAAGAAAAATAAATGTGGGCTTCATAAACCGCTATGGCTTTCGGTTCATCAATTTTAGTCAAGACATTCGACGCGGAAAGCAGAATATGGCACCGCGCGCAAAAAAGAAAAAGAAAGCTGCACAAAGCTGGCGTTGCGCGGAACGAGAGCAGACGACAGACCATAGGAAGACTCTAGAGAACGTACTTGGCGCGCCGTCAATGGCATTCTCCTATCCCCGAGCGTGACCGCCCGGGCGCAGCCATCCGTTGGTCATGGACAGTGTTAGTGGACGAATTTCAGCCCCCAAACTACAGCGGAGCTGCTCCGTTTGTTGCCAACCCTGTGCAGTCACGTGGGATGACAAACGGGGGAACGAGCCGATGGAGGCAACGGCGTCCACCGTAGGAAGCAAGGCCAGCCGTGTAATTGCGGTGAGTACGCGCGAATCTTCGGGACACGTGCAGAATTGAGTAGTGCTATCGGAATCACAAGGTAAACGTTCCATATCAAACGTGAATCATATCTTATCTGTGAGATTACCTGCGACACCGCCAACCCTTTGGTTTCCGCTGACACGGATGAACCCAAGCAGCAAAATGCACTGAAAGTCGAGTGCAATAGGGGTGGACGGGTAGATGAAAGGCCTTGAACAGATTCATGAAACTAGAGAACATTGATAAGACACATACTGTCCACCCCTAATGCACTCGACTTCCAGTACATTGTGCTGCTTGGGAAGATGTTTACCGCCTATGACTTGACGCTGAAGTGGCGTTTGTATGCTTTGCCAGCGAAATCGGTGCATGTCTAGTTTAGGTCCGCCACTCGATTTGAACCTTGAAATCTACATACCTGGATGTAATTATGCAAGGTGCATCGTAATCTACAATTAATATGCGGCGCTCGGTTCCACAAATTCCTCTAGAGACCCGTGATTCACAGAAAGCGGCGACCATGTCATCTCTATGCGCCCATTGTTTACCTATGACAGCTTACGCACACCTCGCACTCTTCCGAGCATGCCTTTCGCCTGTTCGTTGCTAAGACGCACAGCGACTCCGCTAGCGGACGACAGTCGGCCTCCTCCTCACGCAATTGCTCCGCGCCAAAATTGGCACTGTCTTCTGCCAGCACAGTGTCGAACAACTGCGGGCCCCCCCGCGTGTGATATGTACTGACCTGGCCTGACCTAACCTCCTAGCCAGGAGGAAAGCCAAGCTCTATGGCTGATGCGTAGGAGTACCACAAATGATACCCGTCGAGATCTGGTGCTTTCATTGTGCATTCTTGGAAACGAGCGAGAGGGAACAGGCGAAAGGCATGCTGGGAAGAGTGCGAGGTGTGCGTAAGCTGTCATAGCTAAACAATGGGCGCATGGAGATGACATGGTCGCCGCTGCCGAAACTTTCCGTGAATCACGGGTCTCCAGAGGAATTTGTGGAACCGAGCGCCGCATATTAATTGCAGATTAGATGCACCTTGCATAATTACATCCAGGTATGTAGATTTCAAGGTTAAAATCGAGTGGCGGACCTAAACTAGACATGGACCACGAAATCAATAAATTGTTACCTATCGTAACAAATGTAGGCATGTATTTCGGAAGGCAACAGAATTCCGAAGTTGAATACACAGTAACCGCCATTTTAATGCTGCTCTGCGAACCAACAGGAACCGGAAATCGCAAAAACAAAACCACCCGCCATTCCATGCTCTGGTCTGTCGAGTTTCGTGATAATAAAGTGACGAACGAACGGCAGCACACAAGCAAGTGATGTAGTGGGAAAATATTCACTGCTTATTTGTTTGACGAATACGTATGAGATACGCATATTCGCTGTGAGAACGACCTATAGCGGGCGACACTGTCACCATTCTAGTGTGGATAACACGTGGGCCGCTGTTCGGAATTGATGGTTCTTTTTCGTAACTATTGTGTATATTCACCGGAAGATCACTTGTGCCACGATGGTACGATACTATTCGGTTCCCCCTACGGCACTGAACGCGGAATAAACGTGTAAAAGCAGACGACGCGTCCACACTGCGATAGTTCTCTGTTCTCCGCAACGCGTCGACACCGTTCGATCTCGGAGCGAATAGTACGCCGAATTTAGATAGCAGGTGATGGATTTAGGAAATCGAGCGAGTCAAGTTTAGCGGAATGAAGCAGCCAACGGAAGGCAACACCTTCCATGACCAACGGATGGCAGCTCCCGCGTGGTCACGCTTTTTTGAGCGAGTCCGATCCCCCTGCGACAGACCCCAGGGGAAAAGGGGGAGGAGGTTAGGAAAGGCGATTGGTCTGCGCATGCGCACTTCAGTCACGACTTTTCCCGCGGTGGCCACTCCTGAGTACTGTGAATGGCTCCTGGAGATCACGTGATTTGGGTTTCCCCGGACCATCGCATGTATGGGAAGTTCCGGCGGCTGCTCAAACGTCGCACACCTGCGCACAGCAGAAGATGGCCTAACAAGGCCGAAGCAGCTGCCCAGTGCTAGTGCGGCGACGTTTGAGATTTATAAACACATGTTCCACGTGCAGCCAAGGAGCTTCGGCTACTTTTCTTCCCTTAATACTTCACTGGCTTTGCACAGGGCTTTTAGAGGTGAGTCTCTCACCCTGACGGGAGACATCACGTTCCCCGTGACCGACGCCACTCGCTCAAACGTCGCCCACCTGCGCGCTGCTGCTGATGGCCCAATAAGGCGCTCGCAGCGAGCGCACGTGTTTGTCTTGTGCTCCGTCTCTTACGTTCCACGAGGCCTAACTCAGGAAAAATGATGGAACATCCTCCGAAACCCCCTGATCCTGGAGGCACAGAGGATGGCAGCCCTCAGTCTCTCGCAAAACAAGGTACGTCGAACGTTGCTCCTCGGCGTGCTTCTACGGCTAATTCTCAGTCTCAGGAAAGAGTGTCTGTGTCCCGCTTTCCTCAAAAGGACCAATGCCTCAGTGTTCGTTTACCACCTGAGGTGTATATTGACCCGACGGCGTCTTTGACATCGTTGGCTCTGGAAGGCTGTTCGGTATCCAACACCGAGTAGGAAATCTGTTCCACGTTGGCCTCAACACGCGGGCAGCCTTAAAATGTATCGTTCGTTAGGGCAACATCTCTGTACGAAATCATACGATTAACTTCGAACTACTTGGACCCAGAATAGTAACCGTCACCGTCTTGATGATGCCTTTGTTCTTATCGGATGAGCCTCTCGTTCAAGCACTCAGCAAGCACGGCAAGGTTATTGACATTGAACATGTCCATTGTGAACACAAAAAAGGTCGAGGTGTTATCCTAACAGGAACACGTTTTCTCAAAATGGAGATATCAGAAAGTTCCCCACCGCCTAATTATCTTCGTGTGCGTGAGCACCTGGTATGTTACAACTATCCTGGAGTACGCGGAGTGTGTTGACGTTGCAAGTTGGAGGGCCATATCAGGGTGAATTGCACCACCCCTTTTTGCGAACGTTGTTCTACGTTTGGTAATACCGTGACCGAGTGCAGCTCGCGGTGCAGACGCTGCCGTACGGTGCATCCTCCAGGGGAATGTACGGGCCCTCGATCTCATGCCGTCGTGGCGAGTGATTTTCCTCCCATACACCCTCGAGCATCCAAACCACGAATGCGGTTGCTGATCAGCTGCAGGACATTCAACAGGACGACGCAGTACAAGAACTCGAGAACGTCAGGTCCACATACGAACCTTATGATGCTGGCGTTAATGTGAAGGAAGCTCAAACAGCATCGGAAGAGTTCCCGCATCCACCTGAAGTCCACCGATAGGTGAAACGTCTGCAACTCCAGAGTCTAAAAGCGATGACGAGACATTCTCTGACTCAGGGTCAGCACCTATCACATGCGCAAAATTCAGTGGAGCAGACAACGATGATTATGTTGACCTATGTATAGATACAAATCACCAGCGAATGATTTCGGCGGAGTCTGCAACGAATGATTCAGGCGCGCGTACAAAGAACAGTCATGCGCATGTGCGCATACTCCCACCACCAGCTCAAACAGTGACGACCAGCCGACGGTGCGGAAAAAGTCGAAATTTGTGTTGTGCAAGGAACTTTAACAGCATTTAATGACATTTCAGTTCCTTTTGCTTTTGCGTTTCAGTGTAATGATGTTAGGGGATTTCATGATCTATCAAAGCAGTTGACTGTCATCGACCTCGCTCGACGTCAGAAATGCGATATTCTGTTGTTACAAGAAACCCACTTTTATTCTGGTGTTGTAGTCAACCGACTCAAGCGCACGTTCGGGCTACCTTGCTTCTTCAGCCTCGGTGAACCCCGCTCCAAAGGAGTCGGTATATTTGTGTTTAACCGAGCTGTCTTAAATAGATTTTACACGTTCCATGATGTACATGGATGTGTAATGTATATAGATTTTTCCATATGTTCACTTGAATTTCGTGTGGCGAATGTTTACGCACTTGTTATATCAGCCGAACATACGCAATTCTTCCGTTCGCTCGACGCTTTTCTGTACACATCTCGACATCTAATTCTACATGAGAAATTGATGTTCTGAGGCTGGAACACAGAAAGGGGGTGGGTACATGTTTATTCACACACAAAAGGAGATGTCAGTCAGGCAAGTGCCGGCTTGCTACTCCTCAAAAAAAAAAAAAAAGACAGGTGCGGAAGAAGCCGCGATGGCAACGACGTGCTGCGGGCAGTGAGGCTTGCCGCCTGTGCTTCAGAGGGTGGTCACCATTTCGGTGGCCTTTAGGTACTCGAAGAGTGCCTTGGTAACAACCCGTTGCCCAAGGCGGGGGACAGGCCCGAGGAGTGTAGCGAGAGAGAGGGGGTGGTGGCCCAAGGCTTGGAGGCGTCGGGCGAGGGCGGCACGGGGCGCCGAGAACGTCGGGCACGTTAGCAGGAGGTGGGCTACGTCAGCGACGGCGCCGCAGGCAGCGCAGTTTGCGTTGCCGCGTCTGTCCATCTTGTGCAGGAGTGACGGAGTGTAGGCGACGTTAAGGCGGAGGCGATGAAGGAGGGTTTCCTCGGCCCTGGTAAGGTGTTGGGTGGGGTAAAGTTGCATCGCGGGGTCGATGGCTCGAAGAAAGGTGTTGCATCGCATAGCGTCTGCAATGAAGTGGCGGGTTTCAGAGGCAGACCATCAACGGATTTGAAGGAGGCAAGCTGATGCCGTGAGCGGCAGGTTTGCGATGGGGCTGCCACAGCTGCGCGGCCACCTTGCAGCAGCGTCGGCACGGGTTTTCCGGAAGTCCCGCTAAGAGACTGACACCAACCTTTGGGACTTGGCGCGCCCGGGTCAAAAGAGCGAAGAGGCACCAACCCCAAAAATGCATCTTGCAATTTGTAAAATATGTATCCGCCCACCATACTCATTATCACAGTAGAAGGTGAGGCGAAGAAACACAGATGACACAACACATAGCCTGAATTTCGCCCAAAGCAATCAGATCAATGAAACGAAGCAGTCGAAAAGGCACCAGCAGCTGCCAGTCTTCAGAACGCATATCCGTTGGGAGCGGGTTCAACTCCCGCAGCTCCATTTCATTGACCATATTCATTATGTTGCGCGCATTTCGAGTCAAACACCGAGAATTCAATGCATTTTGTTCCTTTTGGACTCAGTTTTCAAAGGCGTAATGCCTTCAGTTGTGTACATGTTCACTGTTTGCGTTCTCCCTGTTTTTCTTTTTTCTTTTCTCTGTTCTTCCTTCCTCTTATTTCTATACCAGTTCTGCATACCTCATAGGATCCCGCCATGTGTGATTCTTCAGCTCGAGTTTTGTGCTCTTCATTTTTCTTTTCCTTTCTTCTTCTGTTTGTTTTCTCTTGATTTCTTTTTCTTTGCCTTTTTTGTTTCCCCCTTTCACTTTTTTTGGAATAACAGGCCGACATCCATCTGGCTTACCTTTCCTTTTTTTTTTTTACAAACATATCCCCCCCGCCAGAGTACTTACTTCGCGGTGCGCCCTTGCCCCCCCCCCCCGCCCCCACCCCCTGCATCCCGTGCAGGCATGTATGTGCGGCATGACATGGCATAGGTTTACATCGGCATCACGACTAGACCGCTTTTACCTCAGTTCAGTACTCAGGCCTCAGCTTTCGCGACTTGAAGTGCTCAACTTGTCGCTTCCTCATCTTTCTGATCATTCCCCAGTGCTCCTGACACTTCAAGTCCCGGGTAACATTCACAAGTCTACCCCACGCTGGCGACTGGACACTACATTGCTGGCCTCACCAGATGTGAGACAGGTGATAGCTGATTTCCTCAACGTCCATGTTGACGGAAGTAATGCTTCACTATCGCAATGGCTGGGCTTAAAACTTGAGCTACGAAGACTCTTCATTCATTGGGGCAAAGTACATGCTCGGGAACTACTGCACAACTTAACTATCTCGCCGAGAAAGCCCTGGTGGTAAGACGCGGTGCTCTTTGACTCCCCTTATGACAGAGTATCTTCGTTCCTTAGAGACCAGACACCTTGAACTTATGCGTCGTTCGTCGTTGGCGTCTCAAATCGCATTTTCACATTCTAATGGAGTAGCTGGGCCAGAAGCACTGCGTTGCCTACACAGCTCAGAAGTTCGCAAAATCAGCAGGTTATGTCTCACTGTTTTTTACCCGATGGGACTTTAACGTCAGAACCGGCGCGCATTCGCCAGATAATGCAGCAGCACGTTTTCACCCAGGAGGACACGCGTGCCGTTCCAGCGTCCAGTTTCACTGTTTTTAACCACTGTCCAATGCACAGTACACATGAGATTTCCGCCCTTCAAAGGTATTTGATACCCCAAGAACTTGATTCGTGGGTTAAGAAGCTCAAGCGGGGTAAATGCCCTGGTCCGGACGGTCTTCCAGCCGAATTTTATGCGACGTTTTGGCCACAGTTACGTTTGTACTTTGTGTGCCTTTTTAACAATCTGTTGCTCAGTGGTGCAGTTGAGCCAGGATTTACAATATGGGGCATGTAATACTGTTGCGAGAGGCACAGCGTCAGGATGGTAATGATTTAATGCATGAGAATGGTTGCGCGTGACATGCACTTCATCTTCATCTACCGGCCGTTACAATACTGATACCCAAACCGCGGTCAGATCCACAACGTCCTGATTCATGGCACCCCATTACCTTGCTTAATCACGACTACAAGTTTTTGACCTGTGTCATTGCAGTCCGCTCACGGGATTGCCTCCCTACGTTGGTGCACCCCGGCCAGTGTTGCGCAGTACCTGACCGTATGTCGCAGTATGTATTCAACACTTCTGGGCATCACTTACTTTATTGCAATAAGGCCTACACAACCAAACGGCGTGCCTCACGTTATGTCGTTTCTCTGGAACAAAAGAAAGCGTTTAAACGTGTACGTCACGATTTTCTGTTCTCTCTACTTCGGCATTATTGTGTACCTGATAATGTCATCGCTTTGTTGTGCAACATCTACAAAGTCCAGTCGAGTTGCCTCATACTTAATAGAGAAGTTGGGCCATCATTCCCCATTCTAACATGCCCAGCGATTCGGGACAAAACGTAAAGCAGGCTTCACCTGATACTGCTCCTATAGAAGCTATGCATTAGGAATAGAAAATCGCGTGCAGCACGTTCCGTTGTTACCGTTCTGCATTCGTTCTCTAGTAGGACGTTGCCTGTGTCATAGCGAAACATTTAGTGCAAGTTTCATTGACGAATATTGGGGTCTTCGAGGTTCCATTTTGGTTCCAAATTTCCGACTTGTAAAGGAGGCTTCACGAGATGCACCGAAGCGTTGGTTGAGGCCCTCAACCTGGTGAGTTAACGCAACTACACCATGTTTTTGCAAGAAACGCGTGAGTTGAATGCCATGTACGGCATCTCAAACACCCTACAAGACAGATAAGTTCGCAGAATTTGTTGCGCATGCAAAAATAAAACAAATCCCTTGCTGTCACGAGACTCTTGCTTCGATGCACGGAGCTTGTGAGGAGGTCTGAGGCCAGTGCGTGCAGGCAAGCAATATCGTTATATGAGCGATCTTAAACTAGCACAGATGCCGATATTAGAGCACTAAGTTGATTCCTTTCGCCTCGTAAAGCAGGCATCATCTACCTATACCGCTGCGGGATGCGCTTATTGAAAATCGAAGAGCGCGAGTACTGCGTTGATTTTCTTATTGTGATGCCCTTAAATGCAGGTTTGTGGGTGAATATTGTCATATTCCTTTGAGGTTCCAAACTTTTCCGCTCGGGTGGTTGAGGGAGCTTCACTTGGGAGCCCCAATGTGGGTGGTTCCTCTGCACACTTCCGCATGAACTTCGCGTGCTCCAACTGTCGCTAATAATGCTAATGCACAAATAATGCTAGATATTCTAACGATAATGGTAACATCCCAGTTACGAACATCTGTCTCCAAAGTCCCGAAAGTACAGAACCGGCCTCGCCGCCTTTGTTCTTTACTATTCGTCCTTGAAACGGCTGATTTATGCAGCCATATGGATGACTTTTTGTTTGCGCTACTTGGCTATACGCGCGTCTCGGGTCGTTTTCCCTCTCTTTGGTTGGTAACATGTATTAACCAATATTTATTTATGTGCCAATTGCCGTGGTATAGTGGCTGAAATTACTGATTTCCGCGGGTTCAAATCCCGTTACAAGCTGTGGTGTCTGAGGTGCTCCCTGGGTTTTCTGGCAGACTTTCCATACGAATGTCGGCACAGTTCCCTCTGAAGCTGGCCCAGGACGCATACAAACCCCCCTGTCCCCCGCTACTTCCTGCTGTCCTCTCTCCATCTGCCCATGTCTGTACGCCCTCTTAGCCACAGTTTCTTCGCGGCGCTAACACGGAAATAAAAAAAAAAACAATTGTTTATGTGTCCTTCGTCATCCAATGTTCATCATCGCGTCTCACTTTGCCAAGCCGGACACCCTGCTGCTCTGCACGCAAAAGAAAAGAAAGAAGGAAAGCATTTCAGACATTGTACGTGAGCAATTGGTGCAGCTTGTGGTAAACGTTTACGGAACACGACGCTGCCGTATTTCTGCGTCGAAGCGGCCCTCTGCTAACTCTCAGGAGAGATCGAATAAGAAACGAGTGACCAGCTATTCTATCCATGTCAGTGTGTGTGTCCGCTCCTGTTTGCTGGAGAGCTGTCGCTCGAATTGAGAAGTATGACACCATGGTGTTGCGTAAACTTTTGTGACAAGCAGTACATCAAGCGGAAGACCAACTGTCCAGCAGCGGAGTAGAATTCGTAAAAGTCAAGAACAACTCCCTTGTTGGATGTACGGTCATTGTAGTGCAGCGCACAATTCCAACAATTTTCGTTTAAACATCTCCTTACATAAAGGTGACATCGAGACGCTTTTACAGCACCTTGCTCTATGCGACGAAGCTCCACGAGTGTATACAGCGTGCACTGAGAGAACCGCGTCATCTTTACTTCACCGGTAAAAATAAAAAAAAAATCAATATCATACAACGCCCCGCACAGTTATCGCTTATCGGTACTGCCGAGACACGTAAGACGGGAGCAACGCTGCCGCTGCCGCCCCCAAATCGCACAATATCTTTTTTTTTTCTTCTTCTTCTTCGGGTTGATCCAACCACATTTCTGTGCACGACGCACGCTGAACTGCACACAGAGCTCGAGGCAAACGTCATAGTGACACCTCGAAGGACATAAGGAAGCTCAGGCAGATGTTGCGATGCAACGCAGTCCACGCTGCATTTCTTGTTTAAACTTTTTGTGCTTTTCTGTCTTAGCTTCCTTCTGCATACTATAATTTCAGTGTTTTTCCTACCAAACCAACTCAAATTGTAGACTCAGGAGCCTCAATAGTGTGGTGCTCCAGATCACTCGCACGTAAAAAAGAAATAAAAACGAAAAGTCATAATTGTACTCTACATCACGCTTCGGAAGGTAAATTGCTGTTGGTGTTATGCGGGAGACATACAGGGTGTCCCAGAAAACGTGTCATTGAATTATAATAAAAAACTACACAACCTAGAATCATGCGGTCAACGGCATTTGTTCTTACTAGGTTTTTGTCACCTCCTGATGCGAATGTCGTGTAACGTAAGTTTAATTATCTAAATTTCTGCGCACTGAAGTTCGCAAATTTGCCCAGTAAAGGTCACTTTGTTACCCCACGAGTGTGTGAGCGTGTCTAATTTACTCAAATTAATGATAATTGACAGGGATATTCAGGAGCTATCCCATCGGAAATAATAGCCGAACATCATGCTCTACGGAGCTCCCAGAGGATAGCGCGCGACGAATTTTTCAGCGCAATCGTACTCAGTCCGACGAAAGGAGGTTGAATACCCAGCCCACTCGCAGAAAGAGATAATACAGGCATGGCTAAAGGTTGGTGTAGAGTCCGACGGAGTGGGGCGTAACGACGCACAGCGCACCGCTGCGCACCGCGAGCCGCCGCCGGTGAGTTCATAGTGCGACGACACTTGGCGAAGCGTGGCGGGGCGGCAACGCCCGACTATACGCCAGCCGCCGTCGGGGGAGTAGAGCAATGCTCTACATCTGACGGTTGCCAGCGAGCTGAGCACAGCGTGGACTCGCATTTCCCAACATGGCGTCGCCCATTGAGCTTTTGATCGAAACTGGAAAGGAACATCCGTGCCTATATAATAAACTGCGGATGGACTGTAGAGACAAGCAAAAGGAGAAGAGCTGGGAAGACGTGCGTCTTTTTTATACAATTCAGTGTTCATGTTTGGGTGTACCAACCGTATTACAGTAGTACAAACATAACAGCACAGACGATGGGAACACGGATTGTCTTTAGTTGGATTTCAGCAACAACAACAACTACATGAATGATTATGGGATGAGGTGATTTCAGTAAGCGGGTGCAGATATGACTGCTTTCTCATTATGAAATGTGAAAATCGCCGGTGGTGTTTTCTTTGCGCTGCGCCGAATCGCGCCAGACTATGCCCTCTTTCGGATGGGGAAGCGTGGCGTAGCGAACGCTGGCTGTCGGCGCGGAATGCGGGCGGCGATGGGCGAAGACTACGTTGGACTCCCAGCCTTTATCGCATCCGGCATCCGCTGGGATCATGCTTTCCCTCTCCCAATTTCAGGAACTATCACTTTTTCTACTATCACTCTGTGGGCTGGGTTTGGAACCTCCTTTCGTCGGACTGAGAGTGATAGCGCTCAAAAAGTCGTCGCGCGTTAAGCTGCGCTGCTCCGAAAAGCATGATGTTCGGCTATTCTTTCCGATGGGATAGCTCGTGAATATCAATGTAAATGATCATCAATTTGAGTGAATTTGGCACGCTCTTCATGTTGGAGGGGCAAAAAAGTGACCTTTACTTGGCAGATTTCAGAATTCAGTTCGCAAATATTTACATAATTAAACTTACGATACATGGCATTCACATCAGGAGGTGACAAAATCCTAGAACCGTTGACCGCATGATTCTAGGTGCGTAGTTTTTTTTATTATAATTCAATGACACGTTTTCTGGGACACTCTGTATACTTCTGGAGCTGTTTGTAATCGAATAAGCCAACACTCCGGATGTCAAAAACATCACTATATGCTCTTTTTTTTTTTTCGTTTTGCTGCTTAACTTTTTGCTATCATTCATTCAATTGCCAATGTTAAGAGTAACTTATTTACCGGAGTTTCCAAACAGCGAGCTTTAGTGCAAAGTACGCTATCGACTTTGCGTACATTAGTGATAGCGTGATGGTTCTGCGCACTGCGCGAAACTCTCTTTATTAACGCGTTCATGTGGAGTAGTTGGCACATGTTCGCTACAGAAGATACGCAACCAGAGACAAGGGATGGCAGACTTCACGCATCAATTGCTAGCTAACAAGTGATAGAATTCAATACAACAGAAAATTGTTGGGGATGGGGAATGTACTTTTGTTTGTTTTGGGTTGTTTGTTTGTTTGTTGTTTTGTTTTGGGAGTAGCAGAACTAGTCAGGAGACAAGTTCAATTTCTCCCTGGTTTTCTTCTAAATAATCAATCAATCAATCAAAACACAAGGGGAAGTGACAGGAAAAACTGGCTTGTTAGTCATTATCTTCCTGTTCGGTGGTCAATTTACTTATCGCCACAAGAGATTAGCTACCTGCGCGACACGCGCTGTTAGACCAATGAACAGGAAGATAATGCCTAACAAGTCAGTTTTTCCTGTCACATCCCCTTGTGTTTTCCTTGTTTTCTGTTGCATTAAATTAACAAACGTAACATTAAGTCAGTTATTAATAAGCAGTTGTTGAGTGTCTGCCGTACCTTGCTTCTGACTGCGTATCTTCTGTAGCTCCCTTTATGTTTTGCGCGTGCGCAGAACCAACAACGCTATTCCTTACGTACACAAAGGCGATACCGTACAATGCACTAAAACTCTCTAGTAGTGAGCTTTAGTGAATCGTACGCTATCTCCTTCGCGTACGTAAAAAACATTTTACGTACGCAAAGGAGATACCGTACGATGGGCTAAAGCGTTGTTGGTTCTGCGCACGCGCAAAACATAAATAGAGCTTCGCGCATTGCGCAGGACCACCACGCTATCCCTTACGTACGCAAAGGCGATGGCGTCCGATACACTGAAACTTTGTATTAGAGAGTTTTAGTACATCGTACGCAAAGGCGATAGCGTGGTGGTCGTGATGGATATCACGACGTGGTAGCGTGGTATACGTGGTAGCGTGGTGGATATCGTAACAGATAGTGTTGGTGGTTTTGCGCACTGCGCGAAGCTCTCTTTCTGTTATGGGCGTGCGCAGGACTATTAACGCTATACGTTACGTACGCAAAGGCGGTAGCGTACGATGGACTAAAACTCTCTATTATCGTGTGTTTTAGTACATCGGAAGGATTCTCCGAAAACGATACGATAAAGGAAGTTATCAAATCCAAGCTTAGCAATGTGATGTCACCCGCTTCAAAGAAACAGGGCGATATGTATCTCGGAAGTTCCGGCCGCTCTTCGTAGAGAGCTTAAAATAAACCTTTACATGATATTATCACGATGCTGATGCACAGACCGTAGGTGTTGTACAGCAGGTGCTGACACAGCCTACAATGCTTGAGACCCGTACGTGTGTTTCAACTGCGATTAGATCAATCTGAAGATAAGAAGGAAGATATTGTTTGATTTGGGGGTGTCAGAAGAAGCGTTGCTTCCCTCTTACGTGTCTCTGAAGTAGCGATAAGCGATAACTGTACGAGGGCGTTGTATGTTTTTACGATGGGCATTGATATTTAGCATCTGATGTCACCTTTATGCAGATAAATGTTTCAATGAAAATTGCTGCACTGCCAAACTGCGCTGCACTACGATGACCATACTCAACAAATGGAGTTGTGCTTGACTTTTACGGATTCTGGTCCGGTGTTGGACAGCTGGCCTTCCACTTGTACCAATTGCGCACATACTATGCCTGCAAAGCTTTCCTTCTTTCTTTTCTTTCTTTCTTTTATTTTTCTGTGCAGCAGCATGATGTCAGGCTTGTAGAAATAAGACGGGAGGATGGACAATGGATGACAAATTACACATAAATAAATATTGTGTAATACCTGTTACCAACCAAACAGAGTAAAAACGATCCGAGACGCGCGTATCAGAGTAGCGCAAACAAAGTTATCCACACGCAAATAAGGCTGCTTGAAGGACTACTCATGGAGAAGATTAAAGGAGGCGAGGACGATTCTGTACGTTTGGGACTTTGGAAACAGATGTTCATTGCTAGGATGTTACCATTACCTTTTCAATATCAGCATCTTCTCACCTGATTTTCGTTGTCCTTTTCACAGCCTATTCAGGACTTCGGTTGTAGTCTGGACATGTTCCATATTTCGAATTCATGCAAGCGGCATTTGGAGCACGCGAAGTATATGCGGAAGTGTGCAGAGGAACCCCCCCCCCCCCTTTGGGGCTCCCAAACAAACCGAGCGGAAAAGTTTGGAGCCTCAAAGGGACCTGATAATATTCACCCACAAATCTGCATTTGAAGGCATCGCCATAAGAAAGTCAACGCACTACTCGCGCTCTTCGATTGTCCATGCGCGCATCCTGCGGCGGTAGGTAGACAATCACTGAAAAAGAAGTCATCCCCCGGACCAGACGGCATCACCTATCAGTGCATAGCAAATCTGGCCCCCAAGGCCACAAAAGTCCTTTTGGAAATACTTAACGCCAGCTGGGAGACTTCCATTATTCCACCTCAGTGGAATGAGGCAACAGTCATCCCCATCCTCAAGCCACTGAATCAGCAAGGTCTGACAGAATCATATCGCCCCCATATGCCTCAGCAGTTGTTTACTAAAAACCATGGAATGTATCATTAATAACCGACTCAAATGGTACCTTGTGGAAAACAAAAGCTTACCAGAACAACTACCTGGATTTCGTCGAGCGCGGCGCACAATGGATTGCGTGATAGACTTAGTCACATACGTTCAACAAGCAAAAGCCAATAAGCTTATTGTAATAGCAGTTTTCCTAGATATTCGGAGGGCCTTCGACACAGCCAGCCACGCGCACATACTCGCAGCCCTACTGGAGCTGGGAGTCGATGGCAAAACCATCCGATGGATTGAGCACTACCTCACCGGGAGAACAATCTTCATGAGAACCAATAACGGAGATTATCATCGCCACCAGACATCTCAGGGGGTTTCTCAAGGGGGGCGGAGGGGAGCTAGCTCAGATTCTCCCCAGACATCGAATGAAGGACTTCCACCGACCCTTTCCTCCTTGGACACTTCAACCTGTCCCAACATCACTAGATATCCCTGGTATCAAAAAGAAAATGGCCACACCGGCAGTTGCTCTGAAAATGTCAACGATCGCCTATCTTCACGACTTTTACTCAGAGGCTGAGAAAATGTTTACGGACGGGTCATGCACCGACACAGGATCCTCTAGTGCGATACACTGTGCGTCTTTCACGGAAGGCTACAGGCTATCGCACAGGACCTCCTCAACAAACGCAGAGCTCTACGCTATATACAAGGCATTCAAATATATCAGCACAACAGACAATCCCATCTGGATAACCTGCACAGACTCGAAACCTGCCATCCAATCGTACAATTCCCGGATATGAACAACTCCCTAGTCTACAAAATTTACGTTGCCCATCAAGATATAGTTAATAGTGGAAAAACGGTTACGCTGGAGTGGGTTCCCTCCCATTGTGGCATTTCAGGAAACGAAACTGCGGACGCCACAGCAAGAATGACTGACAGCCAAGCAACTGTGTCGTCCATACCGTTCACACCAGATGATGCGAAATGTCTCCTCACTCAAACTGCTAAGGAAAATCGTTCGAACCCTATCTTCGTTCATCAGACTACTTAACCTTAATAGACCCCGACCTAGCTTTCACACCACCACGGAAAGTATCACGAAGCTTACAAACAGCCCTCCACCGAACTCGCCTGGGTGTGCTACTAACCAAGAGTGTTGTGAATCGCTACAGATCATCGGCCTCCACAGACTGTCCCACGTGTGGCACCACCGAAGACACACTATACATAATAATGCAGTGCCCAAAGTACCCTACAGAACGATCAAGGCTTGAGAGCACGCTCGCTAAGCTGGACGATCGACCTCTCTCTTTCGTAAAGATCATGGGATCCTGTCAAAATGAAACTCATCAGACGGCCGCATTAACAGCATTCTGCAACTTTCAAGAGACTCACGTATTATCACCCGTTACTAACACGTATGTAAATTAAATCATAACAGCACCGGGATGTACCTCACATCCCAAGTCATGTACATATTTATTTTGTGTGTGTGTTGTCGCATGTGTCTTCTGTTCTGTATGTATATTATTTTATTCATGCGTTATTGAAACGCTTTCAAGAAATGGAGCAGCAGACCCCTGATGGGTGTCACTCAGCTCCAAGTTTATAAATAAACAGGTACTCTCTCTCTCTCTGTACTAGTTTACCATCGCTCATATAACGATATTCGTTGCCTGCGCGCCACTGGCCTCAGACCTCCTCACAAGCTCCGTGCATCGAAGCAAGAGTCTCGTGACAGCAAGGGATTCGTTTTATTTTTGCATGCGCAACAAATTCTGCGAACTTATCTGTCATGTATAGGGTGTTTGAGATACCGTACAGAGCATTCAGCTGACGCGTTTCTTGCAAAATACATGGTGTATCTGCGTTAACTCACCAGGTTGAGGGCCTCAACCAACGCTTCGGTGCATCTCGTGAAGCCTCCTTTACAAGGTCGGAAATTTTGAACCAAAATGGAACCTCGAAGACCCCAATATTCGTTAATGAAACTTGCACTAAATGTTTCGCTAGCTATGACACAGGCAACGTCCCACTAGAGAACGAATGCAAAGCGGTAACAACGGAACGTGCTGCACGCGATTTTCTATTCCTAATACATGGCTTCTATAGGAGCAGTATCAGGTGAAGCCTGCTTTACGTTTTGTCCCGAATTGCTGGGCATGAAAGGGTGTGAGGCAAGGCTGCCCGCTCTCACCGATTCTTTTCACGCTAGCCATAGATCCCTTTCTTCGTGGGGTGGAGAATGACCGTTTAATGCAGGGTCTATCGTTGCCGGGCACAAGTCGATGGAGGATCTTTGCGGATCTCTCTATGCGGACGATCTTACGTTGTTCCTTGAGCGACCTGAGGAGCTTGACGCCGTCTTCCGCGTATGACGTTAGCCCGGGTGCCTGCCTTAATTTGACGAAAAGCGCATGTATGAACCTGGGCTTTTCGGACAGGCTCTCTGTGTCTCAAATACCCCTAAAGTCTTCGATCACTATCTTGGGAATTCTGTTCAGAGAGCAAGGAGGTCCTCGCTCATCGTGGAGGACATTCGTCGACAACCTCAAGGTGGAGATTGCCAAAACAATGTCATTCACGTTCTCTATATGAAGGAACGGGCCGACTTGTTAAAGTCGATCTTGTGTCCCCGCATCTGGCATTTAGGGCAAGTTTCTCCCCCGACACCGGCAATCACTGCCCGCATTCATTCAGTACTGTACAGTTTTTTCTGGGATAACCGAACTTCTCTTATTCCTTGTGCTCTGTTCCTGCTCTGCAGCTCCCGACTGTCTGACTGTGACTGTGACTGTCTGTGACTGTCTGAATTCCAGTACGACATGGCGGTTGGAGCTTGCCAGATGTTAAAGGACGACGGAAGCGAAAATAAGCTGCAAAGCTGTTTGCCTCATATTGTGATGTGTACCGAAACAATCCGGAATTCGACTTAGATTTACGTATATTAGTTGAAATGCCGCCATAATCGCGATATACAATTCGGCCGCAGAGCACTCTGAGCCCCTGGTGAGCGTCGCCGCTACGCTGTAGCAGACCACGAAAGTTTCTCCTGTTGGAGTTCCTGACTTTCATTTCGCGGTTGTTTTGCGATCGGAGGTTGATCTCCGCAACAAGAAAAATTGTACATGCTTGTGAAGTATTTCATGGCTGTGCTACAGCATGTTGCCGACTTCCTTTCGGCAACGCGAGGACATAGTGCTCCTTGCACGAACGACACACGGATAGACAGCACAAACACAGCGTCAAACATCGAGTGACGTTTACTACAAAGACAACACTACCGAGGTTGGCCCCCAAAATCCATCCGAAGGAAGGTGACCTCATTCTCTCTAGAGTTGAGAGGCTTGTTGCTAACATTGCTGGATGCTTAGGATGTTTCAGAACAAACACGCTCTACCAGTCTGTGGTTGTTTTTGTGGCCGTATTGGCCATTGGCGCTCGACTGGCAATCGAGAGGTGCGTAGTTAAAATTCCGCCGATGTCTGACTTTTTTGATGACTGTCATATTTCAATTGTTTCCGAAGGACAGGAAACTTATTCTCGCCGCGAATCCGTCTATGCCTCAGACAGGTGAAACAACACAAGTAGTGCGCAGACATATTGTTGACGAATGGTTCAAAACAAATCCATGGGTGCTCGTTAGCCTTGGCTTGTCAACGAAGTACATCAGGTTGAAAGAAGGAGCGGCCCCTTCTATATTTTCACAAAAACGGAAGGCACAAATTTTTACCTCCACTTGGCGTTTCGGCGTACGTCTGATTCCCGCTACGGGGAAAAAACGGAGACGAAGAAGCATAGGTACGAACCCATCTCTCATCGGATATATCACCTTCAGTCTTCCACGAGATCTCCGAATCGAACATCTTGAGGCGTTGTTCGGAATTCGCCGTGTTTATCCCGTTCACCTGGCAGTCGCACATGGAGCTCTAGAGATATTTGACGTCACGCGCTCCTCAGATTTTCCCGCAATGCTTTGCGGCAGCGGGCGCCCTCCATGGGCGATCGTCTCGGGTGGGCGCCCCAGCGTGCTCGTAATCGTCAAAAATATGCCTATCCGTACAGCGTACTCGCAAAATACTAGTGGCACCATAATCGTACGTAAGATTTACACCTTGTTCGGACCCTTTTTTACAATTGACAAATTTCGCTTCCGTTGTCCTTTAAGGTAATATGCCAGACGCTCCCCCTCAAAAACTTCCCTCGTATCTTGGAGGACACCTCCTGCCCTTTTTTCCTCATGGTCGTCTACTGGTTTAGCATCCTCTTACGTGAGATCTTACCGACGATGCACAGTACAGGCTATGTCATAGCAGAGAATTCGTATCGCCTTTGTGTGATAGCAGTACGGCTGTTCCGGAGACTGGCTGAGCTGTTACGTCCAGTTGAGAGCCGCCTGGTGTCTCCTATTCGTGTTAGCGAGGCTTTTGTTTGGTCAGAGGGAGATACGCGAAGACGTTCGGAACGCGTGGGTCTCCGATTTTCTCGTTTGACCCATGGATGGCTCCCCGAGGGACCACGAGACATCGGCTAGAAACTCGCATGGGGGGTTTTACCTTCATGCGATCGACTTCATGTTTGGGGCATATCAGGACCTACCATGTGCAACATGTGTGACCATCCTGAGACAACTCCACATATTTTTGGGCCGTGCCGTCACGATGGCACGGTTGTTCTGGCTGCACCTCCCAGTAAACCAGAAATGGCCCTCACACGTCGCATATGTACGCCACATCTATGCGACGTTACCTGTACGTCCACAATGGGACTTCGAAAAGCGTCTTACTTTCTATATCCATGGGACATCCGGTAGATGTAAAAAGAAAGGAGCAAGCGCACGTTATTTTTTAGAGTAACCTAGGACACGTGACCCTCAGTGCCATGACATAAGCAAAAGGGGACATTTTTGGGGTTGCTACTTTATTTATACCAAGTAATCTCATTATAGATGGTAGCTTGAGTTAAAAACGCGATATTTGCCAGAATGTGGTGTCAGGAACGTTCGCAAGTACACGCTGACGTCGTTTGCAGACTCACAAGCTAACTACAAAGACGTTGTCGCCGTTGCAAACGTGAGGCGCCAGCTACACTTGATGAACGTACTCCAACAATTCGTATTTCAGTATATGCTCGCTCTGGTATCTTTTCAAATCCTCGTACGCGGTGTAGGGGCCAAAAAGGGAGCCCGCGTCTCATATGGTGAAAGGCGGAAGCACATTTACTACCGCGCGGTCTGTATTCGTCTTGGATTATGGCCGAAATGCCGCTGTTGTAGAAGGCCGAAAGGTTGTGGAATGTTGCTGGGCTGCCATTTACCATACTACAATACGCTTATGGTGAAAAAAAAAAAAATGGCCGTAATGGTGTCTTGAAATAAAACATTGTTACGTATCTTACGAGAATGTTTCGCACCCCACTGCATAGTATAGGCGACCTGCGCTTCGCTAGAGGCGCCACTAGCTATTGTGCTACAGCGCCCCTCGCGAAAAGCGCGCGCATAGTCATGCTGTAGAGCGACGAGTTGAGTGTGTTGTCTTTGTGCTTACATATAGCTGAAATCTTCTACGCTGATTTTTTTTTTTGCTTGCATGTGTTAACACACTAAATAATTGGGAAATTTACACATAAGGGGGGTCTGCAGTATGGCTAACCATATGCTTCACGTGCAGCCAGGTATAGGACTGCGGACAATTTTGGGCACCTGGGGTTGCTCAGCAAAAGCCTAGACGCTACTATACCAGAGCTACCGAGACCGGCAGTGCACGAAATGGCAATCCGTATCATGCAGTGTTGTGCGTATTGGGCATTTGCCATACTAACAACTCCCAGTCCCTGCACTAAGAGACTAAACAAAAATATGGCGTTAGCACAGGGCTAATGAAATTCATCAGTACAGAACACATGTGGCATATGTCGCTCATGTAAGGCACATGTGTGACCAGAATTCGAGTATATTAAGTATTACGTGTATTTGCATGTTTTCATTTGTATACGAATTATTACTTGTGATATATTGTACGCATGGTCCACTAAATTGAGGTGCCCCACTAAGAAGGGTTGGCATGACTAACACGGCGTTCACTGACTCCATGTCTGCACGTATCCCCGGAAATCCTTGTCACTGAGAATCACATCACCTTTTTGCGCATGCTTCAGTGCTGGCTTCAGGAAGCCAGGGTTCACAATGATGTAGAAATATGTAGCCCGGCTACCGTACGTTTTCGAAATTGCTAACATGCCTCCTGTCCTTCGATGCCTTTTGTCAGCTGCGTCAACGTCATGATGTGCTTGGAGGTATGCATCAGGAAATATAAAAAAAGGGCTGTTTGCAAAATCGCTCGTTTTGTTACCGACGAAATGCACGACGCTCTGCATACGACAGTTCCCTTCGTTGGTACCCACTTTTCACTGGGCTGCAACACGCGTTTAAAGGGTTGTACTCACCTCACCGTGAAATAAAATGTGCCGTACGTTGGAAATTTCTAGGCGTAGATGAACTTCGTCAATTCAGTGAACTGTTGTGATCCAACGTTCCCTTCTATCTTTCCCGTGTGGCTTTCCGAGAAACGGGTTACACGAGGCGTGGATATCATCGCGTTGTGTATTTGTTGTGCAGCAATAGTGTCCTCTCGACGACCATCGATTAGGATTTTCGTTTTCCATAGCACAACATGCGAAGAATTCGACAAACAGAGAATGTGATAGCTAACGAGCCAGGGAAACAGAAGAGAGCTGTCGCCACCGCGACAGCGGATATATGCGCGCTCCCGCCACAGCGTGGCGCTCGCATCGCTCCAAAGCTGTAGCGCAGGTCGCCTGAGCACATTTACAGCAATAATATGTGCAGATTTGAAAACATCCTGTGAATATCCAAATGTCCCCAAGTATCGTCTCTGTGAGGTTCGTGGAATGTGGAAAAAGTGGGACAAACCATAGTCGCCAGGACGTACATGCTATGTCTACGCGGGCTCTCTGCAATGATCCATGGGATATCCAGACATCCAATTTCGGATATCGGGTGGGCATCTCCTATCGTCTACGGTTTACTGGGTCAGTCGTAGTCTAGGCGTTCCTCTGGTATCTCTGTTTGGTGGTGACTACAATAGAGTTAACACACCGCGTGATCCCATTCGCCAACTAGCGGCTACTGTGGGCCAACATCATCTATGGCGGGCTAGATGTTACGCGATATTTCGTGGCCGAACCTTTGTACCGTTACAAGCTCTCGTTTTAGAACTCGTGAAGATATTGTTGCCAAACTTACTGTGTTATATTTAGGGTTCCACGTTTTCGGTTTTAATCGAAAAACATACGCCGGTTAAATTTTCCGTCATTCCGTTTTAATCGAAAAACAACGAACACAGAGGAACAGTCTAGGAACCATGACAGACAAATTGCTGCACGTGCCGAGCTTAAGATTCCAACGTGCCGAAGAAGGCTTTCCTTTATTACTCTTCTTTTCTTGGTATGGTTGGATGACCTGGGACCACATTAACTGTTCCAAGGTCAATCCTTTTGTCCCGGATCGGGTGCCCTGGTCGGAATAGCATTCTTCTGCAGTTGTAGGTGCCCCACCGCGCTTGTGAACCTTTTAGGGACGTGACGTCAAGTAGAACCTCGGTCACCGGCCTTTAGTTGTTTAGTGGAGAGGTTACGACAGTACATACACCTCCACTTTCCACGTACGGCGGTCCTGTCTTTCCACGGCACCCGAGATGGGAAGGAAAAGGAACAGGGCCACGGACTACGTTTGCGAAAATCAAGATTTTGAACTGTCAGGCAAGGAAGATGTTGTCGTATGCAAATATTGCCGTGTGACAGTTAATGTGGGCTGTGGAAGGAGTGCGGCGCGCATATCGGAGCACGTGCAATCGCGGCGCCACGTGAATCTGAAGAATCCTCGTAACGAACAAGGTGAGCAAACGCCTTACCAGCTCCGGTGGCGCAGCGGTAACGCGTGCGCTTGGAGACTGGGAGGTCCGCGGTTCGAGTCCGCGGTTCGAATCCGCGGGCCGGCTGTGCCGTCTGGGGTTTTTCCCGGGTTTCCCTCAGATGTGTAATAGGCGTATGCCGGCACAGTTCCCCTGAAGTCGACCCATGGACGCAGCTATCCTCCCCCCGAGCGGATTCCGCTTGGTCTTCCACTTCACCCTTTCCTCTCCTCCTCTCCACCACCTTTCCCTTCCCGAGAAACATGCCGCCTAATCAGGCACGCAGACCTCTAGGGTTCCTCCCAACGACACTCCTCCTCCTCCTCCTCGAGCAAACGCCTTCCGGTCATTTCTTGCAGCACTTCGCGTTGTAAACCGTAAAGAGCGTGCAGCAATGTGTGAGAAGAACCTCGGCAAGTATGCTTGCATTTATTACAATAAGCTTAAATGAGTTGTGCTTTCGTTGGTTTTGTGAATGCGCCATCACCTCGCCTGGAGCAATAAATATTCTTTTGTGATCTCACAAAACTGGTAATTCGCATTGATTGTTGTTGTTAAGGCTGCATTAGACGTGCACAGCACTGAAATTACATTGTACTTGCTATCGACCGATAACTGTCGGGTAAACCATGTACACGGAAGGAAAAACATCGAAAAACTCCGATTTCGCGAAAATCAATAAACATTGAAAAACATACGCCGAATCTGCCCCTACTACACATCGAAAACGCGGAACAGTAGCATTTATATTGTGGCCTAGGCGAACGGGAGTTTAGTTCGGCGTCGCTTGATTGTGGTGTCATTCATGTAAGTAATGGCATAGTCACACTTGTAGAGCGAGCTATGTGGTTCATGACGTTCTGCATTAACAAGGCTGTGTAGCCAGATGGTGTCACTCGGTTGTGTATCATGTAATCTTGTTGCATGTGAAATAAACTTCCTTTAAACAGCTGTCCAGTGCTGGTGTGGCGACGTTTGGGACTCATAAACGCGATTTTCGGTAGTCTTTTAGCTTGTCAGCTGTTCAGCAGCGTGTCGCAGACTTATTCTGTCAATGTAAGGACATATCCTATTTCTTTATTCATTCATCTAGATATATTCAGTATATATATTGTGGCCACTCTTGGTTATCCGGTGTTTAACCGCGAAATTAATGCATCCGATGATATGCACGGGGCAAGACGCGACAATTCAATTAATTTAATTTGAATGTGATTTAGAAACTGATAAGTCAACTATCAGGTGGCTTTACTCTTGTTCCTCAGAGATTTGCATATTGCCTAGGATTTTCCAGCAATATTTCCTGTTTCCTAGAATTGTTCGAGCAAAGCAGACAGATTCTGACAGATGCGTAAGGGAATATACACGTTATCAATGCAAATACAGGCCGTTTTAATAACCTCGTTAATCTCAAGAATGAGGCCTGCAGGCATCCCGAATCATAAAATAATTTTCGGTCATGTCTGCTACCGCTAGGTTGCGGTGACGTTTATAGTTTTGTGGCTTTTCCGTGCCGTCTAACAACACAAAAAAATATCCATGACGCCTTGCGGTTTACGCGGCTGACGACTCCCTCCAGTTCTATGACTAGTTTGCATGACCCGCTGATTTCGTTACTACAAAAAAGTAACTAAGTTACAGTCAGCCCGCAAAATAGTAACTGAGTTACAGTTACTCTCTTTGAAATGCAACTAGTTACAGCTACAATTACCACGTTAAAGTAACTTATTTACTTTACAGTTGCTTCTAAGAAAAGAAAAAAAAGTCGAATAAATGTAACCCTCGAAAGCACTGTTTTTGCATTTCTACTGTCATAACACAGTTGTACCGTATTATAAATGAAGGATTTCCCATGGACCCTAACAGCATGGCGGTAATTAGTCTAAGGGAGTTAGTATAAGATAAGAAAATCCATAGAAGTCCTGGTTGGGAAAAACAGCAGCGTATAGAATGAAACCTCCCTATATCTTGGACACCCGGGGTGCAGCCGAAGTGTGTCCTACATAGGAAGTTACAGAGTCCGAGTGAAACAAAAAATGAAAAAGATCACAACCGTGTTGCCAGAAATGCCCCCATCTTCAATTCATTGTCCTTAGTGGCACCTGGTCCCTCTCTACCCACTCTTCACCGATAATTACTGCTGATTTTGGTAGATTCAGTTCTGCGCAGATTCCATTCAATGACATTACCTTTGGAGCTTTTCGAGCAGCGTGCTGGCGTGCTGCTTGCTTGAGAATTAAGCTCAAGGACTTGTCTCTGAGGTGCCAGCCCACTTTTCATTGCCTTGGTGCAGTGCGCCTTCAAAGCCTCTAGACAAACCGAAGTCAAGTACTCAAACAAAGAACAGTTACAATGTAGACTGACAGCACCCGTTTTTGGACTCGAAACACTAGAACAACAAAATGCTGAGAACAGTATAGGGGGAAAAAAAGGGGGGGGGCGAACGTCAAGGGCACTGGCCCATTTGGGGTCTTTTTGGTGCAAAATTTAAGATGGGCCGAGATTGAGATAATTTGGCCAGGGTTTTGTCCGACTTACCAGGGAAAACCCTGTCCTACTTCCGGGATAGGGAGGTGTCCGACATAGAGAATTTCGTCCGTCATAGAGAATTGGAACGTAGCACGAGTCAAAGCGAATCGTTTATCGAACATGGAAATCTGCATAATGTAAAACCCCGAGACTAGGGAACACGAAAGGACAGACACAAAACGAAGTATCTCTTTTTGAGACTTCGTGTTTGTGTCTGTCCTTTCGTGTTCCCTAGTCTCGGAGTTTTACATCATGCATCTTCTTCGCCAGCTTGCTTGCTTCCTAGCCGTTTTTTCATGGAAATCTGGGAGAGCTTAAAACAATTGCGCGTAATCCTCTCTCTCGACAGAGGAAATCAACAGAAATGAAACCGGAGCCATCGCGAAACTTCGACCACTTCGCTAAACACGTCACTCTCTAAATCGATTTTCGCTAAAACGTAACACGTGGCAATTTTCCTCAAAACGTTGTTGTCGAAAACGTGGCTCTCGAAGTAGAAGCCCTAAAACGCCCCTCGCTATCCGCTCGACAACGCATGAAAGTTTGTTTCGGAATGGAAAAATAAAATAATTACCGAATACTGAACTAGAGAACTGGACAACATTACCTTAAGCGCAAAAGACAAGTGGACATAAGCACTTAACAGAACAAGGTTCACTTTGATGTTACCACTTCGCGCACACGACACGCGATTCCCGAGGGGGGAGCGAAAGAATATTGTCATGAGAGAGCTTCCACCAAGGTATATTTAAACAGGTAGCGCAACTCCCATAGGCCCCTGTGTCTTCAGAATGACGCCATGATAGAGACGGTCACAGCCCAATCTGCCGAATCTCAGTTGGCCGAATGGAGATAAGCGGATTATCTGCGAGGGGGAAGGTCAAGAACGTTCGGCGAGCTGGGAAGGAAAGCACGAGAGCTTAGGCGAGATGGGAGTAGTGCTAACTGACCTATATGTTTATAGGGAAGGATGAGGTCAGAAAGTTAAGTCACAAAGGGCATTGTTTGCCACAACCGCCACACTCAGTTTTTCACCCCAAGACCTTAGTTCGGGTGAGGATGGCAAACACGCAGCACATAGAGTTGCTTGATACCGAACGAGGGGGCAAACACTTGCTGTTTGATGGCTACATTTATCGCATATCAAAGAAAGTTAATATGTCAAGTTATTACAAATGCCTCAGAGGATGTCGTGCCACCGTTGTGCTGTTTGATGGCGTGTACAGCAGCCACCGCGGAGACCACGATCATGCGCCGGAAGAAGCACGAGCCGCGTCTTACCGTCATACAGCCTCTTTGAAAGACGCTGTTCGGCGGCAACCAACGACGCCCGTTCTGCAGCTCTACAGGTAAGACATTCTTTCTGTTCGAATGCTCTGTTGGTTCGTTAGTGCCACGGCCCATTTGTATTACCGAGTGGATACTCATTCTGCACTTAATATTTTAGAGAGGAGACGTCAAGGTTCGTCGACAATATCCAAGCCGCCGCAGGAATGCCATCCTTTACTGCGGTAAGGTCGGTGCTTTACCGCACGCGCAACAAATATCTACCTGCTTTGCCGCCATCTCGGAGCGAGGTGAATCTTCAGGACCGCTGGAGAAGAACATTAGACGACGCGAATTATCTTCGCGTCGATGATGGTACCGAAGATAAAATACTGGTAAGTCTTTACATACGTTGAACAACGACGATTACAATGTATCGCGGCTGGCGTCTATGGCTACAAATTTAACCCGGAGCGAGTCGTGTGTGACTACGAAGCGGCGGCTATTCGAGCAGTGAACGACGTGTTTCCGCGGGCAGAAGTAAAAGGATGTTTCTTCCACTACTCTCAATGTATCTGGAGAAAGGTGGAGAAAGTCTGGGCCTGGTGGCCTCGTACAAGGAAAGTGCACAAGCCCGAAAGTGGATAAGGAGGTGTGCGGCACTACCCTTCATTCCGTTGCCATTCGTCGATGAAGTGTACATGTGGATACAGAAACAGTCACCTGAACTGCCACAAGCCCAAGCCTTCCACGACTATATGGTTGACACCTGGGTAGACGAGGGCGCAATGTTCCCAAGGTAATACTAGCTACATGTTAACAGACCACTCCTTAGGATGGTGCTGATATTTTTTGAATGTTTCAGAGCCATTTGGAACCACTTCGACAACGGCAGCAGAAGAACAATCAATGACGTGGAAGGATGGCATTCTCAGCTGAACAGCGCTTCCCATATCAGTCACGGGAACATCTACAAGCTTGTGGAACTTGATTGATTGATTGATTGGGGTTTTTTGGCGCAAAAGCGACAAAGGCCATAGAGCGCCAAAAACAGTGTGTAGCTTGTGGAACTGATCCAGAAAGATCAACAAGTGAATGAACGGGAGCAGCTCATGTTGCAGGCAGGTCATGTGGTTCCACCTCCGAGGAGGAGGTACAGGGTCCTCAACAGCAGGATAAACGTCCTGAAGGCGCAACTGACAGATGGCCTGCGAACCGTTCATCAATACATTGATGCTATTGCGTATGCTATCCATCTTGAATAAATATACACATAATGACGTTTCAGAAATCACAGCACATGTTTCCTTTGCTGCCCTTATTTACTTCGCACTGGCCCCGCAATAACCCAAACATCACACGAGTGTCATCTTAGTGGCATCTCCCAAAGCGGAATAAGCACAGGGTGGGTGGGTGGGGAACTACGATGCAGCTGGTATAAATTAATATGTGTAGCCTTGTTAAATATTCCCAGCGCCCTGTCGCTCATCATTGATGAACGGAGCGCCGAAACGCAGTAATGTGAATGGTGGGGGAACCCAGCAGGCCTTTAGAGCTCTAACATTTTACCAAAATGAAGCACTGCTCACTAAGGAACAAAGAATGGAAAAGGGGATTATCCCATGAAATATATCAGCCTTCTCGGCGAACTGGGAAAGCGGGTTCGGGGTCATTCGGCCGGTTGGGGACCAACTTTCAAGGTCAAAGGTCGTAGTGGCTTGACCGGCTTTCAAAGGATTCGGCCAACTGAGATTCGGCAGATTGGGAGGACACCGATAGAGACGGCCAGCGCCATCCATCTGTTGCGCGGACTACTACGATTGTAAATAAATGACGTCACAGACGACGTCACTAGTATGAATAATAAGTAGTGCATAATTAGCCATGCACGTTTATACTGGCCCACTTCGCTTGCCTTGTATTCCCTTTTCCGCACCCAGTCAACAATACCAGACGAGAACACAGAAAAATAAAGCATATCATATTTAATGATTCATATCAATTCCAAATACATACAGTTATCAAAGAGTTTGACAACTCCAAACAGAAAGGCGTCGTGATGACCACAAAGAAATGAAGGCTCACATAAGGCCCATTTCTCACCTAGAGCTATACGTACATCTAGTGATTAGACGTTTGCATTTATTCAATGAGTGGCCGTTATAGGTCCATTGCAACAAAACACAACATCGTTGGAGCACAGTTGGTTCCTGCTAACACTCACACCATCATGGCCGCTCGTCCCATGACGAAATCTTTTTTTCGCGGGCCCAGCAACAGGAGATGCATTGTTGCATTCATCTGTTCACACCTGTTAACCTTGGTCTACAGCACGGAGATGTGAAGGTCGCTTCCTGTTTAACCCAAAGAGTGTACGAACTCCGTATTACAATGCACGGAGACACGGAACGGATACAGAGACACACGGATAAACCATAAACACCCCCCAACTGTGTCACATGCGCAAAGGAGCAGGATACGGAAATGTACTGGAGTGGTAGATGATCTCGTATATGTGCACGAGCGGGGCAACAGAAAGCTTTTTCTACATTGAAATTAAGAATAACCTATTAGTACACACACAAGCCAGGCCCATGTTATAAAGTTTTTCTGTTTACAACCGTACTTCTACTGTCAACACCCAGGATCGCTCGCGCCTCATGCTGGTGGCCTTGCCGATGGGTCTGATTTGGTATTTTCGCTAGTTTTCGCTACCAGTTTAGATATACCTTGCTTCCACTCTGAGCCACTGGTGGTGTTGCAGTACTGCAAAGGTTCCCGCTGTTGGCGGAAGTTATGAGAGGACGCGTTGAAAGGCAAGGCGAAGTAGCAAAATGTGCAGTGTCAGTGAAGATTAACTCATGATAATGCGAAAAGTGTTTCGAGAGACACACATTGAATGTACTGGATGAGTAACTTCTCCGTCTATCACATACACTTGTCAGAAGAGGGGTAATGGCGGCGCTTTGCGAGAAGAGCTGAAACACACCGTGCTAATTCCAGACGCAAATCACGACGGAGCAGAAGAGGACAACTCGAATACAGAAGGGAGGTCTGTGAATTAAGCACTGCGTAAACAACGAGAGCTGCGTTATCAAATAATCTTCCATAGGCAAAAGGGTCCAGTTAGAATATAATTGCCATGTGTACATTCAGATCTTTCGCTAGATTATTATCGTCGGTCACGACACAATTGTCGGTCTAAACTATTGTCGGTCACGACACAACCGGAGTGCTTTAATTTGGTGAAATTGTGTGTGGTGTTTCATCAGAAAAGGCAGTACTCCCCCTCATTGAAACAGGTAGTTGAGTGAGATATGACGAGCCTCACAGGTAGCTGAGCACTGCCCGAAAGCCTTATAAAACATTCTCTTGATGGGCATGGGCCAGGCTTGAGTTTGACATTGTGGGCCCGTGCTCACATATTGACAGGCCTAGATTTGGCTTATGCAAGTGCTACACTACTGTTAATTAGCCACAGTCAACTTTTAGACCCGAATGCTCTGTGGTAGGCAGGCTTGGCTCTCTAGCCTTGAAATTTCTCAGGCTTGGGCCGGTTTGGGAAACCAGGAAACTTCCTTAGGACGGGATGGGGGAATGAGCCATCGGGCGGATAAATCAAAGGAAGGCTCAATAATGCAGCCTGTAGCTTAAGTATAAAGCTTTACGTAGGCATGTCTATGTAAATGATGAGTAAGATACAGAGCAAGCAGGGAGACATTAGAAGATTAGTTTATATGAGAATGGCATATGATGCGAGGAAACGAAAGTCACGTAGAGGCAAATGTGGGCTAGAAGGAGAGTCATTTATGGCGGACTCACTTGTAGAACGTGAAGAAAAAACAATGTGCAAGTTTCCGGCGATGCAGAATCAAAAATAACAAAGACGGTTAAGAGCATCAGCTGTTTACTATATACATTAAATGTATAATGTATATATAAATTATTAAATTATATATATTTATATATATATATATATATATATATATATATATATATATATAAATTATATATAAATTAATGTATATAGTAAACAGCTGATGCTCTTAACCGTCTTTGTTATTTTTGATTCTGCGGACTCACTTCTTAGGAAAGTCTATGGGGAATTTTTTACACAGGGTTCTTGTAAACCTCGCTCAGTTTCTACACGTAACAGGTACAGGCATGTTCCTGTTGAGTTTATCTAGAGGATGACACATTTTTCGTGGCATGAAGTGATCCATTGATTTTTGGTGAATTAAAGTTTGTCAGATTTTCAATACATGAGAGTCTGTGGGGGATGCAACAAAATCGTTTTTCTCATCATGCACAGCCGTGATGTCTGGGCCAAACTGATTTTATTTCCTACAATAACAGTCTAGGAATAGACCGCAGTTAACAAATGTAACTAACTTACTGCAGTTTTTCATATCCCTACACATGAAAATAATGGTTTTGGGGTTTGCTAGCATGTTCTGCACCCTAGCTCCGATTACGTCACCCTTAGAGCACATGAGGAAAGCAAAACAAAGAAAACAATTTTCCGACAGCACTGCCAAGCTTCGGCGGAAGCGAACTAGATGGCATGAGTCTGCGTTACATTAAAATTAAGGCACAAATGTTTAGTCCATCCCTCCGAGAATAGGGGGGGGGGGGGGATATGTTTAATGCATGTACTGAGCATCAACAGATCACCCTAAGAAAATAAAATTGTGCAGACCCCAAATTATCGAGCAAGTTTAGAAGTTGTTCGACATGAAGTTCCTTTTATTATTATAGGTTAATATGCAGTCAGAATCCGTAATTCTGTTTTTGTTTTGCTTGCAGTTTTGTGTGGGTCAGAATGTGTGTCGAAGAAAGTTCGGAAACTAAAATGGAATCGTCGTCAGCATAACGTCTTTCTAGGAATGGTTGAGTTGACTGGGTTGGCTGGCGTAATTGAAGTGTTTAATACTTGCTGCAGGATAAGCACATTGTCACACCAACTCAGTTGCCCTTTTACTCTTTTGTTCCAAGTCCATTTCACCGCGAACTGTACTCTGAGCTGTGGGACGAGCTCAATCTAAAGGAATGGGGTGTACATCATTTGAAGTGCCTACATCGTTTGAGGTGCAGACTAAAATGGTGTTTATTATTGTCACGGAAACCTGGTGCGTTCCCGGAATGCTGCACCACTGGGACCTACTCGCGATCGTACCTGGTGAAATATCCTCCGTAGGTAACCTCTGGATAAAGGTAGGACGGATGCACCGGCGAAAGTTTTCCGGCCGCACAGCAGATACTCAGCAACACCGTTCCGGACAAATAAATGAAGAAGAGTGGTCGGGCTGTCCTATGTCAATCGACACACGTCCCCATGCGCCACACAATGAGACAAAGGAGAGATGCTAGTAAAGTTAACAACATTTAATTTTATGGTTGAACAGTTAATTGCACAGTTGAACATCGGGATTCCGCTGCACGGAATTGCACACCAATGATCTCGCGGGGAAACTACAATATCTATTCGACAATCTAATTACAGCAATTGCATAACAATTTCAATTCAACTAACAACATTCTTGCAAATGGTGATAGAAGAAGTCTTATCTGTATGAGGAAGTCGATGGCAGTCCTGACGATTCCTTCGATGATTTCTGCGTTGATCCCACGTGGTCCAGTGTCCTATGGGGTGGTGATTTGCACTTCACTTCACTAACTTAGTAGGCACAGACAAAATGATAACTTGAAAATTCTACATACTAGCGTGGGTAATTTAGGAGGCTGGTGTGTCCACGTCCGATTCCGTTTCACATTTTCTACGACTGCCCCAAGTCGAAGTCGTCGCTCTCTCTTTATGTGTTCGGTTTGTTTATTTTCTCACTGTACATGCCGCCGTCAGAGGACAGGTGTTTTGCGTTATATCGGCACCTATTCGGCTCCTTTGCCCCCAACCCTAAACGACAACATGCTTCTCCAAGTGCAGGAAGTGACATCTTGTTTACTGCATTCCACTTAATAAAGATAAATTATTTTTGATGAAGGAGTTTGACTGTATTCCTGAACTCGAACAAAAAGGGGGACTTTGGTGTCATATCAGATTTCAACATATGAAATACAGTCAAACTCCTTTATAGCGAACACCTTTTTAACGAAAATACCACTACAGCAAATTTTTTTGCGGTCCCGCTGGAGCGTATAGGTCCAATAATGGACATCCCTTTTTAATGAAAATACCTTTACTGCTAATTTTTTTTGCTGTCCCCTGAGTTTCGTTGTAAAGGAGTTTGACTGGACTACACGATACAGCGTGCCTTCCGAAACACCGCAAAACTGAAGCATCAACTAGAGCCACATTGTTCTGGCTAAGACGCAACATGAATGTACTTAAATGGTGCCTGTTTTTTTTTTTTTTTCACTACATACTAGAGAGCACATGCTTCCACGGTTGCAGTCAGCAAAGCATCACACAATTGACATCTTATACAAACTTCCAAATCCGACACGTTGGAAGTAAGAAATATTTGTGCAGCATATCATAATAACACAGCGGCAGCACGGCGGCTGTTGTTACACACTACTGACATGTCAACACCAAAGTTACACTCGACACAAAAAACAATAACAACAACAAAATTATCCAACATAGTAGCTTGCATATAATACAGTAAAAACAAACAAGTATCTGCATCATTCATTTAGTCGAGCCGACTCATGTAGTCTGCGCCGACGTTGTCCTGCCCTCGTATGTAATCGACACGGAAATCGTATTCCTGCAGTTGTAGGGCCCACCGTAGGATTCTCATATTGAGAAATTTGGTCTCATTGAGGTACTTCAGTGGTTGGTGATCGGTCTGAAGCAAGAAGTGGCTACCGCACAGGAAAAGGTGATGTCGTTTTATTGCCCATACGATTGCAAGGCACTCCTTTTCAATGGCGGAGTACGCTTGCTCCATTGGGGTTAGCTTGCGGCTTGCAAACGCTACAGGATGCAGGTCTTTGTCTCCTTTCTGCAATAACACCGTTCCCTGACCGACATCTGAGGCGTCTGTCCTCATTATAAAGGGCTTATTGAAGTCGGGAGCTCGCAGGACTGGCGGTTCCTATAAGGCGCGTTTGAGGACGTTGAAGGCTGCCTGGTGTTCGTCCGTCCACTGAACGACGCTACTTCCCCGTTTCTTCGTGAGGTCTGTAAGTGGTGCCGCGAGTGAGGCGTAATTGGGGACGAAATCCCGATAATACCCAGCCAAGCCCGAGAACGACCGGACTTGTTTGTTCGTCTTGGGTCTTGGGGCATCCTGGATCTTTTGCAAGATCGACTCCTGGGGTGACAGGTTACCCTTGCAGACAGTGTGTCCGAGGAATGGGAGCTGCTAGAATCCCAGTTCGCATTTGGTTGGTCTTATCGTCAGCCCAGCCTCTGCTATCCGTGCCAGGACGGCTTCCAAAGTTTTCTTATGTTCTTCCCACATTGGGGTTGCAATAAGTAGGTCATCATAATAGTGATGCACATGGGGTATGTCTCGTAGAATGATACGCATTAGCTTGGCGAATACAGCGGGTGCTGTCTTAATACCGAATGGCATGTTCTTGAACTGATAATGTTCATTTGCTGTAGAAAATGCGGTAAGCTGCCTTGACTCAGGACTGTGGGGTACTTGCCAGTAGCCCTTCGTTAAATCCATTTTCGAGAAATACTTGTTACTTCCTACATCGGCTAGCAAGCAGTCTGCTCTGGGAATAGGCTCGGCGTCAGATACTAGGTGTTTGTTGAGTTGGCGAAAGTTGATACACAGTCAATTCGTTCCATCCGGCTTCTTCACCAGTAGCGTCTGAGAATTGTACGGAGAGTCTCAGATTTCAATGATGCCTAATCGTAGCATTTCCCTCACCTCCTGCTCCACGGTATGCCGCACCGTGAATGGCAACGGGTACTGTTTGGTGTGGATTACACAAGTTTTATTCAGCTGCAAGTGGCACTCGATTTCCGTGGTCTTGCCCGGAACGTCCGAGAATATCTTCCTGTGTTTTAGTAGGATTTCTCGCAGACCATCCTCTTGCACTTGGGTGAGTGGATCTGCGAGTGAATCTACAATTCGTACATCTTCATGCATTTCTTTGCATTCGTAGCTGAGCTTGGGCATGTCCACCTCATCGTTGGGCTCCGGCTCGTCTAACTCGACCACTGTCATAGTCACCTGAGGCTGTGTGGGCGAGGCGTTATCTTTTTGCTCTTCATACTTCTTGACCATATTAATGTGAAAAATCTTCTTCGTGTGGCCTAGATCGATCAGATAATCAACGGCTCCTCGTCTTTCGGCGATGGGGAAGGGACCCTTCCACTGCATCGTTAGCTTGTTGGAGTCCGTCGGCAAAAGCAGCAACACCTTGTCACCAGACTTGAGTTTTCGTTCCTGTGCTCGAGCATTGAAATATTGGGCGTAACGCTCCGCAGATCTCTCCAACTCCTCGTGGGCGATCCTACACGTTTCTTCCAGTTGGTTACGCAGGTCGAACACGTACTGGTATGTTGTCTTCAATTCCGGCTCAATTTCTTCCCTTCAATAATGCTTCATGCTCAAAACCAGAGCTCGGCACAAGTGATATGCAGATGTTGTCTGCTCGCAACCTGTACTACAGTGGCACATGGTGCGATCTGGCAGTGCACATTGCAATTACTCCAGTGGGTATTCTCCCGTTGGTATGACTAGCATAAGAATGTCCTATCAGAATGATAATTATTTCCAAGGTAGACTGGGTGCTCAGTAACCGTCTCCAGTGCGAGCAACAGAAAGGGGATAAGTCGAGTTATCCCCTTGTTGCATACAGAGGCTCAATTAATACGACAAAATTTGTTCACAAAGTTATTACATCCCCCCTCCTGTCAACACCACCTAGATAGATAGGGAAAGCCTGCTTACTCGTCGATGTGACGTAACAACTAATAGCCAGCCAATCAGGATTGTGTTTTCAACGGCGGCAGCCAATCCCGAACGTGCTTTCACTGATCGTGGCCATGAAAACAAACCACCGTCGTCTGCGAGTGGTGATTGAACGTCCCAGAGTACAAAATGGGAAAATTTGAAAATAAAGCGCAAAAAGGTCTGAATCTTTCTCAAAACAGCTTTTCTGGAAAGTGTGTTGCACTATTTGTCTTAATATTCAGTTCTGCAGGTTCCATGTAAGCTGCAATCATTTACGGGTTCTTGAATTTGCAGAATGGCAAACTGCAGTAGCAGACGAATTCTGACTATGTATGTCCACGTAGCGAAGGAGGGATAGGAGGTAATGAGCAGACCACAGAATTATATGCACTAAAGACCCACTAAATATGCATGCAATCATGCAGCAAAAAATGGGAAAGCACGCATTAAACATACAGCAAATGTGACAAAAAGTGCAGAAATATGCAATATGCGCATGGTTTATTTTCATGCGTGTTGTACAGAACTTCAGGGTACACTCTACATTTACAACATCAACAATGATTAGAAGATCGAATGTTTCACCACGATCAACTACCTGTAGTTCTGGTGACAGTAGACCACGATATACTGCTCCACATCTGGCCACACCAGTGCGACCTACGTTTCCTTTTCTTTCTTTTTTTTTTCTATTTCTATTCTATTCTATGCTGGTCCAAGTTCTTGGTGCTGAAACTTTGACATCTCTCTGTAAGCATAAGCTTGTGTGCTGAAAAGCTCCTCTCAACAATATTGCTTTGGTGGCCAAGGAGATAAATGCTGGGATTCTCTTGTACCTAGTCCCCTAGGGATTCAGCTGGCAACATGAATAGGAATCGTTTTCTGACGAAGGGGTCGGGCTATTGACAAGCAAGGCCAAGCGTGGGACCAGCCTATTGTACCAGACGACCAGATGCACAAATTCCCCCAAAAATAAAGAAATAAGGGGGGGGGGGTTAAGTTCCACTGAGCTGAAAATCTGGACACGACGGGGAAGTGTGCAGGATACGGCTTGACGAGCAAGAAAAGTATTTTGAGTACTGAGTAGCAAATACTGAAAAAAGTATTTTAAATACTTTAAAAATACTTTAAAAAGTATTGAGTAGAGCACCAAAATACTGGGAAAAGTGTTTAAAATACTGTATTTTAAGTACGTACTCAAGATACAAGTCTGTGTTGACTCCAATGCTGGTTTCGCACGCGTCTGTAGCGGACGCAGCCTTCCGCGCGTCTTCACGTGCCCGGCGTCCGAGAAGGTGGCGCCAGCCCGACGCTCGCTGTTGAACAACACATTTATGCACAAACATGCAGTATTCTTATAAACATGCACTAACGTCCGTAACATGCATTTTCATGCATTTTAAAACCTCCACTAATGCATTCATATGGCCCCAAAACATGCAAATCCGCGGTCTGGTGATAAGCGGGCCTTGTGTATCAAGGTGGTGTTGCTCCTATCACCCTTGCCTTTCTGCTGTCCTCTCCGCATCAGTCCACGCCTGTGTGCCGCTCATAGCCACAGTTGCTTCGCGGAGCTAACGTGGAAATTAAAAAAGTCTCAGTGTAATACAGACATGTGTGACAAACAATCAGAGTAGGGGTGTGCGAAGTTCTCAAATTTGTATGAATATATCACTTGGCGCATTCGATTCACGAATGTTGCGCTGAGGGTGGTGTCCCGAATTTTGAGTTGGTCAGGTTGGCAGGTATGGTGTTGCCAGAAACATCGCAGTTTCATCACTGTGTGACATAGTTTTCAAAACCTAAAATTAATTTTGTGATACAATATTTTAGGGCAATATACCGTGAGGCGTGTGGATTACAATAGCATATATCCAGTAAGACACAAGAGTTAATCGGTTTTGTTGCTCTTTAAATTTGTTGCGTTCATGGAGGTGCAGGCCATGAAGTTTAATAAGTCAACCGAGTAGTCACTGGGTTGGCGAACTCTGTTAGTGTGATTTACTGTAGGACAGGCAACGGTGTAATGCTAGAGATCTAGGTGTGGGGTTCCGTGTCTGCATCGTATGGAGTAGGTTTTACAGCCCCGCTATGTTTGAAAACAATTTTTTCTAAACTGCGTAACGTTTTTACAGGCTTCATAAGTAGACATATCATCGAAATATTATGGTTTAATATGAGAATAATCAGCACTAAATGAATACAAGTACGTTATCTTTGCATAAGAAAATATGGCACAGGGAATACAGTGCTTATTGACGCAGTGCCTCAGCAGGGAACAAACGGCAAGTGAAAGGAATAAACATTCAGATGGGCTTATATGTCACAGTATGGCACCAATATCCAGGGTTCTGGAGTGAAACGAAAAGAACCAGAAACTGAAAAACTGTTTGAGCAAACTGGAACCAAACAAAAACCGTAAAAAATTTCAATGGTCAGGTGGGAAACCGAAGAGAAATTCATTGGTTCAAGTTTAAAATTTAACTACATGGATTTCAAGAGCACATACTGCAATAGCTCAAGTGCTCAGTACATGGCATCCATTGCTGTTTAGGTAGAAAACTCTGAAATTCATTTTCTCAGACCGAAGGCCTCGTCTTTCACCGGAAATGCCCGATGACTAACTGTTAGTTGGGTCAACTACATTGTAGTTACTTGTCCATGAACCTCACATCACAACAAATGTGCCAAAGCGCAAGACGGGCGCATTGTTTTTTTGTTTCCTAAGCCACTTGGTGGGACTTTGTGACCTTGCTGTTTTTTGTTTTTTTTTCTCTGCCTGCTCGAGATCTTGGAGAGAATAAACAGGCTTATTTTTATTGCAGTCAAATCTCCTTACGCCATGTGAAACTGAACCGGTTTCTAACAGTTACCTATTTATATCGGTGCTGAACCGGAGCTAAACCTCTTTCTTCAACCGAAACTACAAACGTTTCGGTTAGACATCCTACCAATATCAAAGTACTAAACATGCAAAGAAAGAAAACATGCTAGGCCAGGCAGTTCTTGTTTCTTGCAACTCCTTTCACAAACCCCTACTCAGGCTGTGTGGAATGAAATGAACCCCCTTTGCACAGTGGTGCACCATCCATAGAAGTACTGTGTTTGCCACTATTAACCAGTCTCTTGTTCCCATGGCCTCATTTCGATGATCGCTGGACTATCGGGGTAGAACGAAAACCGCCAATAACAGTCAATCGCCACTTTTGGGGGTGGTCGGGTGCTGGCATGGTATCTCCTATTGACAACGCATGTGAAAGCACAATGGCTCAAGCACAATGAAAGAAGAAAGACCAGCGGCATGGCCAAGTGGGTTAAGGTGTCTCATCATTGGTTGTAGCCAAGGTCGTGCTGAAGACTGGGAGGTGGTGGGTGTGAATACCACCACCTGCTGCGCTGTCTGAGGTTTTCCCTGGGTTTTCCGAAGACTCTCCAAACTAATGTTGGCACAGTTCCCCCTGAAGTCGGCACAGGACAAATGCTAACCACCCCTCTCCCCCCACTCCTTCCTGCTATCCTCTCCATCTGTAGACATTTGTACGCCGCTCATAGCCACAGCTGCTTCACGGCGTTCAGACGGAATAAAAAAAAAAAACAATGAAAGAGGGCTGCTTATCTGGGACTTTACTGCTGAATGATTTCCTGAGGCTTCTTTCATTGCGTTTGAGCCATTGTTCTTACAGGTGTTGTCAACAAGCAATACCATATCAGCAATCGACCACCTCTACAGTGACAGTCGACCGGTCCGTTGCTATTTCCACTTTTTTCCCGGTAGTTAAGCACTTGTAGGAGCGAGGCCACAGAAATAGGAGATTGGTTAACAGTGGCTGGGGCAGTAATAGTTTTACTACAACAGCTTGAGCTACAGCAACATTAGACATACTTGTGCTTGGTCGTTGGAAAATGACTGCCACCTCTATGTACATATGCAGGGCCCTCTCATATGTGACTGCATACTGATGGAGAGTCACTGGGAGGTTGGCCACAGTGCATCTAGCTTTGTGTCCCACCACAACTGTGTAGCAGTGCTTTTGTGACACAGCTTGGAAAATCAAGTTGGGCCACAATGTCTTCAGGATTCTTGTCCCACCTCTGCACAAACTGGACACGCACTACAGTCACATTCGGCTGGTTGTCAAATATCCTCAGGTAAGCTGTTTTCCTTCGAACATCATTGTTGTATACAGTGTATTCATCCAGTCATGAGGTCATGCTGCCCGTGTGCTCCTTGTAGACCTCTACCAAGTAATGCCGTCAGTGTACATTTGTGTCTCTTTTGTATCTGTGTGACAAACTCCGTCACTTTTCTCTACCGCTTATCGCACCAACGTTAAGAGCACCCCTCTATGCCTGAGGGTAGCTTGCGGATTCATTTAGCTGCGCTCTCCGAGGCCGCATTGTTCCACCGTCAAGGTTCAGCGTTGAGATGGTGGGAGTGCTTCCGTCCAGCTCTTTGTGGTAAAAGAAAACATATGTGGCCAATAACCCACAGGCCGAAAGATGCATTTGTGTAAAGTGGCCCCTCCGCAGCAACAAGTGCGGCAGTGGACGACTGTCGGGACATGTGTCTCCCATTACGTCCACTTAAAAGAGGGACACAAGTAAAAAGGGTACCGATGGGTTGGTTGGGAGGCCCGTCCTTATTGTTCCTACACCTTCAGAACACGTGTTTGTCGTTGCCATCAATTGCCATCACGTGTTTGTCGTTAAGGGTAGGAGGAACGTAAACTGAACATGCGAGTCGGAATCTTAAAAGCGAAGCGACGAACCCCAAAGAATGGCACAGTAAATATGGAGAAAAACAACCGAGAGTATAAAACCTAAGGGAAGACAAAGACTGGGGCAGTCGGATCGAAATGTGAATCCAGAACGGACGCGCCAGCACCAACTCCGAAGTTTATCCGCGAATCAGTGTCTTAAAATTGTGAAGTGAGGTGAAGTGTGTCATCGACAGTCATCAGGAACTCCATCTGAACAACTCATCCATTCAAATCATCAACGGCTGCCATCAACAAAATCATCGCCATCATCACTCGTCAATCAGATAAGACATTTTATTCCCACTCCCCATCCTACTCGAACTGTTGTGAAATTAGTCCTTGTAGTTATGTTTGAAATCACTGTCCGCACTGTTCATAGTCAGTGTTGTTAGAAACCTTATATTAAATATTAGTTGTTCTATCCTGGTACCTGGACTTTGTTTCGATGTGTGTCCTATTGAGTGTATGTCGGTCGACATAGGACAGCCCGTCCCATATTTTACTCTTATTGTCCGGATCGGTGATTGAGGTACGCGAGCAAAGAACCTCTGGCTATTGCACACCTGGTTTCCGTGACAATCTGTGCATCATGTTTTAAGTAACTAGACATGATCTACAAAGAAAGATGACGAAGAAAGATGAAAGTCACTGAAAAGGTTAGCTAGCTGTAGGACTCGAACCCACATCTTCTGGATTGCCGGTCCAGGGCTCTACCAATTGAGCTAAGCTAACATGCCTTCTCAGCGACTTCCAGGGTGCGTCATCTGAAGGGACAAACCAGTCACTCTCTCTCACTCAGCCTCCTTTCACTCTTACATTTTTGCTCACTCATACACACATTCATACGACGGGGTCGACGCAGGCGGCAACTGTTGAACATGAAATAACTGATGTTCTGAGGCTGGAACAACATAGAAGGGACAAATACATACAAAGCCTCAATTTGCCTAAGTTCGAGTCCTACAGCTGGCTAACCTTTTCAGTGACTTTCATCTTTCTTCGTTAATTTCTTAAGCAATTTGAGGCTTTGTATGTATTCGTCCCTTCTATGTTGTTCCAGCCTCAGAACATCAGTTCTCTCATGATCTACAACTTCTTGCACTTCTATATTTAACCTTGCATGCCCTATCTTCAAACTTCTTTCACGCTGGAGAATATAGAGGTATGCTTTGCTGGAGTTGTCATGGTACACATTGCCTGCCACCCACTTTTTTTCACATTGTATGCAATTGTATGCCTATACAGAATGGCCACTGGTCTGCCTTCTGTTCACTGCCACTGTGGACATTTCAGCTTCTTACTTTGTCTTGGGTTACTCAATCCGCACATCACAAGTTGTCATTCAGCCACAGCTTCTTACTACGATGAAAAGTGACCACGATGCCCGCATACTCTCAGGAGCTTCAGTTTGTGATGATTATCACACAGGATGAACAAGATGCTGTTTTTATGTTTAATATTTACTTAATCTGTGTCAGGGAAAGTGGGTAGAGAGCAGTTCTCCTTGTTATTACTTAGACAATTCTATCGGCCGATAGGGCCACAATAGGAGGGGATACACAGGCATCAAGAACTGAAGACTTTTGCACAAAAGACCAGGTCTACTGAAGATGCAGTTCTAAAGGTGACATAAAAGAATCAATATAGAAAGAGCTAATGACATTCAAAGGCAATTGGTTCCACTCACGAATAGTGTGAGGGGAAAACGCAAACTCGAAACAATCTGTGTAAAATCTGAATTCAGTGAAAAGTCTGTGGTGGGTAGATCGCAATGCACGATTTGAGTAAGGTATTAAGTGCTTCGATTTATGTATGTTAAATAAGCCTTTATCAATAGAATATAAAATCTTTAATCGATTCATGTCAAATATTTTACTCGCGGTAGAAAAACCTGCCAAGGAGCGTAGAGAAGAAGCAGACACAGTTGAGCTATACTCATTATAAATAAAACGAAGAGCCTTATTTTGCAACGCTTCCAACTTCGAAATGTCAGAAGTCTTGTCTTGTATACAGATACCAAACAGGGCTTGCATACCCGATGGCAGGTAGGATTGTTGCATATGAATCAGTTGCACCATGCTTAGGGTTCATCGTTTTCGGGTTAAACCCGATTTTTCACGATAGTTCCCCCTCAAACGAGTTTCCAAGAATTTGTGTAAAACCTGATATCTACCCAAAATCGTTGCGGTCCTTCAACTAGTTGTTCAAGGTAAACCGTCAGGAAAAGTGAATCATAATATGTATCACCAAAGAGAGACAACCTTGTGACTTATTTATGAAAACCTATTTGTCCTCCTTTTATAATCCCCTCCTACAGGAAAAAAAAAAAGAATCTTTTTGTGGAGTTCGAAAAAGTGTTTAAATACCGTGGTCATTCACTGCATCAGTTCCGAGCGGAAATATAAAGATTCTTGTTTCTCATCAGTCGTATCCATCAGAGGTCATAGCGCCCGATTTCTCCCAGGGTTCCCGTGTATAAATCGCATCTGATTTTTCCACCACCCAAATTTGAAAAATCATAAGACTTGAAAACGAAGAACCCTGATCATGCATCATCTCAATGCCTTCTGTAGTAGTTGGGCCATTCCAGCCGAAACAAGCCAGAGGTGTAGCTCGACCCTCTTAGATTTTGCGGAAAAAAATTGTGTGCATTCCTTTTAAGGGGTGTGTCTGTAGGATATAAAATGTTCTTCCCAGGATTTTGTTTTTTTGAACATTGGGGGCACCTCAAACTTGGCCCAAACATGAAAAAGTGTTATCTGTTCTGCTCCTTCTTCTGGCACATACTGACAACATTTCTGCGCTTTCTTTGTCTGATGTTAGAGGAGAAAGGGCGGTCTAGCTTCTCGAACGGCATATGGAAAGAGAACAAATCTGGTGATGTGGTGAGAGCTCAATAAGGAAGCATGTTTTGGACCAAGTTCACGATTAACTTTCGCCAAGTTAGCATTCTTGCAGGACCCCTAGATCATTTATGCTTATTAACTAGTGTATACACTCACATAAACATATTAATCTGATTTGTATTAATTGTTTAACTAAGCGATCGAGGATATTGACCATTCCTAAAAAATGACACTTTTGCGATAGTGTTTTCACATACCTGAGCTAGTCTAGGAAGTGAAAGGAATCATGCCATTTGCAAAACAAACCCTCTTCTGTGACATATTGAAAATCTACAGGTGTATTTTCCCTTAACCGCTAAAAAGACAAAAAAAATTTGTCACCATACTACACCGTTAGTTGAGGGCATCTAGGAAGTAAAAAGTGATGCCTTTGTGATCCTCTCCTGTGAAACAAAATGCTCTTCTTTTTCATTCTGAAAATATACAGGTGTATTTTTCTTACGTGAGAAAAAACAAAACAAAATCATGTCAGAAAACTGTATATCCTACATATACACCCCTAAGGGAATGTACACAACTTTTTCAGCAAAATCTAAGCAGGTCGAGCAACACCTCTGGCTGGTTTCCGCTGGAATGTCTCAGTTGCATCACAGTCACAAAACTTTTCTTCGTTTCTGCTATCTGGAAGTATCAACCTTATCTTAAGATCCCTGTGTGCTTCTTTGGCATTCGTGTGAAACAATATGTGCTAAAACACATATTTCGTAACTAAAGCGTAATACATAGGCGTCGACTTCGGGGGGGGCTTGGAGACCTGAGCCCTTGGAGCCCTGAGTGCTCTACGTGTTGTTAATCCCTCTTCACTCTCTCTCGCAGGCGCTTTAATTCTCCTGATGGATCATCAAAAAGCGTAGTGGTTGGCGGGCCGTCCACATCGAGTGTGGTGGGAAGATTTCTTCCATGCAGCATCCGGAGCGCAGCATAAAAGTGGAAGTAAGTCTTTGTGAACTAATGTAAAAGTTGTTAATTTTGCGGTCTTGATAATTCATGGAGCATGCTTCAGGAATATTTTGCGGGATGTTAAAATCGTGATACCGTGCATGCTTTGCTTTTGTTACGTTTCCGTTATCCCACTTTTTCTCAGTCTTCTTGTTATCCCAGCTTTTTCTTCTGTGCTTTTTTTTTTTGGCATAGCAAGCCTGCTGTTGCCTGGCTGGCCTTTCAACCTTTCAATCCATATTACTCTAGACATATTCTCCCCCTTCCCCCTCCGAACTCCTTTTGGTCATGCACCTGTTCTGCAGGAGACAAGAATGTTCATTAACAAAAGGCAGGTCAGCCGACTGCTGCCTTTTGTTCTGATCTTCTTAAACGTTCCTTCTTGTGTTCCCAAAACTCAATGGCTAAGGCCCCTGGTTTTCTGCTGCAGCAAATTCAAAATTGTGAGGTACCGCCTTGCAAACTCTGCGATTTTCCGCAGCAAGCAGTCAACGGCTGCTTGAAACGGGAAGCACTTTATTTTCTTGGGTAATGTGGGGACAAAAAATATTTTATTAAATTAGATTCAAAGCACTGTTGTAGCACTGTTGTGGCTCAGCATTACATGCATATCTTGTGCTCTCCTCTGACACAGAATGCCGCCTGTCACCTGCAATCATTTCATACTTGATCTACAGGGGTGATAGGAACTTTATAGGAAGATTATAAAGGGGGAGCTTACAATACAGTGGACTTTACAATTTTTAGGGCATCCTTTTGGTTTCTGCGCTCTAGGCATTATTTAAGTCTTAACTTTTTGAAGGCAACCTCCCAGACATCAAATCAAAATTCCCCAATGTCACCGCTAAAGTGCACGCCGCCCCTTTCTCCGACGAAGTATGCACAATATGCTTGGGCTAACATTAACGCGCGCTCATAGAACGCACAAGTAAATATTTTTTACAATGTTTTTTTATTAAAATGTATTTTTTAAAATGGCAACACTGAGGCACTGCTTTCGAAGCATGTCGAACAACGGGTGTACCTTTTGGAATCTGTCCTCAGTTCTGTTGTTTGAGTTGTCACTGAAGTATATATTTCTACGCAGTAGCTTGAATCTCTTGCACGACATTATCGATGCCACTAGCTCAAATCTAGAGTCGTTCGACCAGTAATCATCAATGGGTGGACACCTGTACAACCCCATGTACAGAAGTATGGACTGGAACTTTATCTCGCATAGACTAGTGCCGATAGGCGTTCCAAGCTGCTGTGTAGTGTATAAGTTTGTCGGTTCAGATACATAAGCCACCATATCTTCAGTGAAGAATTTTGAGAAATTATCATAAGGTGACACTGCCAGAACCTGTGTGCACTAGGATTTCCTTGGTATCGATGCCTCGATGTCGACCTTCTTCCATCTTCGTTTTTGGTGTTTCGAATAACTGGTCTCAGCTGAAACAGTTGCAGCAGGCTCATGTACTGCAAGAAGAGCATTCCTTGTGCGACGTCTCTTCGGTGTTGCGGCCGAAGCGGGTTCACTTTCCCCCTCAGAAAGATATTCAAATGACTAGGGCTGTGCGAGTATCAAAATTTTGATTGCGAATAGCTTCCGAATAGTTGAAATCTAGTGCAAATCGAATACAAGTAGTGAGATTAGGAATTCGAATATTTTCGAATAAATTCCGAATAATTTCGAATAGGAATGTACAGAAGTGATTTACATGCACCTATTGTTTATTTAATATTTAATGTTCATAATTAGCAAATTTATCAGCAAATAGTTCACAAAACAGGCTGGAATTCTGCCCAGCTTGCAGCAGGTTGCAATAGAGACTGTTCACAATCACAAGTTATCGTGAAGGAATGTGAGCTGTTGAACGTGACTAGGGAGCAAAGATGCCCTTCGTGGCGTTGCAACATTTCCTGCCACAGAGAATGCTCTCTCACTTGAGGCCAAGGTGGCAGGTATACCAAGATACTTGCATGCTAGTTTCCCTAGAATGGGAAATTTTTGTTGGCCTACCTCATTCCACCACTTGCGCGGGTCGCTGCCTCCAGTTACGGCACCTTCAGTACTGTATAAATGAAATTCACTGGATGGATCAAACTTGTTGTGTCGTGTTTCAACCACCCTGTCGAAGGCTGACCACAAAGAGCATGCTGCTGCAGTTTCCGTGCGCTCGACCTCAAGTTCCATATTTGTGGCAACATGTTGGCCCATTTCCTCCAAGACAACTGACTTGAGCCACTCCTCTCGAGCAGAGTCCTCATGGAACACCACCAATTTATATCTTGGGTCGCAAAACATGACCACACACGCATCCTTGTCCATGTCGTAGTCTGGAAAGCGAGTACTTAGGCTCTTCTCAACATTGGCAGCAAAAGCGCAGCCGTCGGCAGTCATTTTAGTGCTGCAGGTTGTTCTCAGAGATCGTATGATGCAGTAGAGGGTAGGGACCTGACAAGACAGTGTTGGGTACTTCTCACCTTCTGTCTCAGTTGTGGCCTCAGCAAGAGGTTTTAGAACCTGGACGTAGTCCGCAGCTAGTCGCCACTCAGCTCCAGTAAAGCAGTCCACTATGCACTCACTGTTAGCCATATCCACTGTCACAGGCTCCCTGAGTTCCAAAAGCCTACTCAGCATGTTGTATTCGCTGTTCCATCTCTTTTCAACGTCTTGGATTAGATGCAGTGGCATGTTCCCAGTTTTCTTCTGGTAGTTATCCAGGCGCTCTTGAGACTGAGGGCTATGTTTATAATGGCCCACGATGGCTCACGCTTTACGGAGGAGGGTTCCAAGCACCTTAGTTTGCTCTTTTGCTGTCTGAATAGCCAGTTGAAGCGAGTGAGTGAAGCATGGTCTCTCGATCTACGGTAGCTCCCGTGCGGCTGCCCTGAAGTTTCGAGCGTTATCTGTCATGATGTACACGGGGAATTCATCGACTGGTATATTCCAGCTCTGCACCAAGTTGTCGAGGACTTCTGCTATTTGCGCGGCGGTATGGCGTCCCGAGAACAGCGATGTGTCGAGGCTGTACCTCTTGACAGTGAAGTTCGCGTCTTTGAAATGACATGTGAGGCTAATATAACTATCGTTGGCCTGCGACGTCCACATGTCGGACGTAAACGACATTGACTCAACTCCATCTCCAAGAGCAGCATCCAGTTCTGCTTGAACCTTACTCCTTGTCTCATGGTACAGCCTTGGAATCAGTGTCCGCGAAAGCGTTGTTCGCGAAGGAGGCTCATAATGAGGCACTACCTCAGCTAACAACTCTTGGAACCCGCGATCTTGGACGATGCTGTATGGCTGAAAGTCCAAGGCGATCATGCGTGCAATTTTCATGTTCAGTGCGTCTTTCCTACACCGTGCTACCTGTTCCTTTCTCAGAAAAGAGTCAACTCTTCGCTGTTCAGTTTTCTTGGCTTCAGTCCGCTTCTGGAACTCTTTGTATAGCAACACGTGCCGCTTGAGATGGTTAACAAGACTGCTCGTAGTCCCCATGGGTGTTTGGATGGGTGCAGAACATTTTTTACATGTAGCGGAAATGGCCGAACTTCGTTGAAAGTATTCCCACACAGCGCTTCGGTTTGCTCTCTTGCGAGCTCCTTCGTCTCCATCTGCGTCCTCACTTGGGTTCTGCACGCTCACGTCCATTGTCTTGCTACGATCGAATTGCCAAGCGCACTTTCGATCGTGTCACCGCATCGCATCACATGCGTCACGTGCTTTCAACTTCTCTCAAAGAGAAGGAAAGTTGCAGGGAAAGGGGCGCGCGCACGTAGAGCACGTGGTTGCGGGTTGCGTTCCTTGCTTGTGTCTCCCGAAACAAGCAAAGCCAGGCCAAACGCAAGTGCACTGCGCACAAAGTGGACTGTCTTTCAAATTGTTGTGCGTTTGTCAGCGGTCAGCGTGTTTATGCGTCTGTGTTGCGCATGTGCTGTGGTCTGTCGCGTTTTGTTTCTGGCTATGGCACGCGTGTAGTGCCCGCCCTGATAGTGAAGGGTATTAGTGTCCCTAAAAGTATGCCTCCACTGCGTTTACTCTGTACTCCACGCCATGAAATACTTGATAATTATTCACAAATTCTTCGAAAGTTTCGAGTAGTAAATTTCAGATGCGAATAGCAACTGAATAGTGCGAGCTATTCGATTCGTATTTGAAAATCCGAGTATTCGCACAGCCCTACCAATGACCTTTCATTGTCCGGCACTTCGGAAATAACGTCTGTGTCGCTGTCACTTCCTTCCACATCTGAGTTCTCGGGGCAGCTTGGGACAAGGGCGATAGTCCGTCCCTTAGCTCTTCTTCCATAGAAAATGGTCGATTCCATCACTGTGCGAACTTATCAAACCGGATATCAGTGAACTGAACAGGTCCCCGATGCCTTTATAGACGTAATCAACACCATCAACTACAGGGAGCTAACAGAAAAAAAAGAAGAATAAGTGCCGATCTAACATACCCTATTTACTCACATAATTTGCACATTTTTTTTGCCTAAAAATCGAGGAAAAGTTGGGGGTGCGCAAATTATGCGGGGAATTACGCGCGACATTTCCAAGTTACGCGTATTCCCGTTCTCCACGCACGCCAGATAGCAAGTAACCATGGACAAGATGTAAGGATAACGATACCTTTATTTTAAAAGACTAGTCGTCGTCGCTACTGCCGTCTGAGATGTTCTCGCAGTCGCTGTCATCATCTACGTCGTCCCAGACGGCATCGTCTTCCGTTCCGTCAAGATTGTTTGAAATCCTGATCTTTTGGAAGCTTTTCAGCACGACGTCAGGAGACACCATGTCCCAGGCTTCGCGTATCCACTGGCACATAAGCTGAAGTGAGGGCTGCCTGATCCGTCCCGTTGGTGTTAAACAAGGGCTCCCAGATGCCATCCATTCCACATAGAGCTTTCGTAAATTATCCTTAAAGGGCTTATTAATGCTCACGTGAAGTGGTTGGAGCATAGATGTCAGTCCCCCTGGGATGATCACCAGATCGGTTTTGAGATCGCAAAGTGCTGTCTTCACACTGCTTACAAGATGGCCCATAAAGCTGTCCAAGACAAGCAGTGATGGCAACCTCAACGAGCCGCCCGGCCTGGCCCCCAAAACAGTGGATAGTTAGTGGATAACCTTAGTCCAATCTTGGACTAAGGTTTCGTCCATCCATCCTTTTGGTTGCACGCGCACATGAACGTTTTCTGGCAACTGTTCCTTCGGCATCGTTTTCCGTTTAAACACTACATACAGCGGTAGCTTTCTTCCGTCGGCAGTGACTGCCAGCATGACGGTGCACCGCTGCTTCTCGCAGCCTGCCGTACGGATGAAGACACTTGAAGCACCTTTTCTGTCTATGGTCAAGCTGGGTCGCATGTCGAAGTTTATTGGAGTCTGGTCGGCGTTCCCAATTTGCGAGAGCATTTGCTTCAACTTTCGTTTCTCAATCACATGTCGGTGAAATGAGATCACTTTCTCCTCAAAATCTGATGGCAGACGCTGGCACAATGCCGTTCTTCTTCGGAGGGAGAGCCCTTTCCTCCTCGTGAATCGTGTCACCCAGCCTCTGCTTACTTTAACATGGTTCCCACCGGTCCTTGAAACCCTTGAAAACCCTGGAATTCGAAAATGCTATTTTCAAGGTCGGGAAAACCCTGGAAATTCACCATGGTCCTTGCAAACCCTTGAATTCATGCTGTTGTTGAGCTCTTCAATTATATGAACCGCAGAAAACGCGTTTTCTTTCTTTTCTTCTTCATTTTGTTCCATGGGAGCATCATTTGCAAACTGCCCGCAGCAACAGTTTTGGAACGACGGCAGCTCGACCCATTGAAACCGACATCAGTAGCTGGAACCGGAAGTGCATTGGCTTGCTCCACGTGCGTTTCTTCGTGACACTCTGGGCGTTTATGTTTATTCGCACGGAGCAGAGCCCGAGCTGAGCGGAAGTGCGTCACCGAACCGGAAATCGATTGGTCGGGTGTAAAGCGAGGAGAAAATTAAATTTCATACGCGACCGAGCGAGAACGGCTTTGTGCTTGAACAGTATCTATTGCTGTGTCGTCTGCTTCTGTTGGTGTTCGTCGTAGGGCACCGTTGTTGCGTTAGTGGCTTGAAGGTTTCGCTTCTGTCAGCTTTTCTGATTTTGTGTTCCTTCTTTTTTCTTTTTGTACATCATTTCACGTTTCATTCCATGTTGCACGTAGTGCGTAGAAGATGACGACGATCGATTTGCTTGCCGTTCACGCGGGGCCACTCGCGCGTTCGTCCATCACGACGCTGGCTGCAAACTCTGCATCAAAGCCTATGTCACATAGTTTCTCGACATCTGTCAGAGACTTTTACATTTTCAAGCACTAATTCCACAACTGGTTTATATGGTACGGCGGTCTAGATTTTCTGGATGAAAGCCATCTCAAAATTTCAAAATAGCCGCCATCTTCTAGCTCAGGAATTGTGGGAAGGATCTGCGGGCTCGCCCTCCAAGCTCCGAGGGAAGCGAGCTGCCTCGGAGGTGACCCTGAGCGAATATCCAAACACAAAGCGGGCAGATCTGAGCCAATTCTCATACGCCCTCGAGCCAGCTCTGTGACAACATATCCGCTCCGAGCGCCTCCGAGCGATTAAACATAAACGCCCTCTATTGTCGTTCGGATGTGTGGTGGTTTTGTTCACGAACACTGGCATTTATTGCCATAATGTGATGTGCAAATGATGTTCCCTTGTTCACGCTTGTTGCTGGCCGCGTTGCTGCTGACGTGCTTAGTTTGGCAACCGAGCATGCATGGCAAGTGCACTTTTAAGCAGCGTTGGCTACGGTGCAGTGAGTACAACTGTGTTGCTCCTGACACAGCAAACGAGAATCGAGCAAAGTGCAAGGTTTGTGCTAAAGATATCGATTCAACGTCAATGGGTGAATCCTCCCTAAAGTCGCACATGAAGAGAAGAAAGATGATTGAAAAACAGAAGGAGGATGCCCAAACATCCGCTACACTGTCGAAACGCAAGCTGGTAGTGGAAGAACTTGATGCTCTCAGGGTGAAGAAAGCGAAGTTGGGAAAGGTAATCGACTCCCTCAATGACAGTGCTAACAGTTATGCGGAAAAAGCTGAGGTATCGCAGAACTTCTCGCTTATTGTAAAGTCGAACAGCCTTCACAAGACTGCTAAAGCAAAGGCGAACGAAATTTTCCAACTGGAAAAGGAAATCAAAAGTAATCTTGATTATCTGGCTTTGAGTGGTGAAAACTTCGCACAGCCCGCCTTCCAATGATTGCATTTATGATCACTGGTACTATGACATTTTCTGGGTTTTGTAGCTGATGTTGGTGCCTGTGATAGTCATTCCTCTATCTGTTTGTTTTATCTAGTCATTTTTACCATACGGTACTTTTTTTTGCATTGAGACTTCCTCAGGTAGAGTTGAGTTATGAACAAGTGTGAATTGCTGTTATGCAGCCCCTATAAACATCTCGCTGTAATACATACACCTAATAAATATTTTTGTGAAATACAAGCTTACAAAGCTTCAGTCCATGTCTGATGTTTAGGGCAGAATGTTGACCCGTCCTTCAACGGTCCTTGAAAGGTCCTTGAAAAGTCCTTGAATTTTGGCTTCAGACTTTAGTGGGAACCATGTTTAACAGACGTCGCTGGTACACCTTTCATGGTTGCAATATGCCTCGCCTCAAACTGCAGCATTTCGACCGATACAGCGCATCCATTGTTCTGTAACTTCTGCACGTGTTCCAGCTACAACTCTTCGACTACCGGGTACTCGCCTTGTTTAACTCCCCGGAACGCCTTTCTCGCATGCCTGGCTGTCAAGAGACGGTCTTTGTGATTTCTTCAATATCGCACGTGGCTTTCGTGGATCCGGAACTGCCGTGCTGCCGCCTTGTTTCCTTGCTCCTCGGCTGCTTCTATGACACGTAACTTGAACTTCGCGGTATAGTTGTCGTAGCCCATGTTGACGATGTTCACAAGGCAGATGACAACGAACTGTGTAAGCGTAGCGCACGTGCAAATACGAATGGGAAGTGCACAATGTCAGCAGCCAGCGCAAGGGTCAACTATGAAGGGTGAAGCATGGTGATTGGCTCTGCGGTCAGCACGTGCGGAGGTGGAAGAGGGCGGGGCGAGGCGGCAAGCTAAATACGAAGTTGCTTGTGTGCAAATTATGCGAATAAATACGGTAGTGCTCATTGACTGCCTTACCCCTGAGCAGGCACTTCGACAATTTTGTAGAGGTAAGAAATCTGTGATAGCGGAGAGCGCAATGAAAATAGGGTGACAATCTTTTTTCTGCATGTGCTAGAAGGACAATGCTACCACCAAAAAAAGTCTGGATGCATTACCTTGATGTCCGTCTGCAGAAATCTCTTGCCAAAGATGGTCGTGCCCCGAAGTGCGTTTCTTTTTGGGGCGCGATAGTCGTCTTCCTTTCTATTTGCCACGTGCGACACCTATCGTCATGATACTTATTGAAACAAAAGAACATCATTTCAGAAGCAGGAAAGCAGGTGTCAGCACACTTCAGTGACTCTCCTCCTCAGAGAACGACGCTTTTGAACATGCTCATCACAACTGTTGAGCGGTCAGTGAAAGGGTTAACGGCTAAACTACAATCTGTCTGTGTCGGTCCTGCAGCATGGGCAGTTTTGTAAGGCATGCTTCACCTCATGCAGGGAAGTGTGAGGTGAAGCCCACTTTTGGGAGGTGTCGTTCGTATTCTGCAAATAGTCGGATATTCGGAAATCCGAATATTGGGTATTCGATTCACGAATGAAGTACTGCGAGTGATTGATATTTGATTCGAATTCGAGAACTTTAATATCCACACACTACTAAAAATACGTGATTCTGTGAGATTCCGTGATGAATTACGTATTCCGCGATATTTCGCGGTAAGCCCGGGGTCTTATCAATGGCTTGCCAGTGGAGGCCAATGTCCCACTGTCCTTTGACTTGCAATTCGTTGTGTCTGGTTTTCCGACAGCAACAAAAGCAACTAAGTCAGGCATTTTGTTCCGTCCATATTGTGTCTCTGCTATGGTACTTCAAGCCTGCATCGCCCCAGCCATCGTTAAGTCCCTGTGAGCATGTACATGGACTTCCGGACCAGTTCTCGATCAGCATCATCGGAAGCGGAAGCATGGATCGTATAATGAAAACACTCTGGAAATTGGAAAAATTGAAAAAGAAAGTTGTGGTCACAAAGTTCTCATTGGAGCTCGTCAGGGCTGTCAACGAGATCACTGTGCGCTGGATAAAAAACTTGTTTAAGAAGTGTCAGCAGAGCTCCAGTGATACACCCAGATAACTTACTTCACTTCCCTGAAAACCTCGTTGAGCTCCTCGCAAACCTCATCGACACCGATATCCAAGCCTACATTGGAGAGCTGAGGACATATGGTGGCATTGTCAATGCACAAATATGCATTGCTGCTGTCCTGAAGATCATCCAGGCTTGGAAACCAACCTTCTTGCCAATATGGTGGACCACTCGTTCTGGACCAGCCATGGGCAAAGTTGTTTTTGAATTGCCTAGGATTTGTTTGTAAGAAGGCAACGAAAGCTGCCTGGAAACTCCCAGTGAACTTCAACTTGATGAAAAAGAAGTTTCTTGAAACAATTTCCTCCGTTCGGACTGATCTAGAGATTCCCGACAAGCTTGTGGTCAACTATGACCAGACTGGAGTGAAGCTTGCGGCAGTGGGTGAATGAACAATGGAAGCACATTGTGCTAAGGAAGTGGGCCTAGCAGCGTTGGATGACAAAAGAGAAATTACGGTAGTGATTTCAACAGCTTATCTTCTGCCGCCTCAAGTAATACATGCTGGAAAACGGACAGGTGTCACCCAGTTGTGATGTTTCCAGAGATCTGAGACGTTGGCACTCGGAAAATCATTGGAGCAATGGGACGATGATGCTGCGCTTTGTCGACAGTGTTCTTGTGCCTTACATTCAGCACCACCGAGCAGCAAATGGGGATCTGTTATGTCTTGAATGAGGCAGAGTACAAGAGAAGAACGTCTTTATTTCACACAGGAACATAACGGCTGCATGGCATAACGTAATTTCACGCGTATAAGCCGCACTGCAGATAAGCTGCAGGACCCATTTTTAGGAATGTTTTGAAAATTTTTGGGCAGATCCTGTAGTCGTGCTCCCATTGCAAGGTTTGCGTAGAGCTGCGAGGGGAACGAGGCAGTAGAGGGAGAAAACAAAGTGAGCGACAAGGCACCGATTCCGGAGCGACATGCGAATGCATACAGTTACCGCGTGTGAATGTTTACCTGATACTACCGTCTCCAACTTATCACTGCTGTGTCTCACTCGTTTGTGTCGTGCTGACTGGGAGGTGGTGGGTTCGAATCCCATCACCGGCTGTGCTGTCTGATGTCTTCCCTGGGTTTTCCGAAGACTCTCTAGACGAATGTCGGCACAGTTCCCCATGAAGTCGGCCCAGGACGCATACTAACCCCCACCCCACTCCTTCCTGCTGTTCTCTCTATCTATCTGTCCTCATCTGTACGCCACTCATAGCAACAGTCGCTTCGCGGCACTAACACAAAAGTAAAAAAAAAAAAAAAAAAAGATATCACTGCTGTCTCGTCGCTAAGTTCTGAAAGTGCATTTCATTTAACCACACCGCTTTCCATGTCCGAAACATAATTTTTCAATCCAAGTCAGGTGCTGTTGCATCATCTAGACATGGTCCTTCTGTTGTGTCTCACACACATTTATTCCACCATCTTGCATCACACCGATGTCCATCGGGCTGTTCCTGGTGACAAAATCAAAACTGCAAGAACACGTCCTAATAAACAACAGGGAGGTGGGGGCGTTCTGCCCTGGCCTCCTCAGGCACATTGAAAACACTCTGCCTATGGCTTTATATAATGAAAAAGCTTCACTAATTCATCATATTTTCACATACTTGGTTGTCACAATGGATGGCTAGCATCCAACATCATCTTGTGTCCTGTTCTTACGGTTTGTTGGGGAAGCTATGGAACGTACTAATCATGCCTCTTGCATGTCTCGAATTATTCCTGCAGCCTACAGTGCAACACCACTTCATTGTTTCCATTCGTGAACATTTGTATGAGCCTCCCATTCATGGTAAAATCCATCGGAGAAATGTGCAGTAGAGCCCTCACAAAACATCACAGAGACTGGGGAGCTGCCTGCTTCTTGTTTAGGGATGGGTGGTGTGGGGGTGCAACACAGTAAAGTAGAGTGTGTCAGGCCTATGCCAGCACAGACAAGGAAGTCTGTTAGTCATGAATCTTCATGTAGGTCTACTGCAAGTCTACAGCAAATATACCTTCCAGATTTAGATTTACTTGATTATTTTCACTTTTGATATTGAAGACTTTGCATATATTACAATTTAAATGACAGGATAACACAAAGAAGTAGGAAAAAAGTTTTTGTAGTGCCACCTATCAAGTGGGAAAGAAATTATGCGAGACGTTTCTCTGATGTCCCTTAGACAAAGTGACATGAAAAACTACTGTATTCATGACTACTGACTACTATATCCATGCCTATGAAGACAGGACTAATTTGAAGCCCAGTCCCCTGATAGTTTTTCTAGTCTTTAAACTCCAGTGAAAAGCTCACTTGGAGCAACACGGTAGCCCATGAATGCATGCTGATTACTTAGGGACGTCTGGTGCCCTTGTGGGTGTGTACCTATTTTGCAGTTGCGTTTTTTTTTTACATATGCGGAAGTCTCTCTCTGGTCTATAAGGAAATTTGAGTTCTTATGCTCTTCGAAGGATGTCCAGTGAGGCTCCGTGTGCTTACAGCATGAGGCATTTTGTAGTGAGGACATTTCCCTTCATTTAAGGAAGGACTAATAAGAACAGATAGGCTTCATGAGTCATTAACATGTTTCTTTTTCTTTTTTTTTACTAAATGAAGTGTACTGCCTCACGGTACCTTTGGTTGCAGGAGTGAAGAAAGATGTTCGTCAACAGGCCTGTATTGGTGGTGTACTGCAATGCTAAAATTGTCCAGTCTTCTCGCCAGTGTATGACATCTCTGGATGACGTGTGGACATCAACAGAAATGGTGAGCCACGAACAGCTTGCCATGGGTAGACGCTTTCAATACCATGAGACTAGACAGGTGCACAGCTCTACACCTTCATAAATAGAGTTTGAGTTTTTTGGGAAATATTTTTGACAGAGTTTGCGGTGCAAAAATTGGGTGAAACAAGATCTTCCCAGAATTGGGCAAATTCAGGTGCAAAGATCTCTAGGAGGACGCAATTCGGGTAAAAATCAGCTTTATTGAGCTGTGGTACATAAGTTGGAAATAAATAGACAGTAGCCTGACTGAACCCAGTAATACAGTCGACATGAGAGTCTGCAGGTGACCCACTGTTCCAATGTTCAATACAGGCGTTTCTTGACAAACATCATTGCACTCATTTTGAGTGTTTCACTGCTGATACATGATCTTTCAGGTCTTTACATGTACCAGAGCTTGCTGTATGACCTCTCGACCTCACAGCTGCTATTTGGCAACTGTGAGCTGCAAGGTTTAAGTTCTGGTAGCTAGAATTTTTTGCCCACTAGGTCAATGAGTCAAGGGAAGCGTTTCCTGGCACTTCTTCCTTCACATACATCTGTTACTCATCTAATATGCTGTTGAGGTTGGTTACCAGAGAAAACATACCAGCATATGTGTTTGCCTTGGCTCACTCTGCGCTTCATGTGTTGGTTAAGGACTCTTGCCAGCTTCCAGATGTCCACTTGGCTGACTTGATATCCATCTTTGCCTTCCAAGTTCCTTCTGCAGGTTGCTTGCCATTTTTGAAACAAAGAAAAGCAAAACTGTGTTATACAATGTGTCATACCATGCTTGACTTGAGCAGCATCTTGTCTGGGAGCATGGACAACACAGACTTCTGAGAGCCACATGCTGAAGGCACTTGTGCTGAACTGATCTCTGCCATGTAGGTTGAGCTTGATGAGGTCGTAATATTCGTGCACAAGTAACTTCACACTTTCAGGTCTTTCTTGAATATCGCAGGGTCCCTTTAGAACTTCTTGGACACGCATAGCTTTTGCAAACACAACTGCTTTCTTGTTGATCAAAGCACTCAGGTTTGACACTTTTGCATTTGAGGACTGCTTTTCAAGCAGTTCTGTTAGGCAGTTCCACATTTCTGTCACAACAGAAAGTGTCTTCTAGGAGCTGTACCAATGCACAGGAACAACCCTGGGGGGCTCCTTAATGCTGCTCAGTTCAGTGCTGTTTGACAGTGCCGCTGCTGATACAGCTGATTGGCGTGTTTGAAGAAGGCTCCCAATTTAATCTCAGCAGATCTAACATCGACCACACACTGGTGGGGTAGAGCGGTGTTGACAGCCACATGAATGAAATGGGGCAAGTCCTTCACATCTAAGTTCTCACTGTCACAGATATCGTGCACGGTTTTCTTCACGTATTCAGCAGAAGCACTAGCTATTGCCGGGACTAACGCTGAAGAAAGCACCCTGCTTAGGATGACACCGTTACAGGCATTCTCATGTGAGATGTCAAGGAAGTGGACCACTTTTCCATTTGTTTCACTGTCGAAGTAGGAAAAGAGAGTAGGCCTGTGCGAATAGTGATTTTCAAGTTCCAATCGAATACGAATCGAATATGGAGTACCACCAAATCGAATACCGAATATATTCTAATCTAATACGAATAATCGATGCGTAGAACACAAAGATTTTACTTTTATTGAAGCAAGGTAGGCTACACAGAACACTCGCAGAGAATTTCCATTCAAAAACACCAGCTGCTCCACATGCTCTGGCAGCAGGTCAGTGCGACGATCTGTAACTTTGTTTGAGCATGCAGAAAACAGTCTTTCACTGGCAACCTGGGTTGCAGGTATTGACAGGTATTTTTGGGCTGCCTTACCCAATCTTGGGTACCTCTTTTGCCCTACTTCTCTCCACCACGTAAGTGGGTTGTTCTTCCTATTCAGGAGCGATGATCCAAGGTAGTCAGCAACTTCTTCTGTAGTGTCCGTTCCAGTCCTTTCTACATGCTTTCCCGGCGATTTTAATCCAAGTGCCAGCTAGATTAATCCCAGTGCCATACAGAATAATCCAGGTGCCACTCAAATTAATCCTATATAAATGCTTGGGATAGTAGACACTTTGCAACATAGGTGGTGCGGTCTACTACGTGGAACCCAACTTTTTGTGAGTCACGTATGTCAGAGTTGCATGACATAACATATACTCACTGTTGTGGGTTATGGCAACTGTTTGTGACATTTTTCGTCATAGCGTGACCTTCTAGGGCCTCACCGTGTCGCAGCTGTATGGAACGGTGATTTACGACCATTATTGACTACAAAACCTTTTTGCCACAATTTTGGCGAAACCGCTTATGGCGTGACTTTTTGGGACTTCTTCATGTCAGAGCTGTATGATATGGTTATTTAGGACCATTATTGACTATTACTACACCGTTTTGGGAGGACTTTGGTGATGCCGAGTGCAACTGCGGCGTGCCCTTTTGCCACTTCCTCGTGTCGGAGCCATATGGTGTGGTGCCATACAATCATTATTCACAACTACACCTTTTTGGGACAATGTTCTGGAGCAGGCTATGGCGTGATTTTTTGGGACTTCCTCATGTTAGAGCTGTATGGTATGCTGGTCTACGACTATTATTGACTACTCTACCTTTTGGGATAATTTTTGTGATGCCATTTCCAGCGTGATGGTATGGGGGTTTACGAGCATAACTGATAATTGCGCCATTTTCGAACGACTTTTGTGATACAGGGTGTGGCATGATTGTTTGTGATTTCGTCATGTCACACCTCTGTGGCGCGGTTATTTACCACCAGTATTGACTACTACACCTTTTTGGGATAATTTTCGTGAAGCTGGCTACGGCGTGACTTTTTGGGAGTTCGTCATGTCGGACCTGTATAATATCGTGGTTTATGACCATTATTGAGTGCTAGAACTTTTTGGGATGATTTTCGTAGTGCTGGTTAAGGAGTGACTTTTTGTGGCTTCCTCATGTCGGAGCTTTATGGTATGGTGGTTTATGACCATTATTGACTATTACACCTTTTTGGGACAATTTTCGTAAAGCTGGTTACGGCGTGACTTCTTGGGGCTTCTCATGCTGGAGCTGTATGATGTGGTGAGTTACGACCATTAATGGCTTCCACACCTTTTTGGGACAATTTTCGTAATGCTGGTTACAGCATGACTCCTTGAGACTTCGTCATGTCAGGCCTGTATGGTATTGCGCATAGGAAACACATGAAGACGAAAGTTTCCATGGCCGTGTTTATTTTGTTATGCAGTGAATGGTAACCACAATTTTTTCGTAGGTTTCTCTGGCATAAGTGATTCACTGTATGGCAGCACAAATCCGTCTCTCAAATAGATACAGTGTCACACGCGAAAATGTCACTGACCTTTTATAGCATACACCCTAGTTTTGGCATCGTGCACGCAGAGCTGTAACGTATGTGCGAAGCAAGCGATATGTGTCCAGTTCGTGCGAGAGACAGCTGCTACAAAACGGTAACAACATAGCCCGGTAGTGATGCTGGGATGTGCCACTCTTCTGCGACGGTTTCCAGCAGGCTCCTCAGGTTTTCAGCAGAATGCTCTTGCTTGATCTCTTGGCAAGCAATAACGAAACTTCGTGGCACAAAGTCGTCGTCCAGCACATGAAAAGTTAGTGACACGTAGCTGTCACCGGCATGTGATGTCCAGCTGTCACTTGTGATGCTATAACACCACAGCGATCTTTCCAAAACAGCGAGCAGTTCGTCCTGCAGGCGTTGTTTCGCTTCTTCGTACATCTTGGGTATGACCGATCTTGAGAACGTAGTACGCGCAGGAACGTTATATTCGGGAGCGAGTAAGTCCAGGAGACTGCAAAATCCAGGTTCGTCGACGATGCTGTATGAATGCATCCCACGTACGATGAACGATGCGATTCTCCCAGTTATCCTTCGTGCACGTGGAGAGTCTGGCGATAGTTTGGGTTTGAAGGCACTGAAAGATGCGATGTCATTCTCTGCGGGTTGCTTTTTCACGGCAGGTTTGGATGTCGTCAGTTGGGCCTGGGCTTTCAGACTTTCAAAGCTCTTAAACTGAGTGGGATGCGGTTCACCAGCGTGGTTGTCGTCCCCGTTGGAGTCTTCAACAATGAGCCGCAGACTAAACACTTCGATGCACCATCGCGGGGGTCAAAAAAGTTCCAAATCACGCTTCTGCATGCCCCTTCAGGGCCGCTGGAGGTTGCCATTTGCTTCAGGTACAAAGCTGCACAAAGCAGGACACACACGCTTCCCATTGTGAACGCTGTTGTTCTTCCTCGGCGCGTTCGTCTCCACCGCGAACCATCCATGCTACAGCCAACTGCCTGAAGCTCCGGCCGCCCCGGTGCTACAGTGGCTAGAAGGAGAAGTGTGTCGGGCGCCGGGAAATGAGCGCACAAAACGGCAATGAAAGGCTCCAGGTGGCGCTGGGCACATTAGGAGAGTCGCCTCCCGAAGGGGATCAACGTGGGAAGTTGCGGCGTTTGGCGCTCAACTTCAGGAATTCACGTTAGCTTGAAGAGAAATCTTGATGGTACTTGATTCATGCCATCTAAGTTATGGAGAAATGAGCAATAACTACGGGAACGCGAATACACGCAATTTCGAACAGATAATAATTACGACTGTAGAAAAAGAGTTGTGATCGTACAGTGCAGAACACATTTATTTTTCATATTACCGAGACTGAAGATGGATTACTAATTGCATCTGCGTATTTTCAGATGCTTTCGTCGCTCTCTTTTTGACACGTTCTCCTTATTCAAAGGACTTTGTAAGAAAATGCATTCATGTTATTAAAAAGATCTGAACAACCCTTCCAGTCAGTTCAGAGCGGTGCACATCACAGCCAATCTGTTCAAGCCTTGCATTGGTTAAGAACTGCATAAAGTCAAAGGTGCTGTGGGCGTACAGCTTCTGAGTAGAAAAATATAATATAAATGCTTCTTCCAGCACTGAAATGAGCTTTGCAAGACCATGACCAGGGTATAGACGACCTCCCTTGTCAGAGTGGCTGGTAAACCACTCTCGGGCATCTGTGCGGCTTCTTCCCTGCTTACTGTTATGAGTGAAGCACAATCACTGCATGAATTCCGTTTTCTGAACTTGCGTGCCACGTAGCCTGCCATATAAAACACAAGTCGGCTATCACTTGGGTTCTCTGCATACCCACTGTCATCGGGGTTTAGCGTTGACTTGATCACTGAGGTGGCACCATCTGTGTTCCCAACTTCAAGCATGTCTCCCACGATATCATGTATCTGAAATGTAGCATCACGTGTGGCTGTTGCTGAAGTATCAAGCAAAGCATTGACAAGCTTTGCTGGAGAGTTCCCAGACTTTGGTGATCGAGCGAGGTTATAGAAACTCAAACAGTTCACTGTTGTGAGGAACAACCCGGGACTTCGGTGATCATTAGAGCCCGAATACTGCCTAATGATACCGAACAAGTTTTCGAGCTTGTCTTGGCTAAGTCTCGAGGTAAGCAGGTACTTGAAACCCAAGGTTCCAACATATGTTAAGAGGGATAGTGTGCTCCATATGGTCACACGAAGGCTGTCAGCAGTACTTTTGCTAATGAAGCCGCCTCTGGAGTCTTTTGCTGCTCTTTCCCAATCATCTAAAAACACAAGGAATGCCTCATGGTCTGCAGTGCCTTGTGACTGTGGCCTTAGTCCATCTCGTGGATGCCTTGACGTCATAACGGATATCATCCGACTCATGCGCTTGACAAGCTCCTCCGTGGGCGTGACAGGTAGAGAAACCTGTTGCAAGTCCGCTTTATACAGGAACATTCCCTTCAAGACTTCGTCACTGAGCAGTGCGAAGGCTAGGTTGACTTTCATTTTCTCGAAGGAGTTTGGCCGGATGTGAGCTCTTGTTATATGGGGCATTGCCTTCATAGTAATAGAACTCTTATCCTTGTTCCATGCTGCCTCAATGTGCTCAATGCATGCATGACCCTCTGGGATGGCGAAGCCCGTGGTAACAAATGAATTCTGAACACATTTCACCAGGTGTGGAAAGTCCGAGCAAAAGTGCAGATACCGTGAAGGGTCCACGGGATGTGTTGCCTTGCATGTGACATTGCCGGAGAACACTGAAAGTTAAACAAACCGTTTAATATCTAGGAACTCTGTACTTTTGTGAAATGACAAGGTACACTGCATGTACAAACTACAGCAATGAGAAAGAGGTACAGTAGAATCTCGATGATACGAATCTCACGGGGTCGCGGAAAAAATTCGTATCATCCGAAATTCGTATCAAACGAATGAAACCAAAACAAAAATTGAGGCAAGAAAATAGATAGTGACTATTCATTTTCCGTTACTGTCAATGAAAGAGGTCGGTTGTAACGCTTTTGTGTCTCCGTTTTTGGCCAATGCTGCCCAAATACGCGAGATGATTCAAAAGATGTAGCACGTGCTTTTCACCCGCGGGTCGCGCGACAGTGGTCTAAAGCGAGCTTCTCCTAAAGCAAGCAGGCTTTAGGTGAAGCCGACGTGCAGAATGGTGATGCGTAATGTTGCCACAAGTTCAACAAGGGTTCTGGTCGCTGTTTTCCGCCAGAGTGATGTCACGCAGCTTCACGGTTTATTGTTGCGAGGGGGTAAAAAGATCAAAACAGAGATGAGGTGATAATTTTCCGGACCGTTCAATCTCTTTCACCTTATCTCCACCACCACCACCAAAAGGAAAGTCATTGCTTGCATTGCGCTACATGATGGTGAGGGTCGCCCTCCCTTTTCGAAAGACGCGGCAGCAAGACTCGCGCGCTCTAGCGTCACGGGGGAACGACCTCTGTCGCATCCTCGGCTTATTCGTATCATCCGTAAAGGCAAGATAACGCGTTCTTATCATCCGAACTCTAATACATGGGAAGAATAGGCAGTCCGGCCGGGACCGGAAAAGAATTCGTATCATCCCGAAATTCGTATCATCCGTGATCATATCATCGAGATTCTACTGTATTAGTATAGATGCCCACCACCAATTCCAAATGACTTCCACATGCTCCAGTTCCAAGTTGCCCCATCGCATGACACAAAATCAACAAAAAGTCCAGCCTGCTCCATGAGGAAAACAGCCTCAAGCACGAGCTTTGACAACATGTCTGCCTTGACATTGCCTTTGGAGGAGAAAACACCAAGAATTTCGGTCCAGTTGCTTGCACAACAAAAAGTATGAATCCATGAGTATTCCAGCCTGAGTATAACTTTCCGTCATGTTCAGGAATCTTAAATACCTTGAAGTGGTTGGAAGACCATAACCATCCCATGGTCTGCAGGGGTTGTCATCTGGTCTTCAGGCGTGAACTTGCCCAAGTCAACAAATCCTTCGACAGCTCCTAAACGAATAATAAATTGGCCATCAATAGATCTGGTTCTATTCAAGTTCTATTCTCAAGTTCATTCATTATCAAGTTCTATTCAGAGATCATGGCTAAAAGGAGGGAACATTGCCTACCTGCTGCAGTGACACTGAAATGCTCGGACAACTTCATCTCGTCAAACAGGATGCCACAGAGCCGGCTGCAGATGTCCATCTCTTCAGTCTTTAGAGCCAGTGCTTTGAAAACACTGTTGTTGAAACCAAAGCCGCTCTTGAAGTTGCGGACATAGTTCTGTAGGCAAGTCCGGCTGGGCAAGATAAGAATCGTCTCCTTTCGCAAGTGCTCATATAACTTGGGGCTCATCCGCAGGAGTACTGATTCTAAGATCCACTCCTTGTCATAGGCCATTCCTGATGTAGACTTCCTAGTTGCTGCTTCGAAGCAAGCCTTCACAGCCATTTGCTGCTTTGGAGGCAGCCGCATGATGCGCTCATTAAATACATCACCTGCAATTTCCTCGTTGGCTACTCTCATCACTTCTAGCTCCTTTTCTGCGTTATGGAGCCTCAGCTGCGCAGCCCGCAAACGACGACGTGTATTTGCATGCCTTTTGAAACGGTTAGCCGTTGTCTGCCGTGTCTTCTTTCTTGAAAGTTGATTTGAACAAGCCTTCTGAGATACTTGCAATGAATGCAAGGACCTTTCCCTTCACATGTTACCGTGCAATTTGCAGAGAAGTACGCACCTGCAAATAAAATGCTTTCTGGGTACAAGTCCGCAGCCTGGGCACATCAGAAGCGAATGTGTGGAGTCAAGCACTTCTTGTGCCTCACCTGGCGATGTCACAGAACACTCGGAGTGCAGTGTACTTCTCAGATACACAGAGCACTGCAGGGACACTGTATGATTGTCGTCGTACTGCTTGAATTTGACCAGCTTTGCAACAGCATGGGATCCAAAGTGTCTGTCGCCTGTTCACATAGACCAAAGAAAATTGTATCCGTTTCCACTGACAAGCATAGCTTGTTCCAGCGAGCGCTTGGCAGGCGGATGCTCTCACATATATGGCGTCTAGCGTCGTTTCTGGAATCGTCATCTACCGTTGATGTGACGAAATCTTCGGCTTCTAATAATTCAGTGTCTACTGCTACTTCAGTCCTCCTTTGCTTCACGTGGGGTGCAGATTGTTCACACAAGTTTCGTTTCTTTCCGTTTGATGGGCGTTTTCTTGGTGAAATATTTCGGCGCGTCCGGAAACAATGTTGGAACGGCATCCTCCGTTAGCAGCGGCCTGTCCCTCGGAATTTCCACGATTTCACTGTTAATGACACGCCGAAAAGTCTTTACGATATACCTTTCCTCGAAGTGCCGTTTATGCACAGTCCACTGTCAGTTCTTTGTCTGCAGACTTTGTTACGTGCCCACTCTTCTCTGCGGGCAGTTTCCTTCGGTGTTCGCAACAGGGAGACCTTTTTTTGGACCTGCACACTTCCCATTCTAGCCACTGTACCGGTGCGGTGCCCGAGAATGGGGAAACACTTCGCGCATGCGCACAGTGATCACTTCTCCTCGGTTTGACACGCCGGGCAGATCACGTGTGTTTCCTGTCTGCACTCGTGAGCGCGTTCCCTAGACACGGAGGGATGAACAAGGATGGACACGTCTGGGGGGTGGGACTGGGCTGCGAAAAGATGGCGAACAGTGTGCCCTCGTGGGCGCTGCAATCGGTGGCATGGAGGGTCACGTGCATGTAATCGCCTCCTGATTTAGGTTGTTTACGGAGTTTATATTGCTCGCAATATCTTTCATAACTGCAATGAGACTTTCACACGCATCAACGAGACTCGGTTTTGCTCCACCTCATCGTTTTCTTTATTACACACTTGGAGATGGATTGACTGGTGACATCTATGTGTCTTCAGCCAAACCGCTGCCCTGGATTTCCCAGTGTTTTCCTGTTCTCACTTTGTGTGAGGCTTGCAACGCGTGTACTGCGAAAAGGACGTTCGCCGTCGAAGGTACACAACCTAAAGGTTTTTATATGCCCAATTGCTGTTGGCAAACTGAGCTAAATTGTAATAAATGGAGCGATAACGCGGTTGGAACTGGGCGGCTGACTTCTTCTGCCTCCGTTTGGCGTGTTGTTCCACGATTGTGGATAGACCAAATGCATTGGAGGTGAGCCAACCCCGTTGGACACGTGGTGACTTACGTAGCAATCCCACGACCGCGATATTCGAAAGAAAACTCGAATATTTTCGAATATCACTATTCGATTTGAACGCCGAATCGAATACAGCACTATTCGATTCGATATTCGAAATTTTCGAATATTGGCACAGCCCTAAAAGAGAGTGTTTACCGTTGACATTCCTTCAACATGTGGTGGCTCATCGATTATGCTGACTTCTGCACTGGCAACTTTTCTAATTACGACCAACTTGCATTTCAAATACGGCTTTCAAGTGCATGTTGCGAAGTTGTTTGGCACCAGGCATTGTTCTCGCAGCCAGGCAGTAGCGTTTCATGAAGTCCCCAAGCGCGCTGTCTGCGTGCTGCAAACTGGGCCCTGAAAAACAAGGCACGCACGAAGTCGTGAATTGCTCAGTGAATTCTTTCTCTTGTTCATGGCACACTAGAATGTCATCTATGGTATCAGTGCTTCAGTCCGGCTTCTTGTGACATAGCTCGCTCCTTTGTCTTCAAGTGCCTCTGGAATGCCAGATGTTCTTTCATGCGGTTGTACGAATCTTTGGCAAGGTCGATGGACAATTCTGGCAAGCAGTAGCGAGATAAAAGGAACTGAGAACAGCGGCCGGCGCAGTTCCGCTCCCTCTTGCTGATCTCAGTGTTGAGGAAATCATGAAGCCAGTCTTCGGCGGTTTTCTTCTGTCAGCCCATACTGAAGCGTAAGAAAGTGAAATGGTGCAAGTTCAGAATCAATGGCCAATCATAAATATGATTAATTCCCATAAGAAATAATTATTCGTTAATTAATTATTAATAAATTAATAATTCTTATTATTTATTAATCCGAAGAATTACGCCTTGCTCTCAAATATTTCTGTTTCGTGTATTCTCCTTTACCCCAAATGAATACAGGAGAAAATCGGTGATATCATCATGTGGACATTTGTGACACACACGGCCGACTGTTGAACTCTTGCAGTATTCCCCAGACTGTGCCCATCTCTTTCTTTGTTGCCCTGATCTCATTGTTAAAGGCGGGTTGAAAAAACCTGGATGTTCCCAACCTTCATGTGGCACAATGAATATTCAATGAAAGTAATGAGTAATGCCACCCTGCATTACTCAGTCGAAATGTATTACCATTACTCATTACTCAAGCAATGCATTACCAGTAAGTAATGCATTACTCCCCACCTCTGAACAAGACCGAGGCCCGGCATCGTAGAGTCTTTGGTGTCGACTACTACTTCTCTTTGGGAAGAGTCTTCCTCTTGAAAACAATGTGAGGGAAAGTTTTCGTCCATCAGCAGTAATGCACAGCATTACAGTGCATCTCTGTTTCTCTGCCCCCGTCATGCGTACAGAGACGCTTCTCGCACCCTTAAAGTCAACTGTCGTACTGTCTGGAGCATCAAACCAGGTATGTGTTTCATCTGCGTTCCCTATCTGAGACAGGTCGTACTCGTGCTCCCTCTGCAGTGAGTTCACAAAGCGATGAAACTTCAGAAGTTGTTCCTCGTACTCACAAGGAAGCCTTTGGCACAAAGTTGTTCTATGTCAGAATTTGGAAATTCGTGAAGTCTGCAAACAAATCCATGTAAAGAGGTCCTCACAGCTGGTCGATCCGTTCGAACTGCCGTGGGTGGAGTTTCCAGCTGCTGCTGTCTAGGCTCGTTCTCGACGCCCAATCTGCCTGTTTGTTCATCCTCCATGCCTTCATGCCATTTGTGCAGAAGGCCCACGAACTAAGCTCGTGAGCTAGGGACGAGAGGAGGGTTGAGTGTACGCTGCCTGGTTTCTTGATAGCTGTTATCGCAACTGTGTTGTCCATCTGGATCAAGACACAGCCCCGACTGGGCTCTTTCGCAAATGTTTCAAGGGCTAGCAATACTGACTTCAGCTCCAGAACATTGATGTGCAAAACTTCATCCTTCTAGGACCAAGAGTGCCCCACACACTGTTTGCTGCACACTGCGCTCCAATGCAGAAGGGAGCTGTCCGACTTCGACTACCCTGTCGTCGAGGTAGGGTTGCCCATCCCAGAGCTGGAAGTTCTGCTCCCACCAGCATTGTTCGTTCCTGCAGAGGTAGTCAGTGGTATGAGGGTGTCGTATGAACTTGAAAGGAGAGCTAACCTGCGGAGGTGCTGCAAGACCCGATAGTGTAGTAGTGCTGCAAATACTGCTAATATTGTGGAATTTAATTTCCTTATGATCTCTGACAGCTCTTCAGGGGTGACAAGGGGCCGAGAGTGGAGTGCACAAATTTCCGTCAGGGTCAGTTCCTCCTTCTCTGTAGGAAGCTGAATACTAGGGGTGTGCAAATTCTCGAATTCGAATCGAATATCAAACGCTCGAACTATTCGATTCGCGAATCGAATATCCAATATTCGATTTTTCGAATATTCGACTAGTATTCCACGAATATGAACGGCACAACCCGAAAGTGGGCTTCACCTGATGCTTCTGTGCATGAGGTGAAGCCTGCTTTACGAAATTGCCCTTGCTGCAGGATCAACATAGGCGGGACGGTGTTTAGTTTAAAATAACATTATCCAAAGTTGGTTTTAGGGACATCGTCTGTGGAAGGGGTGGCGCCCCTCCCACATGCAGTTTAGCGGTGCCGACGAGGGACTTTGATTTGATGTCTCTGAGGCTGTGTTTAAAAAGTTAGGACTCTTGAATAATGACTGCATCCCACAAACAAGAAGGGTGTCTTAAAGATGTCCTTTATATCTAAAATTTCAGTAGTGCAACTTGCTAGGGCGAGTGCAAAGAAACTAAAGGGTGTTCATGGCAAAGCTAAGACAGGATGCCAATTTGTTTGTTTCACAAATGGCCTGTGGTTGTCTGAAACAATTACAGCCTCATCCGTATAATATGCTACTGCCTGACATAAAATTTTGAAATGAAGGTAACCACTCCAGTACTCCAGTAAGTGTAGGCACACCTGAAGAGCAGGAAGCACCCTCATGTAAAATTAAAGAGTAGTGGCATTAAACAGAAGAATTGCATGTCTCTCTTGTGACAGTTAATGCCAGAAAAATTACACTAAAGCCATGGGCTACAAAATGGAAAGTTTTAGTGCAAAACTCACATATTGTAAATTTTGCACGAATATTCGATATTCGATTCGGTATTCGGAATTTTGTCACCCCATTCGATTCGATACTCGATTCGACTTAAAATATTCGGATTCGCACACCCCTACTGAATACACATGGTCTGCGTGTTGATTAAGAAACCCATGAGCTTCATGAACTGATCTAGGGTCTTCTGAGATTTCTGTCTGTTCAGCTGGAAGTCCAGGGTTTCCAGCATGTTCATAACCTGGGTTGTGTGGAGGGAAAGTTGGATGGGGTCATGATTCAATAACAGTAGGTCGTCTAAGTATACAGTTAAACCTCTATGTAACGAAGTCGGTAAACACATCGCGAAACTTCGCTATATGGAGAACTTCGTTATAGAGAAAGATAGCTAAATTTCGGTGGTTGTTACTACAGTTCAGTAGCCTGAAGTTCCCGGGAATATAGCGCACGAAAAACAAGACTATGGAAGAGAAAGAAGCAATTTATTTGGCACAGAAATAGTCAGTTACTCGCTTTTGCACAGTCTTGAAGAACGTCGGTGTCACAGACCGTTCATAGTTTGCCAGCGCTGCCAGAGCGCCCTCCTGGTCCTTGTTCAATGCCGCGTATCGTCGAAGCACGTCAATAGAGTCGAGCACCTCCCTAACAGATGGCACACATATGTCCTCTTCAGTGTCGCTCTCGCTATCCTCGTGTGTATCCTGACGCAGACCGGCGACGATGTCGGCCTCAGTAAGCTCCTCTGTGCATACTGCCGTTGAGTCGGCGTCCAAAAAGTCCTCCAGTGCAACATCATCCGGCACCCCACCTTGTTCTCGAAGTTCTTCCCATCGCTGGAGCACAGCGAGCGCGTCTGAAGTGTCTTCCAGAACGCTGGGCTCAGCTTCCTCCACGTCAGCACATGGGGTGTCTTCTGCCTCCTCATCAGTCCTCTCAAACCCCGCCTTCCTGAAGCAGTTTGTGATGACCTCGCGTTTGGTTGCAGACCAGCTCGCTGCAAGCATCTCCACGGCTTGGATGGCGTCTACTTTCGATTCTCTGCCGAATCGAATGTCCAGCAGCAGTTGGTCCACTACACGTACGCGATAGGCGCACTTAACACTACTTATAATGCCTTGATCCAGTGGCTGGATCAGCGATGTGCAGTTCGGTGGAAAAAATCGCAGCTCCACGTTCGTAAGATGCAGGTCGACATGGTGCGCTGAGCAGTTGTCGAGCAGAAGGCACACATGCCGGCCCTGCTTTTCCATTTCACGGTCAAAGTCCCAGAGCCACTCGCTGAAAATTGCTCGCAACATCCACGCCTTTTGGTTGGCGGCGTACATCACTGGGACCCTCCTTCCTCGAAAGCAGTAAGGGTTCTGGCTCCATCCGATTACGAGGGGAAGCCGCTTGTCGCTGATGTCCATGTTCACACAGAAAAGGACGGAAAACCGTTGCTTACTTTGAGTCCCACCTTCACACGGGCGTCCCTTCAGGGTCAGAGTGCGTCCAGGCATCATTTGGTAAAACAAGGCGGTCTCATCCGCGTTGTAGATGTCTTTAGGCTGGTATTTCTCCAGGATTCCTTTCAGTCCTTCTTCCTGCCACGTGGCAGCCCCCCAAAGTCGGCAGAAAGAGATTCGCCACACAGAACTCTGCAGACAATCGCGTGTCTTTTCTTGAATTTTTCTAGCCAGCCGCTGCTGGCCTTGAAGTCGTCGCAGCCAAGAATGTTCGCGAAGTTGACAGCCTGACGTTGCACGATAGCACCGGTGAGTGGAACACGCGAGGCAAGCATCTCCATGAACCAGGTGAACGTTGCTTTGTCGACGTCGTCATAATGTGCAACGTTCAGCCTCTTCCTCGTGGTACTGGTCCCCGCTGCGACGGCTGCAAGGATGTTCTCTTTGCCCTTCAGGATCGTTGACAAAAAATTCGCCGGGATTCCGAACCTCGCAGCTACGTCCTTTTTCTTTTCACCCTTGGCGACTGCGTTGATGATCTGCACCTTGACATCTACAGACAACGATTTCCGCTTGAGCACGTTTGCCATGACGTCCACTTTACCCACTCGCACGCGGAATCAAAAGTGACAACTGACCGGCGGGTGTAATCTGTAGGAAGAGAGGAGGGGGCCTCCTTCCTTCTCATTCGTCGAACGCTGGTTGCGCACGCCGGTTGTGCCGGGGTCACTGAACCCCCGGCGTCCTCCTTTCACCACCTCTCCTTTGTACAGGCTTCTCCAACACAAGGAGCGACCTGGATGTGATGCGTCCGGCACCCGGGATGGCCCTGAATTCCAGAAAGTTCGGAACATTGCACTATTTCGAATCGAAGAATCGAAGCGGTGTTCAGCGCGCGCGGAACTTCGTAACACAGAGAACGCAGGCAAACGCACTTCGCTGTACGGAAAACCCAAATACATGGGCTTCAATGGGACAAATGTACAAGCATTTGAAAAAGTTCGCTAAATAGAGAAATTCGCAGCATGGAGAGTTCGCTATAGGGAGGTTTAACTGTACAGGGGGTTTCATTTAGCTCGAACCCCCACCTTTAAAAAATAACAGCTCATTGCATCACAACGAAACCAACTGCATAGTATTACTAGTAGCCTAAAGTGTTTCAGAGTATTTTTGTGCTGCAATTGACTAAGTAATAAGTGGAAATTAATAAGTGGAACAAAGAATCAAGGTGCTTCGGTTGAAAGATGACATTCATAACTTGTCCCGTACTTTCAGTTGCATCATGGCGAAAGAAGGAAAAACAGGAGGGAATCAAACAAACAATAAGACGAAGAGCCGCATTGTCATCGTCACTGCGCCCTCTGATCGTCTAGCAGATACAACAGCATGCAAGGATGACAGATAAGAGTGTAGGTGGAATGGATCGCATATCTCCTTTTTCGTCAACTGGACGTGGGAGGGCGCTGCGATCGAGCGCTCTTTTGGCGTGATGGAAACATGCTCCATCCAAGTTTCGGAAGTCCGGGCCCATTTCTGCAGACCCGGGAAAAAACGAGTCGTTAGAGCTAGAGTGTTGCAAGCTGCTGGATTCGTTTTCTCATGGCAGTGCCTACAACTTCACAATTGACATCTTCTTTGTAATCCTCATAACTAGAAAGTTATAAAATTAATTTCCACTAATTGCCGTAATTTCACGCGTATAAGCCGCATCGCAGATAAGCCACGGCACCCGTTTTTAGGAACGTTTGGAAAATTTTCTGGCAGATAAGCCGCGGGCAATACGAAGCGACTGATTTGTGCGACAAAGGAGATCATAGAGAAGGCCATCAACCCTGTAGTACCAGATGTGGACCCCGTATGCTCGGACGTCATGTGGTACTGTAAGACACAGTGGCCACCACAGGCAGAGTTAACGCCGGAACTGCCGGAACTTGATACCTCTCAGGAGGCCTGATTACTCTGCCCGAGCGAGTCCTTAGTTCCTGTCCTGTCTCTCAGTCAGCATTGCGTACACGAAGGAGTTCAGTTCTAGTGTTCTACCCAGATCGGATTGTGCCGTTGTTGCGTGTTTTTCATGGATCGCTGGATCAGTGGTCTTCCAGAAGACACCAGGAAGGTCAATCTACTCAAATGTGGACGCGCCCCTGTTACGTATACTGTTCGTGCATCGGGAGGGCAGTGCTGTCCCAGGGACACTGTTGGTTCTTTCGTTAAAATCTGTGTATGGGGAAAATACCAAGGAAAAATAGTGATCAGATAAGCCGCAGAGCACCCGTTAGAAAAAAAAAAAAAAATCGTGCATAAGCCGCGGCTAATACGCGTGAAATTACGGTAACTAATTAATTGCGGTACAAAAATCCTCTGAAACACTTTAGGCTACTAGTAATACTATGCAGCTGGTTTCGTTGTGATGCAATGAGCCGTTATTTTTTTTAAGGTGGGGTTCAAGTTAAATGAAACACCCTGTATAATGAGAAGGAAGCCCTGAGCTCTGAAGAAGGCCACCACCGGCTTTAGAAGCTAGGTGAAGACTTGGAATGGGGGGGGGGCTGAAGCTAACCCAAAGGAGTGCACCTCCCAGCGATAGCGTTGGCCCATAGCCTCCTCTAAACTGATAATGCCTGCCCAAAGAATCAGCGCACCATTGTCTGGCGGTGGCACGGCTGTTTTGTAGGAGCGCTGCGGCTTAGTGCTTTTACCTAGAATTGAGCAGACGACGTTGCGCGTTGACCTACAATAAGAAGTGCCGCAAAGTAACGACAAAAGCATGGAATATTCTTAAAAAACATTTCACTTTCACATACAACTGCTGTTATTTGGTCCAAATGCACTTTAATTGCTGATACGGCTACCTTTTCATCCACTTTTGGCGCTTTTAGCCAGAAATGCTTCCGAAAGGTTGAAAAAGGTCGCAGTGCGTGGCTGGTCGCAATTGTCCAGGCTGGCTGTCTGCGTTAAACTCATATAGGCGGTTTTAATATCACCAGTAAAGTGACAGAATTTTTCAAGGACATTTAGTTGAGCTTCCTCCAGAGTTTGACACTTTCGGGAGAGTGGCTTTGAGATAAGCGCTTTAGAAAAATCATTCGTATCTGTAACAGAAAGCGCATAATTTGTAAGTACAGGCCTCACGAACTTGGTGCACAAAAGCCTAAAAAATTCCGGGTGACGGTCTACACAAGAACACTCCAGAACCCCACAGTCTGCCATTGCGACGACGGCATTGTCACCGGCTTCCTGAAGAGGTTTCTTTAGGGTTCTCCTCTTGCTGAGAAGGACGTCGATGTACCTTTTGAGCACTTGCAGGGCGTGAACAAGTTCATTAGACGGATACATCAGCCCTCCTCTGTCCTGATGCCGAATCAGGCTGTCACATGGAGCCAAAGAAGGATGAAAGATGAAAGTCACTGAAAAGGTTAGCCAGCTGTAGGGATCAAACCCACATCTTCTGGATTACCGGTCCAGGGCTCTACCAATTGAGCTAAGCTAACACGCCTTTCCAGCGACTTTCGGGGTGCGTCATCTGAAGGGACGACAAACCAGCCACTCTTAGCCAGCCAGTGTTAGCTTAGCTCAATTGGTAGAGCCCTGGACCAGAATGTGGGTGAATCCAGAAGATGTGGGTTTGATCCCTACAGCTGGCTAACCTTTTCAGTGACTTTCATCTTTCATCGTTGATTTCTTAGGCAATTTGAGGCTTTGTTTGTATCTGTCCCTTCTATGTTGTTCCAGCCTCAGAACATCAGTTTATCTCATGTTCAACAGGTGCCGCTTGCGTCGATTTCCGTCGTATGAATGTGTGTATGAGTGAGCAAAAAATGTAAGAGTGAAAGGAGGGTGAGTGAGAGTGAGTGGCTGGTTTGTCGTCCCTTCAGATGACGCACCCCGAAAGTCGCTGGAAAGGCGTGTTAGCTTAGCTCAATTGGTAGAGCCCTGGACCGGTAATCCAGAAGATGTGGGTTCGATCCCTACAGCTGGCTAACCTTTCCAGTGACTTTCATCTTTCATCGTTGATTTCTTAGGCAATTTGAGGCTTTGTTTGTATCTGTCCCTTCTATGTTGTTCCAGCCTCAGAACATCAGTTTATCTCAGAGCCAAAGAAGCTGGTTTCGTTCGCAGTGCAGAACAAGAGCTGCAAGCAATATTTTTGTGCATGACACGTGCCAAATACCCGCCTACCATGGAGATAGCTGCCATGTCCACTGTAGGAAGCAACTTTGTCATGTCTCTCAGGTGATCTTCAAGGGGACCTTTTTTGCCTTCTGGGAAACTGGCTTGGCTGCTCTTCCTTCGACTTCCTTTGAGCCTCACGCAATGCCTCTAGTGGATGGTTTGTGGTCTCAACCACGTTGCTGTTGCTGGAAGCTGAGCCGGGAAAATTCACAATTTTTTTATATTCATCTTCAACAATGACAAGAAGGTCATATCGGCACCCACGAAGAACGCAAAAGAAGGGTTATGGACGTACACTGGTTGAGACGATTGAGTTGTCACCTTTGTTTACCACCTCTATTTTTCACTCACTCTGGTATTTTTTGGACGAATGGGGCAAAAGCGACAGAAAAATAGCCTCTACCCTCTGAACAAGTAACAAAGTACAAAGGGATTGGCTGTTTGGTTTTGTACTGTGTGAGATAAAAGGTCACCGTCTCTATCAGCCTCGACAAGAAGCACTCACTGGTCATTAGGCGTTCTCTCATCCCAACGGGCGAAGCTCACAAATGAAAATTTTGAACATCAACTACTTCCGCGTTGCAATAGATCGTACTTCCACGACGTCAGCAAATGCAGTGAGATGACAATCTTCCTTCAATTTCCGTAGTTCCTCCTTGTATTTGTTGACAGTTTGTTTGAGTTGCTCTACCTGTGACTTCAGGTCCTGCTCTCTTCGTCGCCACTTCTACCGGTCGACGACCGATGCCGCGCTTATGATGTCCACCTGGACGGCTTCACTTTTGGTTATTTCCCGCTCAGCACAGATGTGTAGTTCCACATTGCTCTCGGGGGCCGCCATCCTGGTCTGCCCTCGTGGCGTCATTGTCGACTGCTTGGGTGGACTTACCTCCAACTACTGTGGCTGTGTCGGAGGATGTACCAGCGAGAACATTGTCTACAAGGAGCCGCTTGTGAGTAGCTGGCGGATGGCAGCGATTGGTGGCCTCACATTTGAGCACGGCGGCATCACTTTGCGCTTTTTTGGCGCATGGCTGCATGTATTCCGGATAATTACCAATTGTAACGAATGGTACTTAACTGAAGTTGAAGCTGGAATTATATGAAGGATACGGAAGCACTTACTATCATCTGTCACATAGCATTTCCTTAAAGATTCCGCTAGATATAGCCGCTTTCAAAGATTTAGGGAAACAACACTGGGCGCCCCCTTCCCGACAGTCCTCCCCTCCCGACCCTCCGCCACCATCTTTCCTCTTGGTGGAGAGCCGCAGTTTTGGAGATTCTTGGACCTAAGAAGAATGAGGGCACGAAGCGAAAAGGGCTGAAAAGAGGTTTATTGCTGCAGAGCAAATGAAAATCTAAACATTACTGGGAGGGCCCAGCTCTTGCATCTGTGCCTTGGTGGGGCCTCATCGGACCTCGAAGATTCGGGGTGTACGCTGGAAAAAGAGGGATGCTGTTAAAAAGCAGTATATGGGTGGGTCCAAGGGGGTGGGACTGCTCCCCATGATAGTAAGTGCTTCCGTATCCTTCATATAATTCCAGCTTCAACTTCAGGTAAGTACCATTCGTTACAACTGGTAATTATATTTCAGTCTACTCCAGCACTTAGTATCATGTGTCACATAGCATGTTCAAAGCTTTACCCCAAAACTTGGTTGCCAAAGTGTTTCCTGGTGTCCGGCCTGCAATAGAAGCGACGAAAAGTCGCTTCTTGCGACCAATCAGCCGCCTCCAAAATATCAGAAACAGACACTCCTTTTGCAGACGCCGAAGAAGTGGAGGCGGCTCGCGTGGAGTGTGCAGAGAAGCAATGCGTATCGATGCCCGCGGCCTGCAATATGCGTTTCAGCCATTGAGAAAATCGTGTCCCTGGAGGCTGCGCGATGGGGCCTCCGAGGAGAGAGTAGGAGTTGAGGGGTTGTTTCCCACAGGGAGTCCGTCCTATTGATGTAAATGCTTAAGCAAGAGACCGGGCAGAGTGGGTCACCCGGAGGCAAGCATGGAAGGAATAAGATACCACTGTGGTGGCCTGGGCGAGACGTCTTTCTTACTCCAGTCAATGCGAGGATCCAGCCGTCTCGTGACTTCGCCACCACTCGAGTAGACAGCAACGACAGATCTGCAGTTCTCGCAGCTGTAGACAGCTAAGAGCATGGCCAGCTTATAGGATAACTGGGCTCGTGATAAGCTTGCATTATCCCCCAAGGAGCGCAAATAAGATGTGACCGTTGAAACTGACCAAAGATTTGTATGCTTTGGTTGGGGAGGGGATGTGTTGAAGATGCCCTTTAACAGCTTGGAGATCGGGGGTACTTGCCTAAGTCCAGGCCCTGGTACCCTGGGACGGATTGAGATATAGCGGATCTATAGATATTGATGGTCTGATAAGAAAGTCCCTGGTCATGGAGGTAGGCCAGGAAGTTAGCCAAGTGGGCTATAGAGGGAGAAAACGGATCAATTTGTTGTCCACTACACCAGCCATTCCATTTCTTCCAACATGAAGAGTAGGCTGCCCTAGTGTTTGGCCTCCAGGCGGATGCCAGAAGTTCGGAAGCAGACTGCGAAAGATTGCCCATTGTGATGTGTCGTTGGACACCTTCCATGCTGCGAGGTGAAGACCACCTTTTGAAATTTAGGGGTTGACCAAGACCAGCGCTGTTGGTTAGTAGGTTCTGTGATTGAGGCAGGAGACGAGGGAGGTCCACCGCAAGGTGGATGAGTGAGGGGTACCAAGGCTGTGTGGGCCAAATTGGAGCTACTACACACAGGCAAAGGTTCGAGGCTTGGAGTTTCTGGAGGCACCTGCCTATCAGCGCAAAGGGTGAGAAGGCATATTTCGGAGCCCCGCTCCACTCCTTTGTGAATGCATCTGTCCCACCCGCCTGGGGGTCTGGCTTCCAGCTGTAGAAGGTAGGGAGCTGGTGATTCGTGTAGTCTGCAAACAGATCAACTGCGAAGGGGCCCCACAGCTGCTGAAGTTGTGAGAAGACCTGAGGGAGTAGTCTCCAACTGCTGCTGTCGAGGGAATGACGGGATGCCCAATATGCTTGAGTGTTCAATCTCCCCGGAAGATGTTCTGCTCTCACCGAGATCCCTCGCTGGAAGCACCACGACCAGAGTTCGCGGGCTATAGTTGAAAGTGTGAGAGATCGAGCAGAGCCCAGTTTGTTTATTGCTGCTACAGTAGCCGTGTTGTCTGTCTGTATCAGCAGACAACCCTCATGGAGATCCTTCCCAAAAGCTTGCAGGCCAAGAAAGGCCGCTTTGAGCTCGAGCTCGTTCATGTGCATCAACCTCTCCAATGGACCCCACAGATTGCCGATATATTCTCCAGCGCAAACTGCACCCCATCGGGTGGAGGAGCTGTCTGTTTGTATCACCCGTACCATGGGAGCCTCGATCAAATGGCGACCCTGACAACGAGGGATGTTTTCCACCCACCACCTCAGCTCCTCTGAAGCGTCCGCGGACAAGGGGACTGGAAAGTCCCAAGATCCCTGAGTTAGTATTAAGCTGTGAAGATGCTGGAGGGCTCTGAAATGCAGGGGTGCGGGGAAGACTGCCAACACGGTGGCATTCAGCTTGCCAATCAAACGAGAGAGGTCTCTTGCTGAGGCAACCTGTTTGGACAATGTCGTTCTCAGGAGATTGGAGAGGGATTCTATTTTCTCGGGCGGAAGGCTGACTCACATTGTCTGGGTATTGATGAGGAAACCGAGGAAACGAAGGCACTGACATGGGATTGTGTGGGACTTTGCTGGGTTGACCTGAAACCCCAGTGCCGTTAGGACAGTCCCCAGTTCCTGTGTAATCGTAAGCAGTTCCTCTGGTTTCTGGTGAAGAAGGAGAATGTCGTCGAGGTATATTACCAACCGGACGCCCCTCGAGCGAAAGAGAGCCACTACTGGTTTTAGGAGTTTCGTGAATACCCTTGGGGCGGAAGAAAGGCCGAATGGCAAGACATTCCTTTGGTAACATTGTGGACCCCATTCGAAGCAGAGCAGGGGTCTGTGTTCTGCATGGATCGGGACAGCCAGGTATGCATCCTGAAGGTCTATGCGAGTTAGAAAATCGTTTTGGTGGATCAGGGATTTCACTGTATGCCAACCCTCCATCTTGAAATGCTCGTACCTTATGAACCGATTGAGGTTTCGCAGGTTTAGGACAGGGCGAGAGCCTCCATCCTTCTTGGGGACAAGGAAGATGGGGGATAGGAATTTCACGTTTTCTCTGGCAGTTGGGGAAATGGCGCCCTTGGACAGAAGAAGGTCGATCTCCTGTTTGACCAAGAGGGATTGAGCTTTTGATAAGGAGGGCCTTGGTGGGTGATGGCATTGAACAGGGGAACCCACCAGATCTAAGCGATAACCCTGAACCACCTGAAGAACCCAAGGGTCCTGGGATAGTGCTAGCCATTTCGAAAAAGCATAGTGCTATGCGACCGGCTGAGTTGGGAGCGGGTGTGGGAGACAAAAAGATGCTCTTACCTCCACTTTGGCGGTTGAATCCCCTCCCTCGACCGGCCTGGGAAGTGGGAGGGCCGCCTGGAAAGGGCTGCCTTGGTTGCTGCCTGTACTGGTACGGGCGGGGCCGCTTTGCAGGGAAGGATCCTTCCTGGGCAGGGCGTTTTTGGCCTGCCTCAACCGCAGAGTCCAAGGAACGGAGGAGGGCAGCATTGTCCTGCAGGACTGCAAGGAACTGCCGCCCGAACAGCCGAGAGGAGTCATCCCCCGAAGGTTCAGGCAGCCCTGGGACCAAGGAACGCATTGTGTCCGGGAACGCGCCAATGCCCCCTCCCGACGCTCCTTGATGAGAAGTGCATTCGTTCGTGCCACAATAGCCGTGGCTCTTGTGACGGCAGCCGCCACTGAAGCCTTTGGTGGGGGGCGCTCTACTGCTGCAGAGAGAAGGGTCGCCAGAGGCTCCAGCAGTTCCAGGATGGACTCCTGGACCTGTTGGAGCCTCTTGTCTCTGGCCTGGTTTACGGGAAACGAACGCCCGGCACCAAACGTTAGGATTTCTCTGTCCAGTGTTGGGGCCTGTAGGAAGGGGAGCTTTAGGGTTGACGTTCCCTTGGGTCGGCGACATCTTACCCCCGCGGCCCTCCAGGCTCCAGGCTTGCTCCAGGAAGTCTATCACCTCCTGGGGACATGAAGCGGATGTGTCCTCCAGAGGGCGCAGGAGAAAAGCAACTCCCGGTTGCTCCCTCGGGTCCTGGGCCTCTCCTGTGGCCTCTGCCGGCGGAAGACTGGCAGCTGGGAGTGTGGGACCCTCCGGGTTGCCAGTCACTTGTAGCGGGGGTACTCCGACTGGGGGGTCGGTTCCTTGGCCTGTGCACTCCCTGTTGGGAGCCACGATTCTCGCTTCAGGGGCCGCAGGGATCTTGGGGTTCTCCCTGTCGACCGCGTCGTTCCCTGCCTCTGGGACCGGGTTCATCTCGTCCAGAGGGATTTCCTCAATTATGACGTCTTGGCGGTGCTCCAGGAAATCCTGCAGGAAGCCGGCGATGCCTGCTAGCTCGTGCCGGACAGCCGCCATTCCCTCCTCCATGGCATCAAGCCTGGCGTGTGTTGACTGGGCGGGGGGGGGGGGGGGGGGGGGGTGAAGGTGAAGCCATGGCTGTTGGAGGGGAATGGTATACCCCAAAGGGTTAGGTTTGGGAAACACCCTACCGTGTAATAAGTGAGGAATAGTGAAGAGGAGAAGCAGAGATAAGCAATAGTAAAGAGGGGGAAAGATGGTCAAGCCATCAGATCAGATTGTGGACGAAAGCCTCCTGCACGGCACGGGGTGATTAGGAACAATGTGCCCCACCCGAAGATAATGAGGTCTAATGAGCCCTAAACGGGTCAGTATTGAACCCTAAATGGGCCAGTATTGAGCCCTAAACGGGCCAACATTGAGCCCTAAACAAGCCAGTATTGAGCCCTAAACGGGCCAGCATTGAGCCCTCGGGCTAGTTTCGGGTTGCAGAACGGTACTGTCCGCTGTGGGAGCCCATTCGCCCAAGGAGAGATGATATTAAGTCGTACAAAACATTCGCCAGGTAATGCTTATTGCCCTAAGCGAATGGCTCCATGTTAGTTCCGCAAGTGCACAATCTCGAAACGGGAGTAAGAAGTTGCATGCCGGAGGTTTCAGGTGCACGTGCAACAAACGAGAAGTTGCCCACATAAGTTCAAATTGTGATTTCCAGACCCGAATGGGAGGAAGAGACAAATTGATTCGGAAGGGAGGGGAAGAAATAGGAAATAACTTACCGAGCTGATGAAGGAACGTACTAGGTAATAGTCCAAAGACAGGGACAAAGAAAGCAAGCGACTACTCGGCGCGGAGCCAAGAGGAAAGATGGTGGTGGAGGGTCGGGAGGGGAGGACTGTCGGGAAGGGGGCGCCCAGTGTTGTTTCCCTAAATCTTTGAAAGCGGCTATATCTAGCGGAATCCTTAAGGAAATGCTATGTGACACATGATAGTAAGTGCTGGAGTAGACTGAAATATAATCATCGAATACGCTAGGAGTCGCACCCTTCTTGAGTCTTCTTTGAGTTCCGCAGCTTTCGTAGTAGTCAGAGTCCAGAAAATGTATGCTACAGGCTACAGAGTAGTTGGACGTTAAATTTAGCACCCTGTCCTACCGAGGAATAATCCTCAGCCATTTTTCTCTTATCTCCGGACCGCTGGGAATCTCGTGGAATGAGAGTCCAGGAACTTTTCGTTTGGAGCGTGACGTACATCTAGGTATGCAACAATAAGCCATAGCATAGCCGAGACTACACAATTGAAAGCGCGCCAAAACAGCGTGCAGTACCGCTGGATGGATAGGTTAGCCGCCTTGCAATAAGTGGTGGCATGAGCAACCCACTTAATTTTTTTAATTTTTAGTTTGTATTGTCTTCCCTGCAGAAATCCTAGTGCATTGCAATAACTGTTTTATGGACAGCAACACGGTGCACATTTCACTTACGTCCTCTGAAACTTCTGCAATCGGTTGTTTCCGAAACCTAAACTTCTTGCATATGTGTTCACCTGCTTGTTAGGTAACGTCATGTTTCAACACTAATGGTGCCGCGTGCCTTTAGGATGTTCCCAGATAAACTAACGAGGATTAGGGCTGCTCCCGCAGTCCTCGGTCATCAAGTATAGTTTAAGGAGAATAGTTTAACCCGTCGCCTTCTTGGTTTCAGGACTTGCTTGATGCTGTTGTATCGTCTTTTCTTCTCCCTTTCTTTCTTCCTTCGCCAATCAACTTCCAAGTTGTGGTAGTGACGCCCTTTAGCGCCTTGGACAAGTGGGGATCTTTCCCTATTATTTTCCGAATGCCGCTTCCGGACAAATATTTCACCAACGTGCAGCTGAGGGAGTAAACACATTGTTTTTTTAATGAAAACGCAGCGCTTCACAAAGAGCGATAAAAGTAAATTGGAGGCTTTCTTTATGCTACTTACCGGCCTCGGTGGCTCAGTTGGTAGCGTGTTCGCCTTCTGATCCCGAGATCGCGGGTTCGAACCCGGCCGAGGACGCCAGTAACTTGGTGGCAGGGTACAAGTTGCTTAGACATGCCGTCTTCCGCGAGGGATGTTAAATACGGGGTGCCGTGTGATGAGCTTTCATCGCACGTTAAAGAACCCTCAGGTGGGCAAAAGCAATCCACAGACCGACCGCTGTGGCGTCGCTCATGATCTCAGTTGTCTCGCGACGTAAACACCCAATTATTATTATTACTTTATGCTACTTGAGATAGAAACAGGTGCTTCTTGTTATGTAGTACCTGTTTGTAACTGCAGCATCAGAATTGTGGGTCTTGTTTTGCCTTTATTGCTCTGTGTGTGAAAGGCTGTGCAATAAAAAATAACAATAAAATCACAATGCAATAAAAAAGATACGCTGTACAGGGTGGTGGATGGCGTGGTGGCCTGCAGCGGAAAGCTTCCCTTTTTGCTGTGGATTTCTCGTCACTGTCCTTACGCATAAACAAAGGAGCACTGCCAGAGTCCCTACAAAGCCAACCACGACTCAAAGTACGTTCCACGTAACATTAGCAAACCTGGAGGGTTCAGTAGCACATCAACGTAACACCAGTCAACGAAGAAATAACAAATTTCACAAGCGACCCGGACAAGAACGCATAATGATTGCTTTCTCTCTCTCTCTTTTGTTCAATTGTTGTTGTCATTACCTTCCATTATTCACGATTATTGAGTCTCCTCCCTTTCCATCCTCAAATGGCTCGGCGAATACGAAAAGCAAGGGGAATAGCAGTGTAGATCGTAGAAAATTATGAAAGAAGAAGAAAGGAAGAAGATGAGGGAACAGCTGGCTCTGCAGCAACTAGCTAACATCGGGGACTGTGCAAATGCGAATCGTGTCCTGTTTACTGTATATTATACAGAATTGTGCCAAAATACGTTTCATTCTTTCTCTTCTTTTTAAACATCTTACTGAGATTCCAAGCCAGGTTATGCAGCACAGGCCCGAACGCTAAAGTATTAGTTCGGCGACTTTCGTATGTTCTGGCCAATTTTTCGTCTGTTCCTTCCTTTCAGTCGTTGCACTTCAAGACTGGCTTGGGAATAAATGTGCAGGGATCCCCGTTCTGAACTATATTTAGAGCCATATGTTTTCAGGTTTTATTGCGTTCAGAATTTGCGGGGGGGGGGGGGGGGGGTAAAAATTGGGTGTTATCTTGTGAGCAGGAACACATGGTGGAATCGGGTGAAAATTCTTTATTTGCATGCTTTTCGGGTGAAATAAACGTCATTGTTCTCACTTCGAAGAATGTAGAAACTCAACAGCACTTACATGGCAAGACTTTCAAGCCATGAAAAATGTGGAAGGTAGTCCATTCCTAGGTATTTGTTATACACAAATAAGATCATCTGTGCTTTGAAATGTTCATCGTCGAGCTTTTCTGTGGGCGCTGCATGTATCCTATCTTGCTGAAACTTCTTTCGACATCGCAACTGCCAAGTGGTAGGCACATCAGTGACAGGGGCCAGTGCTGCAGGGGCCAGAGTTTGGTATCTGAGTGATGCGGACTTCCAATAGTCAAGCAGCGCAAAGTCCTCATTTGTAGGGGCATCCTCTTGAACATATTCACAAAATTCCTCTTTCAGCTGATCACCGCATTCCGTACCAAGAGAGAGCTCTTTGTAGTCATCAAACTCGTGTGACATGAAATCTGTGGATGACTTATCCAGCACAGCAGCTTTTTCCCAGATATTTCCATTTGTGAAGGCGTGTCTGTAGTGCCAGAAAGGCTCCTATTAACGGTATCTCTCCACTTGTTTAGTATCTGATCACAGAAGGTGTGACAAGTTGCTTTCACAATGGGTTAAAAATTGGGCTGTTCGGTTTTCTAGAATCAATCAGCTCCCCCGCACTGGGATTTTAACACTTTTAATCACAGTGCTTTGTGTCTGTGTCTGTCTTTCTAGCCCCATGGCACTGGGGTTTTAATGCTTTTAATCATGATGCTTTCACAGTAATCTTGAACAGGGTGTCTACCAACCTGGAGAACCTGGAAAACAGGGAATTATCAGGGAATTTTGATGTGACTGGAAAAATCAGGGGATTGTCAGGGAATTTGGCCAAAAAGCAGCTGAAGTCAGAGAAAATTACAGACAAGTGCTGTGATGATGTGCAGCGAATCGAGAGTGCCGACCGGTGGTTGAGCGACGATGCCGCAGCAACGTTACCGCGAGTAGCAGTTTGCCAATACGACAAGCTCTGAGGCAGAAAAGTAGGGTAGCCTCACTAATACCTAATAAATGGTCAGTTTTATGAGGGATCTGTATCAAAATGTAGGAGCAGGCACCAAGTTCCCGTTTTGTTTTTGTCAGGAATTCGCTTGAAATAGTCAGTGAAAACCTGGAAAAGTCAGGGAATTTGAAGGCTGCAATTTGGTAGACACCCTGTTGAAATCTTTTGGCAGCATTGCCAGGAGCATTACAGCCTTGCTGCTGGTCCCAACATTTGTCTTAATGATGGATAGCGCTTCATGAAGCTTTACATTGTCTAAGTCATGGTATTGTGGAAGCAGGAGCTGTCTGCTCTCAAGTTTCTGTCGAACCTCTGTGACTGGCTGCAGCACTTCGAGGATGAGCACGCCTGTTGCGTAAAGCTCTTGTTTCTTTCCACAAAGCAGGCTCTTCAGTTTGTCTGCCTTGGCATTGCCCCCAGTGTGTGTCTCAACTAGCTCACTCAGACAGTCCCACATTTCAAGTGTGACTTCGAGACACCTGTAAAAGCTGTACCACCTTTGAGGCACAACTGCTGGTGGCTTCTTTATGTCTGACAATACGACGCCATTGTTAGAGCACAGTCCCTGATATTCCTGGTGCAGTCTGTTGCTGTGTTGAGCACCGAGCGGAAGCCTCCCGCCTTCTTGTGAACCAGGAAAAGGAGAGGAACTGGGATCCGACTGGATTCACCTTGACGATGGCCCCTTTGGCAGAACGAGAGAGAAACTTTCGTACGTTGTTTCCCAAACTACTACAAGGCGTACAAAGAATGCCTGGAACAAGAAGAAAGAGAAACATAACGGAGAACGCGGACTGCTGAGGCTGTCCAAAATGTCCATTGAATGTCCAGTCACTGGTCAGCCAAGGTGGCAAGTTAAAGGACATGGTGAAGGTGGGGAGAGTGCAAGCGTTCTACTGATGGACGCAAACGCAAAATTTCCAAAGTTTCTCCAACGCATTCAAGAGATTGAGAGTAACCCGCGGAACAAGAAAAGGAGGGGATTAGACGAACATTATACTCTCAGCGCTCCAACATGATGAAACTATGGATAATTGTACCGATGTAAGCACTGCACATGGCACTCTCAGTTAACACTAAAAGTACAAAGTTCGTCTGATTGTGTATTGTGACTGCATTCCTGCAGTGCTGAAAGTTTCATTCTGTACTAGTTTTCACCAGGTGTGTGGGTACGTTTCAACTAATCAAGCCAGCTGGTTAACAAAGTATGTACTAGTTTTCACCAGTGTGTGTGTGTTTTAACTAGTCGTGCTAACTAGTCTATAAAATTTTGTACACTCATATTTTTATGTTTACATTAAGAAAATAGTTCGCTTCTCATGATTCATGGTATACCTGGCAGTATATGACAATGTGCGGACCTGAAATCTTCAAGGGACCAATCTGCGTACCAGACGTTTCTGCTCCAATTTCCGGCATATGTGTTCCAAAATGTCATTTTTCCTGCTCCATATCTGCTCCAGAAGCAGATTTTTGTAGCTCCAAAAGTTCTGACACCACTTCCACCCCTGCTATACCAATGTAAGCACTGCACATGGCACTCCTCAGGCAACACTGAGACTACAACGTTCGTGTGATTGGATTGTGGCATTGTGACTGGATTCAGGCAGTGCTGAAAGTTTCATTCTGTACTAGTTTTCACCAGGTGTGTGGGTACGTTTTAAATAGTCACGCAGACTAGTCAACGAAATATGTGTTAGTTTTCACCAGTATGTGTACGTTTTAACTAGTCATGCTAGCTAGTGTATCCAATTTTGTACACTCATATTTTATGTTTACATTAAGAAAATGGTTAGCTTCTCATGATTCATGGTATATCTGGCAGTCTCGCGTCTACACGTCATCAGGCTTACCTTCTGTAGAAGAAACCCTGCCCTCAAGGGCCACCAACCTCAGGTGTGTGGGGCCTGCTTAAAGGGCCGTGGGTGGGGTAGCTCCTGTTCTGACCCCTTGCCTCGGGGCTTCTTGTTAGACCCTGAGCTGCTGGGTCCTGCGCTCTTCGTGGATTTCATGGCGGTGTCCAGGGACCGTTACACTTGGGTGTGATCCTAGACTTGTAACGTATGCCTGGCCAAAACAGGTTGCAGGCGTCAGCTCCTGCCGGCTCTGGTTCTCGGATAGAGAACGCAGAGCCTGGGGGAAGTTGCATAGTGCTGCTTCCCGGAGTGTCTCAATGTCTCAATGTCCGAATGAGTCAAGGAGTTTGCATACAACAGCACTCCTCACATGGTGAACGAGGGCTGTCTTGGATGGTGGGGTCTCAATACAGTTCGCCAGTGAAAAGACAAGTTGGCGGACCAGCAAGAGGAAGGCCGTCTGCAACACCTGGAGCTTCTTCTCCCTTGCCAATTTGACGCTAAAGGCCCTGCTGGACCCGTAGTGTCGTATCTCCCTGTCCATGGCAGGGGCTTGCAGGGCTGGGATGTAGAAGCTAGGGAACGCTTCTCGTGTCACCTTGCAATGCTCAGTCACGCCTCCATCTTCCAGTTGTATAGTATGAAGTCCAGAACTGCCTGGGGGCATCGTTCACTCTTGTGGCCACCAGAGGACTGGAGGAATGTCGTGCCCGGGTCTCCTTAGACACCTGTCCTGCCGCGGTTGGTAGAGGCTCCAGCTCACTAGGTGTGGACTGCCTATCTTCTACCTTCTGTGGAGCGGGAACAACCTCTCTCGACGGGGTCTCCAATTCTATAACCAGTGCTGTCCCCTCCGCAAAGGCAGACTATGTCGAGGCGCTCGAGGGGTCTGCAGCAGAGACTGCGCCCTCTCAGCCAACAATCCTTGCAACAGGGCAGAAATGTTGCTAATACCACTCTGCATCGTGAGCATAGGTCCCTCCAGGTTGGTTTGGCGTGGGGCGATGGGAAAGGAAATGGTTGTGTAAACTGGTGGCAGCCAACTCGGCTAAAGATACGGCAAGAGGCCGCTACAGGGAGGTTTGGTACCTAGATGCCTATAGGAGCTTCCCCAGACGCATTGTATTCAAGCTGAGCTGAATCACTTAGGAAGCTCACACTTTCTCCTCTAAGGCTAAAGGCCTACCTGGAAAGTTTAAGTCGACTAAATGATTAAGGAGTCGTGGTGAAACCAGTCCTTTCGCGCAGAGCACAACGAGGGTCTCTTGCGTACCGCTGAACAGAACAGCGAATGGCAAGGTAAGCAGTAACTATATAAGTTTTCTAGCGGTTTCAGGGCTGAGTTAAATAGCACTACTGCCTCCTGCGTCCACGCTGGCAAAAGGGCGTCTAATGGTGTCTAAGGCAATCTGACGGTTACATGAAATCGAGCGAGCAGATTATGTGCTGGGTGCCACGACTGCCCTCGGCTTAACTGCTGAGCAGAACAGCGAGAAGCAGAGAAGGACAACCCTCTGACTAAATATGGGCGAGTCGATTCTGCGCTAAGTGCTACGACTGCCTCAGGCCTACTGCTGAACAGGGAGAAGCATGGTAGGACAAACCTCTGCGTAAATTTGAACGGGTCGAGTTTGTGCTAAGTGCCACAACCGCCGCTTGTGTGATCGCTGGGCAGAAATAGTGAGTAGCAAGGAATTAACTCCAAGCGCATGTGTTAAAAGTGCACTAGGAACCTGAAATTCCCTCCTAGCTGGTAACAGAAAAGAAGCACCCAAAAGGTTTTGGTGAAGAATATCCAAGTGTGGACAGAGTAGGGGATAAGGTTACGTACCTGCATTCTCGAAACGTCAACGGCGAAGCTTGTTGAGACTAGTTTCCGTTCGCAGCGGGAAAAAAAACGTGGCCAATCTAGGCAGCACCACAGAAGGAAAGTGAGAGAGCCTGGGAAACAGGAAATGTAGTCACAGCAACCCCCTGGAGGCAAGTTTTGACTTTGAAGTTTGGCTAATTTTGGCAGATCATGACAAGGAAATGCTGCAGTAAACCATGATAGTAAGTACTGGAATCACTGAAGTATAATGCAGCCTAAAATTTTTTTGATCATTACCTCCAAAAAACAAAGAAAAGTGAGCTGTGGCCACAGCTGTAAAGATGTCACACTGAGAATTGTAAAGCCTCCTGTAAACCATTGCTGCACAGATTCAGACATAGCCAGGGCGCAAAAAATTTACTTCCGAGACTGCGCGTAGGTCCTACATGTATGTCCCATGAGTTGATGTTGAAAGGGGAGTCTACGCCACTATGCACTTCCATAACTTAAAAACATGACACTTTGTAAAAAAATAAACACAAATAAGATCCCAAACACAGCTGAACAGTTTTCTCAACTACACAAACAGTTCAAGTGGGTGAGACAGAAGAGTGAGGAGTATGTAAGAACACCCCCAAAACAAATGGGAAGGCCAGGGAAGGCTTGCTGACACAGTTCCCGGAAGAGATAACAGACAGAGTTTCCTTCATAAGCCTCTTGTTAATGCCACTGCAACGCGCCGAAGAACAAAGACACAGCTGAAGTTAGACAGAACACAAGGAGTACTTCCAACGCGTCTTTACTACACGGAAACACGAACAAGGATCCGTAGCACTGCCGATCACAGGATCCGAACGCCCACTATGAATCAGGCAAAACCACCCCCAAAAAAGACAAGTTCCTTGATGGACAAACCGATAGATGGCATGGCAACACACTGTTCCCCCATTCTGCTTATCTCAACAGCCCCCATTATCTCCCTGGTTAATGTGTCATTATTTTTCCCAATACATTCCGTCTCCGAAAAACCCGCTTGACATCCACACATGTTACAATATTGGGCCAGCCATCCCTCCCTCTTATTCTTAACATTATTACTGTGTTCCCTCAACCTATGATTCACACACCAACTGGTTTGCCCTACATAGCACCTACCGCATGATAAGGGAATCTTATAAACAACACCAGATACACGCGATATGAACTCCTGTGTCTGACCTCACACTCCGAGGTGCTATCCTTACAACGAGGTCGAAGCCCCGCCACTTTTCGTAACCTTTTCGGGGCTGAAAATGGTACACTGACACCCGTCCTCGAAAACACAGTATGAATATACAGAATTACCACAGGACTTGTTCCCACCCGTCCAACCGCGACTCTCTTCCCATACAAGCCACTAAAAATCGTATCTGCAACAGAGAGAACACCGCAGGGGAACCCTGCATCCCTTAACCTAAACACCTGATTGTTGACCTCTTGATGATTGACCTCTTGTTAAGGTCACTTTCACTGGACACAACAAAGGTTTTATGCCACCTGGGTGCACAACCTCTACAAACTTGAAGGTGTTTTACCAATTCGGAAGAACAATCATTATTTTTTACTTTGAGAGCATGCTCCCGCAAGTGATCATTTAGGCAACGTTTGCTTTGGCTGATACAACAGAGAGGTACGTGGTAGACAACATTAGAACGACAGTTTACATACTAAAAGGGGTAAAGACTCCCAGAAAAAGACGACAACGAAAGTTACAAAGGACGAGACAAATACTGCATTGATTGCCGTGTTTGTGTGCTGAGACAGCGCTATGTTTGTCTTGTCCTTTGTTCCTTTTGTTGCCCCTCGCACGGGGTTTTTATTGCTTTTAGTATGCATCAGCAGCTCGCTGGGATTTTAACTTTATTTCAGTTTACTACACTGTCCTGTGAATTTTACACAGAGTTTCAGCTGTTTCAAAGGGGGTCAACGAGTCTAATCGAACGTTATGTCTAAATACAAGGTTCACATCAGATTTCTTAGCAACAGAAAGCAGGTTATGAGATATTTTATGGAAATAAGGAATTATGACACAATGACCAGTAACCCTCTTTTCTTTTGGGGAACAGAAGAAAACTTGTTCCCAAGCGACATCAGACCACAAAAAATCATGTATTTGGAGTACCCCGCGTCCCTCAACCGAGAAAGTTGGTGGGACAAAGAAGAATGCAACTGGTGAAGCATTTGACAGTAGGCCCGTGATTACTCCAAACTTGACAGCTTTTGAATGGCAGCTAGTAGCAACAAGACTGGTTTAGGAACCAATTTGCCACAGTTCCGGTTTTCCCCATTTTTTGTCCCCCAGTGTTAGGTTTTTAATTTATGGATGTATACCATGAGCTCGCTTGTCTCCCTTAGTGGGGTACATCTTGTGTCCGGCTTCCCAAAATATGAAACACAGTATATGAGCACCATTTTGGGGGTTCTCTCGATTTACAGTATCCTATTTCGCCCCATGCTAATGCATGGGGAGAATCATCTAGTCTCAAAAGAATGCCTGTTAAGTTACCTCCTGATAGCTGGTCTTGCTGAGTTTATATAGCTCAGTATCACATCATGGTATCCGCTTCCGCTGGCTGTGGGAGCGACAAAACTGAGAGTAAACAACCACCACCAGTCCATGCATACCCTGAAGTCAACTGAATGGCGAATTTCTTGCCTGCAGGTGCCTGGAGATGGAGATCGGGTGACCTCCTTGCTCCAGAAATTTTCAAGACAGACAGACACTGGCTGGTCTCTCGCCAGACAGTTTTTCCGAAGCTTCTGAGTGAGTGAGTGAGAGAGAGAGAGCACCTCTTCCCTTTTGACTCAGGGCAGACATCTAAGTGTCACAGGTGCAAGAAAATAAAATGAAAACTCTAAAAGAATAACACAAAACAGGAAGAGCATATAAAGAAACAAGGGAAAGGGTGCAGGCTAGCTGGTACAGATCCATGAAGAAGACCGAGAGACACGGACACAGAAGGGACGACACACGTAGGTTCTCAGACACAGCAATAAATTTATTGGTTCATCTCAACTTAAAAGCTAAAAATCTTCGAAGGGGTGCGAGAGGGATAACAGACGCATTGCTAACTACGTTTCCCCTGGTGGCAAAACAAACTCCGGTGTGCGTAAGGTTCCCACGCAAGCACTGTAGTGTCCTTGTTCTTAAGAGCATATGTACAAATATTCACAAGAGTCACGGATTGTTCAAGGTCACCATCCGGTCCCAACAGGCGTCGCTTCACTTGCGTGATGACTTCTGTTTCGGTTTCAGCCTGGGCGAGTATGTCAGCGATGATGTTTTCCTCACTTGGTTGGAGAGTCCCGGGACATGTTACGTCCATATTTAGGTCCTTGCACTCCAGGAGTACGTGATACAGGGATTCGCGGGGGGAACAACATACCTAACATGTCGGGTCGACGTCTTCGAATAACTGTCTTCTTCTGTGATTGGTTATCAGGGATCCCGTCCGGGCTTGGAACAGCAGTGCGCTTCCCCTATCCCCTTGGTACGCAAAATATAGGGCTGGTTCCTTTTGTATGTGCTGTAAAGCTGGGGTCTTTGATTTTTGTTTACAGCCCTTCTCCAGTTGTCCGTTTCAATTCTGTTGATTTCTTTTGCGGTAATTTTTGTCCACTCTTTCTCATTGCGCGCTGTATGTCTTTTTGTTCCTGGACTGTGCTTCCGGTCATATTGGTTGATTTTCTTGATGAATCCTGTTTTTGGGCCACAGTACCTCACATGTTGGAGCACCCTTCTTGTTATGAACGTGTCTTTTTGATGTATGAATCTTCCAAGATAATGCGTCTTTGATTTGGCATGTCGCGCAGAAAAGGTGGACAAACCCATTTCACCCTGTGCATTGGCCGTGGCAAAATTTCCGCCAAGTAGCCACTTCCCTAGTTCACGTTGATGGCGATCAGGGCTTTTTAGTGTGGACGACGAGAAAGGTAAAGCATCGTTTGCATACGTAAGGGCCAGCACCACAGTTGTCTTCCACAATAATCTCCCCACGCTGTACTGATTATAGGAATGTCTCGCCAGGTTCCATATGTGGCCTTTCACTCTATTAGACTTCCTTACGATGCTCGACTCATACTTTTCCAAATAGTTTTCTTCGCACAGTAGGATAACACCAAGGTACTTATATTCTTGTATTTGGGCGATTTGGCAGTACTGCAGTTTGAAGGCTCTGCTGTCAGCTTCTTTATTGCTGAAAGTCATCCACTTTGTCCTTGATGGGTTGAACTTGAACCCGTCTTTTTCTGCTTCTTCGGAGCATATGTTCAAAGTATGTTGTAGTGTTTCCCTTGTCGGCGCCTGTAAAATTATGTCATCCGCAAACACTAGTGCGGGCATGTTTGTTTCAATTAATTGTCCAGTTGCAATTGTTCTTAAGTTTATCTTTTGCGCTTCGCTTGGTATTCATAGTTTTAGATCATTGACGTAGATATTAAACAGCATAGAGGAGAGGGGGCAGCCTTGCCTCAAGCCTACCCCGATCGGCACCGAGTCTGATGTGTTCTTTCCCAGGAAGTAAACTGTGTGACATTCCTCGTATAATCTTTTGATAATTGTAATTTCATTTTGGTGTAGTCCTATTGAGCGTAGCTTATCATACATAATGTTGTGATCAACAGCATCATATGCCTGTTCAAGGTCTAGAAATGCAGCGATCATTTCTTCATGTCTTTGTCTTGTTATTTCGATGAGCTGTGTTAATATGAAAATGTTGTCGCTTGCTCGTTGATTTCTTCTAAAGCCGCTTTGCACGTTGCTATATATATTATGGTGTTCACAGTAACTCTGTAGCCGGCTGTTGAGGATTGAGGTGAAAAGTTTGTACACTAATACAAACTTTAATAAAAACAGTGCATTGCTTATTACTCTGTGATGTGTATAAGTTGTCCTAACACAACTGTTGACTACGTATTTGTAACATTGATGAAGTTTCAAAGCCATAAACTACCCTTTGGTCTCTGAGAAAATTATAAATGTTGCCGTACATTAATGGTGGCTATTCGTGTGGACTATTTATCAGCCCGCTCTGTTCAAGATAGACGTACGAAGAATCTTCCCGATAAATTTTTGCAAAGACAGCACTGCTTTGCCTGTCTAGACAACGTTTCCACGTGTGAGAAAGCGAGGCACCACTATAGCATCATTCATACTCATTTGCCATGCTCTCTTTCCAGCAAACTAAAACAGTCTCGAATGAGTTAGTTCGGTGACGTTAACTTTACGAACAGAGGGTTGTCTATGGTTGCCTTGTTCACGGGAGGTCTCACAATACAAAGATTGTGGTGCCCTGAAGCCCTGCTTCAGCTCGTTCCTATTAGTTTTGCCTTGTTTGCCAAGAGGACTGAGAAACACATACCTTGCAATGTGGACTGCTTGAGCTTAGCTCAAATGTTGCTCTCTTTCCTCTTGTGTATAAAGAAGAAGAAAAAAAAACTGTCATCTCCATATTTCATCGTAGGGCTGGCTGTTTAGAGGTTGTTTTGCAAAAATCGTGTTGTGCTTGCTGGGGTTTTGAATTTTTCGAGTTCTTAGGAAGTTCTGGAGTGTGGCATAATACGTGAAATGGATTGCTGGATTTTACAAGAAATATCCGAAGTGGGCAAGTACAAAATAACACAAGGAGAAGAGAGAACGGCTGATTGTAGCCACCACAGGCATCTCAAACACAATTGCTTTATGGAGCTCGATAACAGCACTGCATTACGTACAGGCAGGCCGAATCACACTCCATTGTAATACATGCTGGTGTATATACAGAAGTTCATAGTATACGTTTGTCAACAACGGAAAATAGCCAAAACCGATACTACATTTATGGGCAAACACAAGCACAAAAGGCACGCCACATGGCACTCCAAAAATAACTCAAGGAAGAGTCCTGCTGTCTTGGTGTAATGGTGCTGCCCCTGACGGTCCAGGTTCGAGCACCTTTTTCCTGAGTTAGTTGATTTCACTGATATCTGTAAGGCGATACCTTTACTTGCTGTTTCACACTAACACTGGACACGGGCTCCCAATTTATTGAGTACTGGTCGTTGTGCGGATAGGAAAGAAGGTTTTGTGAAATGCCCAGACGCTCACTGGAGAGGCTTGGGTAGCAAACTGGTACTGATAGTACTGTACAAATTCATCATGCTGCTACGTAACCTTTATATGATCCTTCACAACGAGGCCATGTTTTCAAGTGAATATTGAGGTTTCGCCCTTGTTTCCCTGCACTTTCCAACAAGTTAGTTACGTCCTTGTGTAGGATTGCTCTTCAAAATCTCATTTCACCACACAGCCAATGCCATCCTCCTCGCAAAGAGGTTTTCCATGTGTCCTCCTGGCAGTGTAGCCGTTGGTCAGACATGTACAAGATACTCAAAAGTGTATTTAAGATAAGATAATAAATACTAACATTAAAATGTAATAAAGATAGAGTACAAGATACTTCAAAAAGTATTTGAAATACAGTTAAGGTACTATTTATCCTTGAATGCAAAAAGTCACTGGTCAATGCAGCAAGTTGCCGCTATGTCACATGATTCACTTGCAACGCTGTGCAATAGGAGTCATCTAAACACAAGTCTCAAAAAAGATGACAAAGAGATACCACATAACTCCACTAAGTATATCTATGTGACCCAGAACAAAGCTAACTTCTAGCAGGTCTCTGCTTGGCGAGGTCAGAATTCGGCGTCACCGCGTCAGGGCACACATAGAACCCTCACTGGCCAAGGATTAGTACACACGGGGCAAGACCTCTAAATGGAGACTTCCAAGATGGGCCAATCCGCTCCTTGTAGTAGCCAGGTGCAGCAAGTGTCGTACGTCCCCTACCGGCGCTCGTGAAAATTCTGAGTAGCACAGTGTGTGAATCATCCCACATTTCGCTTGGCGTGCTTCGGGTTTCACGGGACCGTCCCGTCGAAGGCAGCGCTGACTGCCGAAACGTCGACCCCTATCCCTATATGTGTTAATAAACTCCCCTTTGTGTTTTCCTGTAAGCTCTTTGTCGTCTTCTGATTTTTCCTGCTTATATATATATATATATATATATATATATGATATTGTTTTACATAATTTGCATCGCATACATACCCTACTCAGGAAACAGTACAGAAGCCACTGCAAGATGTGAATTTGAAAAGAAGTTTGGTGCCACCGTGACTAAGGTATAAGTATGTACTGTTGCATGCACAACAAAGTTCAGGTGAACAACTTGAAGCCAGCAATCTGTTGCAAAAAGTTGCAGCAGACGTTTTGTTCCACTGTGATCCATGTTCGTCTACTTAGTGCACCCCAAGTAGTGTGCATGCACTTTCTCGTAATTTTTGGTATTGTTTGTTTATTTTTCATTATTTATGCCCCCAAAGTAGGACACATACTGTGTGTCTTACTTACTTTATTTGTTTCAGGTTGGGCTTCTTGTCCACCCAACACAGCCATGGCTTTGTGGAAGCCCGGACGGAATCTTCTTCACAGAAGATGGCCCTGCACTTTTAGAGATCAAGTGTCCTTATTCGCGCAAGGGTTCAGTAATAATAGATGCGAGCACGTGCACAAGTTATGTGCCTTATATCGGGTACCAGGAAGGTTGTCTGTATCTAAAGCGACAGCACGCCTATACACACAGGTGCAGGTAGCCATGTATGTCTCAAATATTCAAGAATGTTTCTTCTTTGTTTATACAGACAAGCACAGCATAAATCTGATTGTGGAAAAGGATGATGAATTCCTTTCCCAAGTCATTCCCCGACTGGAATATTTTTATTTTAACGTGTACCGTAAAGAATTGTTAAACAGCAGGTGTACATAATTTCTGGTTATGATTTGATTTGGTTATGGAACATGTTCCGTGAACGTTTGTCCAGCACTGTACGGTAACATGACATTTCGTGATGTCTCTGGCCATGTTGTTCTTTACTTGTAGCTGATGTTATCCACAACCTTTGAAAGAAACATTAAATGGTGCATAACGGTGAAGCACTAGCTCATGTGTGAAGAAGTTTGATACTGTTTTATTTAAAGCAAAATGTCGAGGCATAATGTGATATGACAAAATAAACTCCCGGTACATTGTACTACACAGTATTTTCAGGCTGGTCTTTTTTCAATATGTGCGGCTGCAGGTTTGCCAGAACACAACACATGTGAAACACTTGACTCATTTCAGCCTCTGAATGGCACGCTCCACGTGTACTCTCACATTAGAAATATGATACACATCATCAATTTCTTCTGGTGTGAATGGAATGTTCCCACATGAGAAGGGCGGCATGAGTAGAGTAGCATTCGTCTCAGTGACACTTGCACGAATGCCAGGGAAGCCCTTATCAGCTAAAATGATGTCACCAGCACTGACCAGGGTCATAAAACCTGAGCGAACTGTAATATCTGTATCTGTACACTGACCACCAAAGGCTGCGGACTTGAATATAACCATGCCATTTGGTGCAATTGCAACCAGAAACTTCAGGGTGTAGCCGTTTTTGTAGGATGAGAAGAGGTTATGTTTTTGTCGTATCTCGGGCGGGGCTTCAGTCTTCACCTCTGTGCAGTCAACTATCATTGTGCAGTCTGGATAATGCTCCCGAAAACATGGTGGCGATGTTGCACAGATGGTTTCAAGGGATGGTTTGTGTATCCAGCTGAGGGTTGCATGGCTCAGTATGCCCAGGACGGCATGAAATATTCTTGAAGCTGTAGTCTCGTGCATGCCAAACTGTACTCCAAGTACACGGAACGATATGCCACGTTTCATTTTCATCAGAAATATTAGAAGCTTGTTTTCGAGCGTCAAATTGGCAGACCTTTCTCTTGCTAGTGGTAGTAAGCTCGAAAGTAAAGCAAATACTGCTTCGTTAACACCACACAAGTTAAGAAGTGCTCTCTTGGTGGCAAATGCACTGTCATAATCCAAAAAGACGCATGTACGGCCATCAGGGCCTACAGAATGAGAAGATGTTTCTGCCACACCTGTTGTACTTGCCTCCTTAACACATGTGTGGGATACCATTGTGCTTGCGCAAAGGTCCTCACTCACACTGAGGAACAGTGACAGTGTCCAGCTCATGCCATCCTCACATACAGTTTGTGTTTCCTGACAAAAGACAGATGACATCGATAAGTGAGTGTTCAAGAACAGCATCCATTTCAAACAATGCTGAACAGCTCTGTGTGTATCATTGGCTGTACCTTATCACAGGGCGTGTTCTCATCACCTGCACTGCCACTTTCTGTGCCATGACACATGGCATCGCCAAAGTATGATGTCAAGCTTGTGGTGTCCACCTGTTGCCCGTCCTCTGGTGTGAGGGTCGCAGAACTGGGCCTTGCACTCCACCTACATTTTTTTAAAGCTAGTATATTTCCTCTGACTTCCACTAACATGAGCCCAGTTGCTTCGGCCGCTAACACGAAATAATTGTAATAAAATCGTAACATCATGTTTGCACTAACCTCTGGAACCTTGCTATGGAGTCCTGAGGGACCTTTGGTTCTTGGTTGTTGTATTGCTTCGGGAACAGTGTCGGAATGTAGCTGGGATGCTTTTCTATGTTACTTCTTTATCTCCCAGCAAAATGCAGGCTACAGATGCTTGAGTTTTCTGTGGGCTCCCAGGTGTCTCCATCGGGGCTGAGGGACAGTTTGTATATAGAGAATACAAAAGAGTACGATAAAATCCAAATGAAATTTCAACTTACTTTATGCGTCGTACGGCATGTATCCAACGCCGACGCCGTTCCGCTTCATATGGTTTCGAAGGGAAACGGTAAAACACTACGTTTTCGTTGGTACCTTCCCGCTGGTGACACTTGTATACGCAGCAGTAGCGGCGACGGGGCTCTCTTTGTCTTCCCCGAAAGCTGTGGAGCATATTTGTGGCTGGCCCAGTGGGACCCATTACAGGTTTTTTTAGAAAGCGCGACGCATAAGCTAGCCCGCCAGCTGACGAAAGCATGCAACTCGCAGAGAGCGTACTACCCAAATGTCACCGCGTGGCCGACAGAGGGCGCTGTCGCTGCTCTAGAAACTCTACTGCAAGGAGCGGATGTCCGGGTCAAGTCTGAGGGACTCAGGAAATTTCCGCTGAACTAGCAAGATAATGGAAAGACAAGAAACAAAGTTTGAGAGGGAGATCCGAAATATGTAATTAGAGTATTTAGTAGAAAATACCATAAAATGTATTTTAAATAGAGTACAAATACACAAAACAAAAAGTATTGAGTAGAGTGCCAAAACACTGCAAATTGTATTTAAAATACAGTATTTTAAAGGAGCATGGAAATCATTTGGAACATATATTTTTTCACCGCTTGATATGAACATACTACCTTCATAAACTGTCACGCAAAATATTTCCTTCGAAAAGCGCAAATTTCCTGAGAAAATTAGTTTGCGAGAATGCACTCCGCCGCGACAGTCTCCCCCACTGATCTCTATGTATAAAGGCTGGATCGCGCATGGGAGAGGGGCTTGTGGGGGAGAGGCGTGCATTCGGGCCGCCATGGTGGGAGGCCCTAAAACGCAGTGTGCGCCCATAGAAAACAATGGGAGGCAACGGAGATTGTGAGTATTTATTGCGCTGCAGGCATTGATCGTTGTTTGTCATCACACAATTTTGTAAGGTGCCAGTATACTGATGTATCCTAACAGTGTTTCACAGGTGTCCCGCCGTTCGATTCTTAATCGTTATGTTTTGCATTCCGAAACTAGACCGTCACCGCAGTGCAGCGCTGGGGATTGTACTACAGCACGTTTCCCATCCAATATTTCAATAAGAAACGACTTGAGGTTAACAACGACCATGTATATAATGTCCCGTACTGCGTTCAGAACAAAAATTGTTCCATATAGAACGGTCCGGGAAAAGATATACTCGCATGGCAGAAAGAGATCGTGCTGTAGAATCACAGCCGTTGTTTAAGCCGTGTATGCGTTTAGTATGATTTATATCAAGCATCGCCTTAGAAAGAGCCTTTTAGTAAACGCCAGCGGTGCTTTGCCTCGCAAATATGGACACACCTAAGCAGCCCTAAATACTTCACGCAATTAGATCACGCTCGTTAGGACAGTTAATCAGGTAGTGATGTAAGCTTAATCAATTAAGTTACTTAGAAAGTGGTAACACCTCCTTGAGACACAGGACTTATCTCTTTTTGAAGTACAGCCCTTCTATGTTTGTTTGCTTCTTCCTTTATTTGTTCTGATTATTTGCAGGCACAGTTGTGCCAAACTGAATGTCCTTCTCCAGCACTCACATGCTTTTGTTGAATACAACTGCAGCGTGAGAAAAGCTGCTTGGGGACGGGGTCCTGGTATCCAGTGCTGACTTTGTCATGCTTGTTATGTGGAGCATGTTCCAAACAATGCAGCTCTACGTATGGTCTTCAAATTGCAACAGGACTATTTGGAGGTCGAAACAGTTGTGATTTTGTCATTTTGGCCCCCGTGTACCCAGTCTGTGAAACACAAACAAAAAAGTCTAGCACGATATGCTTTTGTAATGAAGATCACTGATGATGAGTAAAGAGAATATACGAGTTCAAGTTTATTCAATATTTTATATCATTCATTATATTATTCAACATTTTATGTCAAGTTTATACAACATCAAGTTTATTCAAGTTCAAGATTTATTTCTTGCTCTTATGCGTTTCAGGATACAATGAACGTGCAGGGAGGTCGCAAAAGGCTACATTTATTGTTTTGTGACCTTGCTACAATGGCAATATATATTTTAGGAATGACAATGGTCAGGTACGCTCTCTAAATTTGTAGCACTCAATTTTAGGTTGGAATGAGCAATGAATAGCAACTTCCCCACTGATATTTTCTCATATATGCTAAATTTTAAATTTAATGTGATCGAATATGTGATAATATAATAATAATATATAAGAATATAATATTTGATGAATGAATGTGATCAACAGTAGATGCAAACAACATGAGTAGCCAGAGAAGTGCATTCTCAATAAATAATTGTCTTCTTATAGCGTATATGTGCATGCCTATTAACTGAAACAATTATCGCAGTTCCCTGACAAGTTTTAATTTCTGAGAGTGTACTGTAGAAGCTGCTTAGATCTACAACAGTTCATACAAGGTATTATATACTGTGAATGCCTTTAAAAATCCTATGTGACACATATCCCTTTACTTTCTGGAGATGCTGTGGTAGTCAAACTTTGCGGGCATTACGCAGGTTCTGCACCCATTTCTTGAGTATGTCGAGGCAGCTGTGAAGCAACCTGCAGTTAAGCAACCAGTTAAAAATGAATATGTTGTTTAATAGATGCATCGGACAAATGTTAAAACATCAGTTTAAAACATAGTTTACAATCCCTGTATCTTCTAATAATTAAAAAGATTAAAAACTATTCTAAAAAGAATATGGGGAACTCTTTTAAAAAGAATTATAATCTCTAATTATTATATTGCTGGGTGAAGGAGCCTAAAGTGTAAGGTGTGTTTCTGATGTGAACATGTAAGAAAATATGCAAAACTGAGAGAGGCTAACCACAGTGCGTGCACTGAGGTTGTTCCTTCCTGTAAAGTAGAAACCAGTGGATGAGGAACGTGATACTTACCTGTACACCCAGCCGTATCACACTGCACAGATTATTCACTGGGCAGCCCTCATGACGAAACCTGTATTGAGAGACCACTTTTGCCTTAAAACTGCAACAAATAGCACGACACGCTACAAATTATTACTATCGTAACAAGCTGACGATACAGCTCAGACACAAAGGCGTTATTCAAGTCGCGCCACACCACCGTTACGTAGGATTCTTTGTCACAAATCAAACCAAGGCACAAAACAATACCAATACATGAAAAAATGTGACAATCGTGGTCTTATTATGACGTAATACCGAATTTGTGCGCGAAGGTAATTCAAAGAAATGAATGTGGCACTTGCTTCCGCAGAGAACACCGTGTACCATGGTAGCAATGCATGCAAAAAAGCGCTCGAGTGTTCGCACATATATTGATGACAACACTACCTGTGTAGTGTAACATGTTCTTTCAAGCATATTATGCACTCAAACTGTATTTGCCGCCGGGTAAAATGCAAGTGTGCTCGATTGAACGTCGGAAGAGCGATCAAGCAACCTGCATCCAGTGCTCGTTTTGGGCGAAAAAACACTTCATAATGGTCAAATAAATCTACAGAATGGACGCCTATTTATTCCATGATGAAGAGTGACTCACCTGTATAAGTTTAGGCCCTGTAACCTTGCCAGTACGGTTGGTGCGACCGTAATTGCAAGAAGTTGCCATGATCGCTGCGGCGGCTGTTGTGGGCACCGTAAGATGGCGGCCGGTTTCTTCACGCTCGCGCTCCCTATCCGCGATCCAGCCTTTTAGAATCGAGATCGGTGGTCTCATGGTGGTCTCCCCCATGGAGGTAGAGCACTGCACGGGCCCGGGCCCCCGACCCGGCCCGCGGGCCGGGCTGGGCTTGTTATTGGCTGTGTGCTCCGGGCCGGGCCGAGCCCGGGCCGACAAAATACGCCAGCACCGCGGGCCGGGCCCGGGCCGTTAACATACGCCACCACCGCGGGCCGGGCCGGGCCCGGGCCGACAAATATGTTCCCGAGAGTCAGGCCCGGCCGGGCCACGCAGCTAATTCCACACATTGGAGATGCATTAGTTCATGATGTGATGTGATGTGATGTGAATAAAGAAAAAAATGTAGAAAAAAAAACTTCAAAGCCTCCGCGCAGACCGCCATAACGCCGAAACATGTGGGGATCACGTGACCGGGCAACTAGATGGGCGTGGTATTGCCAGGAGCGACCGCTAGAGGGGTCCCACGGCCTTCCGATCTTTTAGCCCTCTCCTTAGTTTCTTACCTCCATGTAGAGCACTGCACGGGCCGACTTTTCCGGGCCCGACCCGGCCCGGGCGCATCGAAAAATGGCCCGGCCCGACCCGGGCCCGGACCTTCATATTTTTATGCGGCCCGGCCCGGCCCGGCCCGGTGACCCAGTGACTAGAGCCCGGCCCGGCCGGGCGTCTAAGCAAATAGAGCCCGGCCCGGCCCGGCCCGGTGACCCGGCGAGTAGATCCCGGCCTAGTATTTCCAGCCGCGAGGTACGCGTTTCTGGCGATTATCAAACAAATTTATAAGTAAATTTATAAGGAGAGAAGACAAACATACAAGTGATGGCGGTTTAACACCGTAACCGCACGAGACCAAATTAAATCCAGAACGCACGGGGCGTTATCGTTACACTGTCAAGATTTTGCGGAGATAGAGCATGCTGTCGACAAACTGCTTCTCCCAGTCCCTATCCCTCTCACCAAGCTTTGCCAAAGTGATTGTGAAATATGTGAGGAGCAATGTAAAGTGGCTTGGAGAATGTTCTAGAGGGTCGAATCATATGCATAATGCAGTACCCGTTGCTTGTCTTTGCAAAATATGCACAGGAATGACGCAAGCGCATGAAGATATGAACTAATGCATCTCCAATGCGTGGAATTAGCTGCGTGGCCCGGCCGGGCCTGACTCTCGGGAACATATTTGTCGGCCCGGGCCCGGCCAGGCCCGCGGTGGTGGCGTATTTTAACGGCCCGGGCCCGGCCCGGCCCGCGGTGCTGGCGTATTTTGTCGGCCCGGGCTCGGCCCGGCCCGGAGCACACAGCCAATAACAAGCCCGGCCCGGCCCGCGGGCCGGGTCGGGCCCGGGCCGGGTCGGGGGCCCGGGCCCGTGCAGTGCTCTAGTAGGAGCATCACTTACCAGCCTACTGTACATTCGTGGTGCGAAATCGAAGCTGGTAGAGCTTAGGCTCCAACTCCATAAAACGTTTCGTCAAGAAGAGCAGACGTGTCGCCTAAAGAGTGTTCAGTTCACCACCTGTCCTTTCCGCGACTTCCAGCTCGGTCGGCTTGCCGGCGCCGCGACGCCGGAGAAACCGCAAAAAAGAAAGAAAAAGACGGCGCGGCCATATGACGTCAGAGGCTGGCAGCCGAGTGAGGGGGCATTGCTGCCGCGAGATTCAAAGCTCCCTCGCGCTCCAGGATTGCGCGCTACGGTCAAACTTTTTGTGCGAATATGTATCACGGGGCTCAGAATCGTAATTTCTACTTCTCCCGTCATATTTTATTCCGATCATTTCCATGCTCCTTTAAATACAATGATCCAAATACGTACAAGTCTGCCGCTGGTACATTGACATTGTGACAGTTTCGTTTATATAATTGGATCTTTCCAGGCCAAATCATCCCATGCTGGGATCCGGAAAAAACGGTCCCGGAAAAAAAGGTCCCGGAAAAAAGGGTCCCGGAAAGAAGGGTCCCGCAGGCAAAAGGCGGGAAAAATGGTCCCGCAGGCATGCAATAGCTTTGCCGTTGCGTAAACACATCTTTGGTGTGACAGATATGTATTATATTTTGTGAACACGGTGTTTTATTTTCCTCTTCTTTTTTTTTTTTTTTTTGCTTTGAATTGCATAGTAGTAGCACCTGACTACCTCGCTTGATTAAAACTGCTATTGTGCTATACCAAAGTTCGCAATAGCTCGATCGGTGCGGGACAGATGACATTAGTGCACAAATACGCTTGGATTTATTCAAGAACAAAAACAGCGGACAATTATATATCACACTGCTATAGTAAGACAGGAAAAACTAGTCCCGGACACAGTCGTTATTTTGTTTCTCCCGCACATTCATCTGAACACTCCTAGCAGATTCGTGCATACCGTGCATGAACAGTCTATGAACTAGTGGTACCACTCCACTGGTACAAACCAGACACCTTTATTCAAGGCTTCCTCCTGACCTCCTGACCACGCCTAGGATAGAGTAGGTTACACAGACAAAAAGAACTCGGGCCAAAGCCGGAAAAGAGAATGAAGTCAAGTGTAAGCGCCAACGGTTAGGTACCGAAAAGCACCGTAAACGTACGCCGGTAAAAAAAATTTCATGTTCGGTGGAAACGGATTTTGCACCGATAGCCACAGTAAATGGCCTTCTCGGGCTGCTCGGTTTTGCACCAGAGAAGGGAGTCACTCAAGCAAGTGATGAACTCCACTTCCCTCAAAGGCAGGAACGCAGAGAAAATTGCGGAACCTGATGTTGGGAAACTCTGCAGTACTGTATGCTAAGTTGAACTTTCTGTCAGAAACCTCAAGCATTATTGTTGAAATCATGAAACTGATTGAGTCAGGGCGTACTGTAGTAACTGATGTAGATGGGTAGAAATCCAGCGAACCGGTAGAATGTAGGAAGGGAGTTGCCTCAGGACAGAAGCCGCCGATATTTCGAACAGAGACTGTTCTTCTTCTGGGCACCGTCCTCATCATTGGCATGGTATTTAAAGGGTTAGGTGTGACGTGTTTAAAGGTTCATGCGAATTGTGGGTCAACAGCCCGGAGGGAAGAAAGGTTCCGTACGGGCTTTTACGGCCGGAGTGAATGGCTGCTTTGTTAGAGTGTGGAGGGGATTATGTGAACGTAGTGATCTAGGCTACAGACCGGTTACAGAAAAATGGAAGGTTCACGAACACGTGGACGAAACGGGACAACAGGCAAGAATTGGCAAGCATAGCGAAAGATAAGGAGGTTAGTGGTTACGTGGGGAAAATTCCAGAACCAGCAAAGGGTTCTTTTTTTTTTTTTTTTTTTAAATTTGCAATGCAAAGTTGTGGCATGCAATAAAGAAAGTAGAAAGCAGTCGCCATGCAGAACATAACAGATGATAGATGACATATCATCTGTTACGTTCTGCATGGCGGTTTCTGCGGCTTCTGTCCTGAGGCAACTCCCTTCCTGTAGTAACTGATGTTTTCTACGTGCTTGGACTGCTATTGGAGCGAAACTGCAGACATGGCGTGAAGCAACACCGTCGATTTTGGAACCAGAACAACAACCCTTCTAGAGACGATGACGGAGTTCCGTAGGTTTTACGAGACTGTACGCACAAAGTGGATCTCTACAAGGGAAAGGAACCTGCCTCTCAGAATGGACATTTCAGATGAATTCTTCTGGTACAAAGTCAGGGTTATGGATTCCACCAACAAGTCCGAAGTAGGCGGTAGCGCTGAGCACATTATTCACGCTTTTAAGTATGTCTTGTCATCCAGTGACCTACCACAACTCTAGGACGAGCTGGCTGAACATCTTTCGGTGACTGTGACCCCAACAATTGACTTTTCTATTGCCGGCTTCTGGGCGGCGCACAAGGAACAGTGGCCGGTGCTATTGGCCGCAGTGTTGGACTTGCATGCACTTCCGGTATGCAGACAATGCTCCATCGGTTACGCACGGGATCTGCGTTCACGAACTCGCAACTGTTCAACGGTCCCAGGGAGGACTTCAGTTGCGGTCACTGTAATCATCCGGAGACTATCGCACATATCCTGACAGAATACCGTGCATTCCACACTATGCGGGAAACTCATCTTCCGCACGCCAGGCCTGGCATACTGACGGACGTCCTCTTCACCGAAGGTTCTTATGCGGAACGACTTTCAAAACCTCGCGGCCTCGAGCGCTTTCTTCAGGAAACGGGCCTCGCGGAAAGACCACTTTAGCGCACTTCTCATATACGGCGCCTTATACAGCGCCTCCATCCCATCAGTATCGGTCATCCTGCCTATGTCCCACTTTGAAATCGTGAACTCCACTTTCACCCCTTTTCCTTTCTTTCCCCTATTTGTCCCTTGTCGTGCCACGATGCCCACTTGAGTGCGGCCAACAACTAGCTACCTTGACCCCCCCCCCCTCCGGTATCAAGTGCTAATGTAGAACGCACGTTCTCACACCCAACATTTTTGCAGCGAAAAGAGCTGTCATAGCCGTTATAACTCTTATAACTCTTGTAAAATCTGAAAATAATTGTGCTTTGTTACTGTATGTTTAGCTAGCGAAGTGTCGTTTCAAGCCGATTTTCACCAAGTGTCTTGATGTTTAATATATTTCCATCGAGAGCAACGGCATCATGGTGAGCGGAATAACCACCGTTTTTGTTTTCACCGTTTCTCTAAAAAAATAAGCACCGTAAACCGGAAACCCTAGAATATCATATTCGAGTAATTCCACACACCTCTATACAACTGTGCAGAATGCAGTCATTCCATTACGACGTTCTTTGTGGCTTGAATGCTCTTATTCTTTGATGACTCTGTACACCCGAATGTTTTCGAGAAAGGACGTGGTTTTTACGGCGATTTCCGCACAACTCACAGGTTAAAAAAAGGGTGCTTCCTTCTGTTAGGGACTGCCTTTGCCCTTTTGTAGCGGTCTTGCAACATGTCTTGCTTGTTACTTATTGCAGTCTTCGGCACCCATATCGGTTGAATGTTCTCCACAGTTGACCACGCTCAGCTGTAGAGGTCAATGGGGCTCAACATTTGGTGCTCAGTTGGCCTTCTTCACCTTCTTGTACAATGTGCACAATGCCTGGCTTTCAGAGCTACCAAGAAAGGTCTCTCAATAATGTTCTGCTGGGTGCCGAGTCACGTTGGTATACCCGGCAACGAACTCGGGGACGCTGCAGCAGCAGCAGCAGCTCTTTCTAGTGATACAACTCCCTTCGAGATTCCTTATCAGGACCTTCAATCGGTCCTGAAGAGGAAAATCCATGAAGAATGGCAGCGAGACTGGGATTATCTACAAATGAACAAATTACATCTCATTAAGGGTACTATAGGCAGTTCCAGTTTCCGTTTCGAAAATCGTTGGTTTGAAGTCATTTTGAGCCGGCTCAGGATAGTGCACACACACTTGACACATGGTTTTCTGCTGCGCAAGGAGGATGCACCCCAGTGTTTGCGCTGTGGAGTGCACTTCTCTGTGCTACACATCCTGACCACCTGTCCATCACACGAACATCATCGTCGTCGTCATTTTCATGAATTTTATCGAGATCACACACCACTACATCCGGCCCTTTTGCTGGGTGACAAACCTCTTATTCCCCCTTCAAGAACTTTTAGCTTTTTTAGGGACATAGGGCTTTCAAATGCACTATGATTGCCTGTTTCTTAATTTCTATGGTCATGTTTTATGCCACCTTTTAAATGCTTTATGTTTAACCTAATCGACTTATCTTAACCCTGTTTCATTCATTACCACAGTCTTGGCGCTTATGGCCTTTGTTGCTTTCGCGCCATTAAAATTCAATCATCATCATCATCATCAGCGGAGTGAGACCGTCTTCTGGGCAAGGAGGCTCAAGTCATCAAAGTTAAATAGTCTCTGCTGTTTTGTGTAGCTCGTGCTATGGCAGTCGGATGGTCCCAACGAGCAAGGCAGAGCGTTGCGCTTTCTGGAACAACAAGCGTTAGTTTTAGCAACCCAGCGTGCTTTTGGACGTGAAACTTCAGCTCGCCTTTCAGCGTTTTCTTCAAGCAAAGAACAATTCCCACATTGCAAAGCAAGACATTCAGCATGGGGACCGTACTTGACGAATGAAAATTGTGTCCTCCAGAGAGAACATGGCAAGACTTTTTCAGCGCTGTGTTTTCTCTTTTTTTAGTTATCATAGTGCGTTGCGCGCCTGATGGCATAATATGCATCAGCAGGCAGTGTTCATTATTCGCTAAAATTCGTTATCTTGGTTAGTATTTATTTATTTACTGTCACGCGGATACAAGGGCAGACAAAAAGAAAGCCAGAGGCTTCAAAAACGTTACGCAGAGTCCAAATGCAGGGCAGTACAAACTACGAAATTACCCGAGCGCGCAAGGTGGAATGGAAGAGGTCTATTTACCCCAGAGGAACTGCTGGGATGACGAGGGCTTCTCGACTGTTCGTCTTCGGTCATGCTACCAGGCGTCAGCTCTTCCACAATAGCACTGACACCACACACCCGGTGTGCGCTTGGGAAATCACTATTGCGGTAATCCGGCAAGCACGATCCGGGCGCCGTATTTGCCAGAAAAGCTGCCACAAACTAATTAGCAGCGTCTGCTGGATGAGCCTGTAAGCCAACTCCAATGCCACCAGCAGGTAGCTTCAAGTATAGTGGAATATGGTTCCTATGACGCGCGTATCTCCCAAAAGCAGCCGAAACTGCACTGCGCACACCGGCGCGGCGGACCCTGTCTCACGTAAAAATTTGTTTCTACCGCTTATCAGAAGGTACATCTTCGATTTTTTTACGTGCGTTACTTCGAAGCCAGCTCTATCTTATGCATACCGAAGGGTTACTGTCCATCGAGCGCTTCATTTTCAAAACTGGCCTTGAAGACGTCAAACTTTGAAGAAATTACCATGTTTTTGCATTAAGTGGGGGCGAAGCCGATCGCGACTAAGATCTTCAAAATTTGCTGTTCCCTACTTTGGAAAGTCTCCTTATTGAGGCGTGAAAAATGGAAAAATCGCGGCGCAGCGTTCACCACTCCGATGGGTAACATACGAAACGCGGGGAAATGGTTTGCGCTCAGTACGTTATTCGGACTTTGATCTCGCGTTCTGTGCCAAAGATGTCTGGCTAGATCAAACAGTCCGCTGCCTGGACTACTACTTTCGCACCATAGTTTTTGTGGTTCCCCTGACCTTTGACTGCGTGTAGATCGAGAGCGGTTGAATATTCTTCAATAAAACATTGGGTTATGCCTCCTAATGTCAGGACGTGTCGATCATAATTTTTTGGGAACCAAACGTCCGGGGGTCGTGCGCAAGCATTGGATGATTTGGAGTGGAATGACCCAGTTACATCCAAATGGACAAACTATCCGTTGACCTACAAGAGCGAATGTAAGTCATGGACACTGCTAAAAGCTTCGTTTATTGCAAAAGTATGCTATGACAAGCTTTTCCAATCCAGTCTTCATGAACTCGCTTGCACACATTCGTTGAAAATACAGCACCCAATCTTTCATTCATTCTTACAGTAATGACACAGCCACAGTGAAACATTGGAGGACCGTCTGTGTTACTATTCTATCATCCAAGAAAATAGCATTTTTTTATAAATCCGAATAAAAAAAGAACCACCAAGTGTCATTAATGTTGGTTGGTTGGATAAAACCGAAACATGGGAGCTCCAATGGTGACCTCCATTGTTCTTCAGCCAATACAACAGGAAATAAACGTAATCCCCCAAATTACACCTGCTCATTAATTAATTAATGAAGTATAGCAAACATATGATGCCCCTAGTGTTGCACTGTAACTTTATCTGTAACTTCAACTGCAATCTATAGCGGGGTGATCTCAACCAGGCGACCATCTCAACTCAGGCAAGGTGGTCCGGACACCAAGAGTGATTTTTATTGAAAAAAATATATGTTGTAGCCTGACTCAGACTGAGAATGGGACACCTAGTATTTTTTCTCTAGTCTCCGTAGTTCCCGAAAAAAAAAAAAAATCCGGAAGAATATGGCAGGTCTGGCGCGCTTTCAGACATAGCGGATTTTCCGTTCAATATCTGTCCAACGAACGCGTTCACAGCTTTGAATTTTTTTCCACGCACTGTCAGCTATGTTGGCTTCTAGTGCTTGGGTTCGGTTCTGGCGGGGATTTTGTTATTTTGCAGCTAAAAATACACAAAGTTGGTGGTCACAACGAAAATCGCTCATATTCTTGCGGCTATTGAGGCACTTGTGTACATGCCAGTGAAACGAGAAAGGCATCCCCATGTAGCGGAGGCTGAGCTCTATAATTTGATATCAAATTTCGGAGTCTAGGCCAGGTTGGTGTCACCCATGGAGGCGTCTACAACACGTGACATTTCCCTTCTCTCTTGCTGAGTGAGGAACCAGTTGTGCCACACATAAATGTCATCAAATTTTTAGAAACAACTAAGCTGGTAAGTAGCCTGTAAAAGCTTGGATCATCTAATAGTTTTAGAGCATCTATTTTATGACGTGCTAAACAGTATTTTATTAATCCATCCATGCCTATTAATTCATCTTGAGCTCACATTAGTCATTGATTTGGCGCTTTTTAGCCTTAGTTGCCCTCGCGCCACTAAACTTCCAACTACCGTAATTTCACGACTATTAGCCGCGGCTTATGCGCGATTTTTTTTTCTCACGGGCGCTCTGCGGCTTATCCACCGGTGCGGCTTATCTGATGACTATTTTTCCCAGGTGTTTTCCCCATAAATCGGTTTTAATGAAAGGGCCGACAGTGTCTCTGGAACAGCACTGCCCTGCCGACGCATGAACAGTGCGTAACAGGGACGGGTCCGCATTCGAGTAGATTAATCTTCCTGGTGCGTTCCCCCAAGCAGCTTTAATGAAAGTGGTGACAGTGATTCACGTCTTCTGGAAGACCATTGACCTGTCAGTCCACGAAAAACGCCCAACAAGGGCACAATCCGATCTTGGTAGAACTCTAGAACTGACCTCCTTTGTTGTACACTATGCCGATCCCGGAGTATGGACCACAGGGTTTATGGCCTTCTCTATGGTCTCCTTTCTCGCACGAGTCAGTCGTATCGTATTTACCGCGGCTTATCTGCGGGTGCGGCTTATCTGTCAGAAACTTTTCAAAACGTTCCTAAAAACGCGTCCTGCGGCTTATACGCGTGAAATTACGGTACATACATACAAACACGTGACATTTAAAAAAATGTGGTTTTTGAGCACTCATATCTAAAAAATCCCACCTCGAGAATCTCGAGAATTCTTCAAACTTCGTAGGCACATGCTTCCATACATGGCGTTTGAGTGTACAGAAAGTTGAAGGTTTTTTTCCTTGCACAATAAAAGTTAGAGCGTCCCAAAGTGTCAGTGTCCGACTGTGGTGCGTGTAATGACGATGGAAGCGCTGCGAGAAGTTAACTGGTCGATAGTCACGTTTTTCTTGTGGCAGCCGCCCGTGCTGTTCGTACTGCTATTTGAAAACCCAATGAGTCGAATATTCCCCCAAGACGTCGAAGCAGCACGACGGTTTCACAAGGACACTATAGAGAAATGTAGTTTGAGTGTATGTGTCACTGCTTGCCCGGTACGTGCATGAAAATTCGATGTTTACATCCAGCACTCTAGACCATGCTGGTAAAGATGAGTCACTATTTAATCACATTTGATTGATTACATTAGCAGTTGTGGCAAAGATAATCAGACTCGCGCACGTTACAATACTGTTCAGGTGTCAGAACATTTGTCATCAACACATCGTCTAGCGAAGATACACGGGCGAAGTTCCTTTGAAAATTCATCTTCAGTCTGTGCCTGTTCATGTAGTTCGTGCAGTAGACACGGTCTTTAATTAATTTTATGTTCACCGCGAAGGTACAGACGACAAAGCGACGGCGAGTCGAAACAGTGTCAAAACACATCTGTTACAAACGAAATCACTGCTGGCAACAGCTAGAGGAACCACTCACTCTTGCAATGACAACAAACTAACTTGGGTTTTGTATTTGAAGTCGTATACGGCTCCAGTGCGTGTGGCGCTATTCCTGTTACTCTCCTCGCTGTTCATTAGCAGCGGCGGCGGCTCCTGTTACGGCAAAGCACTCGCCAACGGACACAGCAATCCTTGTCTATGCTTCTATGGTAACTGAAGGACGTCTCCTTGGGCAGACGACAGGTTCCACGGTCCGCTGTCTCAAGAAAAACTCGAATAGCGACCAGTGAACTTGTCGCAGCGCTTCCATGGTCATTACAGGCACCACAGTCGAACATTGAAACTTTGGTGCGCTCTAACTTTTATTGTGCAAGGAAAGAACCTTCGTGTTCCTGTGCACTCAAATAGCATATATGGAAGCACGTCCCTACGAAGTTTGAAGAATTTTCGAGGTGGGTTTTTTTAGATATGGGTGCTCAAAAGCCGAATTTTTTCAAATGTCACGTGTTGTAGACGCCTCCATTCGTGATAGCAACCTGGCCTAGACCCCTAAATTTGATACCAAATTATAGAGCTCAGTCTCCGCTACATGGAGATGCCTTTCTCGTTTCTCTGGCATGTGCACAAGTGCCGGTAAAGCCGGAAGAATATGAGCACTTTTCGTCGTCGCCACCAACTTTTCGTATTTTTAGCTGCAAAATAACAAAATCCCCGGCAGAACCGAACCATAGCACTGGAAGTCAACATAGCTGACAGTGCGTTGAAAAAAAATTCAAAGACGTGAACGCGTTTGTTGGGCAGATATTGAACGCCAAAATCGCTATGCCTCGCCAGACCTGCCATATTCTTCCGGATTTTTTTTTCTCGGGAACTACGGAGACTAGAGAAAAAATACTTGCTGCCCATTCTCAGTCTGAGTCAGGCTACAACATATATTTTTTTCAATAAAAATCACTCATGGTGTCCGGACCACCTTGCCTGAGTTGAGATGGAATCACCCAGCGTTACATCCCGTGGAGTATTATGTGAACTTTTATTACTCTGCATGGCCGTGTAGGAAACTGAGGTCCCGAGAAGGATTCTCAGGTCCGTGATGTTGTCCTTACGTTATTCACGGCCACAAGACAGAGAGGGCAAACACACGCTGTTTCCATGTTTATAGCTCACGTGTCGGAGTGTATCTAATTCTTGGTTATATTCCGAGTTGCGCCCAACTGTATACGCAACGTTTTTCTAGGAATGGTGGCAGAGGAGTTGAACTGCGGATGGTTTTCAACACATTATATACCTTTCTGAAGGCCTTTTCTGCAATGGCACACCACTCCCTGCAGATATATGGACACATATTTCTGTTCCTGTTTTCGAATGGGAGTATACAGGGTGTGTGCTCTACCGTGCCCAGAAATTATATTTAAAGCGAGCGATAAAAGAGAAACGAGCGCTACTTTTCAGCTACTTGAGTAAGAAACAGGTACTGCTTCACTATAGTAGCACCTGTTTCTTAGTCAAGTAGCTGAAAAGTAGCGCTCATTTCTCTTTTATCGCTCGCTTTAAATAAAATTTCTGGACACGTTAGAGCAGAAGCCCTGTATAGGTATCTTAGTCGTCCCAGCATTTGTGAACCAACTGATGGACATTAAATATTGAAGCTGTATCATGGTAGGAAGAGAGTATAAAACTGCAAGATAACTATAATTATGTCAAATCCATTAATTAACTTTCCATTAGGGAATTATGAACAAAAGCGAGATAGCAGAACGGGGAAACAGTCCTTGTTGAAAGCCGTTCTGTATATTAAAAATCCGGAAAAGACTGCGTGTTGTAACTGAGTTCGAAGTTGGGGACGTCGGTACATGACAAGTTCACACTGCAGCAGCCACAAACGCAGACAAGAGGCACACACAAGACAGGACGAACTGCAACTCACGACTACATTACTGTTCAATACATACACACTCTTAAATACCAGAGAAGGTACACGTTCCCCAACCCATTCGACCTACTTTATGAAATAATACAATTCCTCCTGAATGAGGGTGATAGAGGAAGCGCTGGCACATTTTCCCCCTTTTTCGGGAATCAGAAATGCTTCATATATCTCTCAATCCCGCTGCAATCGGAGACTACTTTCTATGAAAGTTTTATCAAAGGAAGGCGATCATCCACATCTATCACAATGGAATGCTAAGTGACCCGATGGGGGCCATCCCTTTCAACAACGTCGCGCGTTCACGTAGCGTGTTGTAAAACATCCATCGCTGAATCAGGTATGCAAATGAGCCGAAATCGAAAAAGTACGCATCATCTACGACGACAGAGGCTTATCTGGGCTGGAAAGCTGTCTATCTGGCCATCAGAAAGGCACCTACTCCAGTCACCTCTCTCACTTCAGATCGCGTGACGTGAAATCTGCGCAGTTTCGGGGATGGATGCTTAACACACGTGCATGTTTCACGTCTTGTTAAACTGTGTTAAACGTGGAATGGAACGAGGGTAGTCCCGTGTTCTGCTATCTCGCTTTTTCCTGAAATTCCTAATAAAAGAATTGGTTAATGCAGTTTGTCATCTTGCAGTTGCACTCTCTTGTCAGTTGTGAGTACCGTAGTCACAGTAGATGCGTAACGGGATAACTCTATTTTATTTGATAGGTTACATTCTAGATATAGCATAAAATTAAACGAGCCGTGCGGCCACGCGTCCGCTTCCGTTCGTGCCTCGTGGTCCTCTCTCGCGCGCGTCGGCCGGTGCGCCTCCGTTGTCATCTGATGCCTCTATTTCGATAAGCAGCGATGCCTGGCGATGGATTCTTACTTCGCTAACACCACCGGCCTTTAATCAATTGCGACCTCGCAATTGTCGTCCAGCACGATGTAGTCATTGAGCCATTGTGGCTGTCGCTTTGGACGTTGAGACGTCGTCCGTGTCCGTGTGTCACAGTCGCTGTCGGGCTGCGATTGCGGAACCTCTGGCGAAGTGTTGTTGGAGTTGTCTTCATTCGGACGTGTAACCACTCGTTTGAGCTGTCTGGCTGTAGCTAGTCTTGATTCGTGTTTGCCATTACACGTTCTTTCGATGGTGTACGTTTGGTTTTTCGCAGCAGTGATTACAAATAGTCTATCGAATGGAGCATAAAATTTGTTCTGTGCAATGCCATTGTTGTACCACACAGTGTCTCCGACTTTGTAGCTCGGTACGAAATGTTTCTTGTCGTACGATGACTTCATGCCCTGAAGGTATGCGGTCAGGTTTTCGTAAGCCTCGAGTCGTGATGTCTCCGCATCCTCGTGCATTTCGATTGAGATTCCTAGTTCGTTGTCAATGGAAAGGCGAGGTACGTAGTTGTACAGTAGTTCGAAAGGAGTAGTCTGGAGTCCCACGTGTTTTTGGGTATTTACTTCAAAGGTCGATTTTTGAAGACACGAACTCCAATTATCGATATCCCCATTGATGTTCGTTCGAAGTGGTTGCAGGATTCGTCCGTTTGCTCGTTCCACAAGGCCGTTTGTTTGTGGAGCATATAGCACAGTGAGAATGCTCGAGATGTGACGGTCTCGTAAGTACGTTTTCACAGCTTCAGAAGTCAGTGTTTTGTCGTTATCGCTGATGAGCGTTCTGGGATGTCCAAATCTGTTGACGATTTCGTTCTCTATGAATTCGATGGCGTGAAGCGATGATTTGTCAGGTACTGCCTTCGTTATAACGAAGCGGGTTGTCACATCTACAGCTGTGATGAAGTAGTGATTGCTGTCGGCTGTGTAAATGGGTCCAACGTGATCAATGGCCACTGCTTCGAATGGCATCTGTTTAGGGAAACGTGGGCTTAATGATCCAGGTTGTGTGCCCGTAGGGTGATTGAAGCGTTGACATACGTCACAGGACTTTACACATGTAGCGATGTCCTTGGCCATATTGGTCCAGTGATATTTTCGTTCGATTTTTGATCGTGTTCTTGTCACATCTGCGTGTCCCGCATTATCGTGGTGTGACGTCAGAATTGTCCCTCTGAGGTTTTTGGGAAGTTCGATTCGAAGTGTCTCGTTGTCACCGTTTCGGCTCACGAACATAAGTGTCCCGTTTACCATGCGAAATGTTTGCGCGATGTCATTTTTCGTTGCTTGCGGTACGTCTGCGTCTTCTAGGTTATGGATAATGAGTGAGAGTTCCGGGTCCTGGCGTTGGATTTCTCGAAGGCGAGAATCTTCTGCAGCGATTATATACACAGCGTTGACCGAATGTGGCATTCTGGAAAGTGCGTCCGCGACGGTGTTGGACTTCCCGGGTGTGTGGCGTATGACGAAGTTGTAGGCCATTAAGTCTAGTACAATGCGTGCAAACCTTCGGTTAGGGTTTTTCTTCGTCATGATATGAGCTACTGCCCAGTTGTCAGTGTATAGTTCGAAGTGTTCCATGCCGTGGAGGTAAACGTGGAATCTTTCGGTTATTGCAAGTGTGCTGCGATGGCTTTAAGCTCTGTCGAATGCTTGTGTCTGTCGGATTCCGGCACTTGGCGGCTAGCGTATTCCACCACACGATTGTGCTTTCCATGTGTCTGGGTGAGAACAGCTCCAGAACCGTCGTACGAAGCGTCAACATGGACCTGAGTTGGGAGCGTCGGGTCAAAAGTTGCAAGTATCGGCGGAGTTGTCAATTTCTGTTTTATGGTGTTCATAGCCGTCTGACATTCATCCGTCCACTTCAACAATGCGTCTTTTTTCGTCAGCTGCGTCAAAGGGCGAACAATCTTGGCGAAGTCTTTAATGTACTTGCGGTAGTGAGATGCGAACCCAATGAATGAGCGAATGTCTTTCTTCGAAGTAGGCTTGCCATAATGCGTAACAGCTGATACTCGTTGTGGATTCACGGCGGTGCCTTCATGAGACACTTTGAATCCAAGAAATGATATGCTCGACCTTACGAATTCGCATTTGCGCACATCAGCACGTAGTCCCATTTGCGTGATGGCTTTAAGGGTGCGATCAAGAAGTAGGAGATGTTCGTCTATGTCATCGTTGAAGATGCACACATCGTCGATGGATACAACGACGTGACCCGTGTCGATGAGTTCTCGTAGACCGTCGTTCATCACTGCCTGCATAGTCGCTGGCGCTGTAGACAACCCGAAAAGCATGCGGACAGGCTCGTAATGTCCGTCTTCCGTGACGAATGCAGCTTTCGGTATGTCCTCCCCTCGAAGTGGAATGTTCAAATATGCTTTCTTGATGTCAAGCTTGGTAAAGTATGTCGACCCCGAAATTTTCCGAAGGATACTGTCCACCTTCTGCATGGGATAGGCTCTCGGTTTCGTTCGCAAGTTGAGGAACCTGTAATCCACGCATAGACGTTTAGGGGTGGTTTCATGATTTGGCTGGTCAACAACAATTACTGGCGATGCGTACGGTGAACGAGACGGTCTAATGATGCTTCGTTTGAGCCAGTCAGCGATTTCGTTGCGGATGAACTCTCGGTTGGCATTCGAAGTAGTGTACGGTTGCATTCGGACAGGGTTATCATCCGTAAGTTCAATCCTGTGCTCAGTTTGTGAGCAGAAACCCCATTCAGCGGTCGGCGTTTGAAACACATCGATGTTGGCTCGAAGAACATCCTTTAGTGTCCCGAAATTTTCGTTGCTGATGCTAGAGGAATTTTCGAGAACCGCGATGAATGCCGTAACGTCTTCCCGTGATGGGAGGTCCCGAAAATTATCTAGTTTCGCTGAGGTGTCGGTCCTTCGTCGTTCGATTGATCCGCAGACCGTGACTTGGCGCTTGCGATTGAGCTCGAAATCCGTTTGCTTGACCTGAACGGTATTTCGCAGTTCCGCTGCGGTGTCGTGTAAATCTCGGTTTGACACAGTGATAAAGTTAGTCGCACGAATGACATTGTTTGTGATTTTTTTCGTGGATGTTGGAACTTGTGGTCCTGCGCTACCAGGGAGTGTAGACCCTTGTTTCGGAATCCATTCTATAGAGAATGACTGGTCACGCCAACGATCAATAAAGTCAAAGTCAATCGTTCTCCTCCAGTCGAGGCCCACTATAACGTTCCGAGGAAGGCTTTGTACCACACAAACTTCAATAGTTGCGGTGGCAACCCCAATGCTGATGGTCGCCTGCGTTGTACCAATCGGTTCGCATAAAGTTCCAAAAGGACCACGCAGAACAACGTTCCATGTGGGTACGATTTCAAATCCATGAGTTTTTGCAAAGTCTTCGGTTACCAGTGTCAGCGCAGACCCTGTGTCCCGCAAAATAGCAGTCTCCACTCCATTAACATTAGCGGGCAAAATAATGCAGTCGTTCGTGGATTGCTCTTTTGCGAAGACTACGTTGTTAATGTCTCTCTGTGAATTTCCAGACGTGGCAGAACGATTAGCTCGTGCTTGTCTACGTTGTGCGGCTGCTGCTTTTTCTTCTTCAGATCGAGTGTCTGGGAGATCACATTGCCTTGCACGATGTCCCGTTCGAAAACACCTGGCGCACATATCGGGTGTGACTTTATCTGGCTTTATAAGAGGTTCACCGGGTATTGGAACAGCAGGAGTTTGGTTACATGGTGTGGAATTTGACTGCACTGGCGTCGGGCGCTGTTGCCAACGGGGCGGCGATGACGTGTTCACCTTGACGGAGTCCTTGGAAATATACTGCTTGTGGTTCGAACCTTCTTGTTGTCTGTCGATCTGACCCGCGTACTGCAAAAATTCGCTCACAGTGCATCGGCGAAGGTCGTAGTACGCTGCAAGCATAGGCCTCTGTGTCGTGCACGATACACCTTGAATCAGCCAGCCTACAATATCTGCATCGGTCAGATTGTACTTCGCTCTTCGTATGCGCTCGAGTCGCGAGTACATGTAATCCAAAATGGATTCGTTGGGTTGTTGCTTTCGTGCGTTCACGTTCGTCATCCACTGGAAGAACAGAAGTGGCTTGTCGAATTCCTTTTTCAATGCAGCTATCCAGTGCGTCCATTCTGTGTATGCGATTCCGTCCGTCTTGTGCCATTCGAGAGCACGTCCTCGAAGTCGTGAAATGGCGGCTGAGGCACTCCATAAAGACCATAAAGATGAGGTTGTCATTGTCTGTTCCGGGGTACGTAGGCAGAGTCGACGTTAAATCAGGAGCCATAGTAACGTGGATCGGCGTGCTCTGTTTTTCCAGGAGTTTAGCAATCATAGACATCGTGGTGACAAGCGAGTCTGCAATATTAGGATTTGCGTACGTCACCGCTTGGGGAAGTAACACAGGCGAGGTTTCGGTTGCTGCCATGGTTGGTGTCCCCTTGTTTCCTTCGTCATTCGCAGTGCACGGTTTTGTTGCTCCGTCGTAGTTCGGTCGGTTCGGTTGCACGTTACCGTCAGTTGCGCTGTCGTTGATGGGCTGCTTTTTCCTCGTCGCCATGTCAGTTGTGAGTACCGTAGTCACAGTAGATGCGTAACGGGATAACTCAATTTTGTTTGATAGGTTACATACTAGATATAGCATAAAATTAAACGAGCCGTGCGGCCACGCGTCCGCTTCCGTTCGTGCCTCGTGGTCCTCGCGCGTCGGCCGGTGCGCCTCCGTTGTCATCTGATGCCTCTATTTCGATAAGCAGCGATGCCTGGCGATGGATTCTTACTTCGCTAACACTCTTCAAGAGAAGGCCCGCTTGGCTGTATAACTCAATTGGAAAAGCGGGATCCGTGCTGCTCTGTGTTTCTAAATAAAGGTTTTCTAAAGGATAAAAGTAACTACCCCGTATACAGCTTTCTTTCACGGCAACAGCTGTTAGTGCCTCGTTTCCCCTGGATCCCGGCAGCGGCCACATCAGCGGCACACACAGTGCGATTTTCGACTGTCGCTGCAATTCGAGTTGCGTGGCTGTAACACTCCTGCGATTTTTTTTATCTGCGACATCTTTTTTGTTTGAGTCTATCGGATCATTGTTGATACCGTTTTTGCGCTGATGGGGCCAGGCAGGCATTCAGTGAAAAAGTGAGTGTAGCCACTAAACGAACTAGTTAGAACTAGCAGGTTATATATAATGCATTCCGGTATGTTTTGTTCGATTTTCTAGCCACAGCATTTTCTCTTAAACTGTTAAGAGGGGATGTCACCGAGGAGCCATCTCCGATTCACGACTTTGTCGCATGTAGATGGCGCCACACAAACATCCGGGTCTCATCAAGGTGAAAGCTCTAATGAATACCCCTGTTACGAGTTTCTCCTCCGCGGGATTGTGTAGTTCCATAAACACGTGTGACCTCCTTGACTATTGAGGTGCAGGGATCTCCCGTCGTGTGTGGGTTGCCAAGGTCAACTGAGCTAAAGGAAAAAAGACAGGTCCGACCAAGGCGAATTCTTCTTCATTGTCTCTTTGTGGACAGCATCTCCTGACTTCTGGGGTTGATGTTATCTTAGCTTTCCTAAGCTTTCCATGTCTGAGTTCTTCGACACGAGCACGCAAAGTCGAAGTGTTACGTTTCGTTCGCCGCGCTTATTTCTTTAAAATTATATTGACCTGCTGATGTTTCTTTGGCTGGGAGTCGCAAAACATTTCGCAGATAGAAGCTAGGCTTTCGTAAAGCCAAGTGCTGTGTATTCACAGAAAAAGTGTGGTGCATTGATTGATTGATTGATTACATTACCATATAGAATTTCTCCAATCTGCGAAAACACACACGCAAGCGAACCTATGCTTGATTAACGATGAAAGAAGAAAGTCACTGAAAAGGTTAGCCAGCTGTAGGACTCGAACCCAGATCTTAGTTCTTTCATGTCTATGCTTGATGTTTACGAGTCTCATACCATTTTTTATTTCTCCTTTATTGGAAACAGTCACAATCGGGCAGGGGGACACAAATAGGCGGCAAAACACTTTTGTTTAGAACTTCTACTACAATGTCATACCTGCGTCCTATTCGATGTCTGACTTATGGGTGACGGAATAAATGGTCCTAGAATATGAACCCACAGAAGAAAAAGAAAAGGCCATGGCAGTAAAAGAGTCGCAGTCGGTAAAAATGTGAGCGATATCGTTGGGTGAGCTCTTGTCCGATTAGCGATTGTCGGCGCCCTGGTGAACTTCACTGGGGCACTACATGCGAAACGAATTGTAAATAGCTGTATTCGAAACGAATATGCGAAATTTTTCTTCTTCTTCTCTTTTTTTGTTTGTTTGGTTTTTCAGCTGAAGAGGGGAGATCACTGGTTATTTTCATATCTTTGTCATTCACGAACAGCACAGGTCAGATAAAGGTTTTTCAGTTGTCTTCTGATACTTCAATTGTAGATTAACCGTATCATCAGCAGAAGCGGAGTTGTAAGGGCAATGAAACAATTGAATAAGTGTGTGTTCAGCTTTTATTATCCATAAAACATCGACACAGAAAAGTCTGACCAACAGATGAAAAAAACTAGCTTCCAGCGAACGATCGCTAGCGAACTAGTGCAGCGAGTCATATCGATTTTATGTTAAACTCTGAATCAAATGTAGATTTCATTAATCCATTAACACACGAAAGAAGAAGAAGAAAAGAAACAAGAACCTACGTCTCCCAATTTAAACAAATCGGAAGATCGAATGGTACCACTCGGTCGGCTTTGATGTGCTTCATCGGCGATCTGCAACTACGCCCCTGCATTTTTGTCCGCGCAGTACTCTCGGGCAGACTTGTGCGTAACTCGTTACTAGTAATTGCATTAGTTGTAATCAATTACTTTTCTGAGGTATTTTTGAGCAATCAGTTACTTTACTGTGAAATTAAGTTTTCGAGTAATCAGTTAGTTTACTGTGAAAGTAATTTTTCCAGTAATCAATGACTTTTCCGAGTAATCGATTACCCAGTAATTGGTTACTTTTCTGGCAGAGATTAACTTGTCTTTCTGATGTTCTGCACCAAGTCAAGCCCGTCAGCCTTAGTTGGGCCGTTCTTCTTTTTTAGTGACTCTAGTTCTACTATAGCAAGCGGAGGTCATTGTAATAACGTTCTGGAATCTCAGGGTCTCTCTCCCAAATCCCTTCCTACACCAGAGGTGTGGTACATGAAGCTTTTGGGGTTTAGTGAGTCATGGGGAAGTTCCACGCAATGTTCTCCCACAATCGGGTCAATGGCTTCCGGGGCCATAAATACAGTAGCCGTACAGATCTACCTCTTCTACGCGTTTGTGTTTTTTGCTGTTCTTCAGCTGTTCCGCTGTTGAACAGCTTTTTCTTTTCCTTTTCTTTCTTTCTTTTCTTCTTTTTTTTTTCTTGAGGCACACAAGGACGGGTATAATTTGCGTGAATGTAGAGTAACGACCGGAGTAACGCGTTACTTTTCTACTCGTTACTCAATCACATTTGGAGTCGAGTAATTGGTAACGGTAATCAGTTAGCTTTTGCGTAGAAGTAACGGTAACGGTAATCAATTACTTTTGTCGAGTAACGGGCACAAGACTGCTTGAGGGGCCATTTTTTGTCGACCATTTTTTCCTACACCCGTACGCGTGGTATCCACCACATGCGAAATCATTATTCAGCATCAAACGGACGTAATCTTTAAATTTCCTTATCAACTTAGCTTATCTTGCTACAATTTACCTAGACGTTTCGTGTCCTCCGTTGCTTTCCATGCTGGAGCAGCGCTCACATTATTTTATGCCCTCTAGTCTAACGTGTGCAGCTTCGACATTATTGAAATGTTTCTCCCTGGTTTTCTTTTAAATAATCAATCAATCAATTATTGAAATGTGTTCGGTTTGTAAGAAACATCGATGCGATTAGGAATTCGAACGTTGAATCGCATGTTTCATTCGGAATTCAAACAGAATATACGACTACTCGCTTCGGTTGACCTTTCCTTTTTTTCTCTTTTTCTTTAATTCATCTTCATATCCCCCCCCCCCCCCACCGTGTTTATTCACACTGTAGCAAAAAGCCGACGTCCAAAGTGAACAAGCCCACGCGCATCAATATTGGATGTCCCTCAGGCAGTGATGGGCAGTACTTCAAGTACTAAGTACTAAAGTAGTACTTTAAGTACATTTCTGAGTACTTGTACTTTACTTTAAGTACATTGCAAATCGTGTACTTTGTTCTGTACTTAAAGTACTTCCTCCCAGTACTTCCCCATCAAGTACTCAAGTACCCAAACTCGGAGTCCAGACAAAAAATCACAAAAAAGTATGAAAGATGCACACTACTAAAAGCGCTAAAATATTAACAAGAAAATGAAAACACACAGATATGTGTGTTGTCGTCTTCTTGTCATCATTTTAGCGCTTTTAGAGGGCCGCAGTACCAAGAGTTCCACTCTAACATTTTACCAAAAAACGATTTTTGTGCTTTTAAAGAGCATATTTGTTGGGGCATATCCATTGTTGAGAGACTTGAAATGTTGAAAGGGTACCAGCACTTGTATGTTTATGTAAAATGAATAGAACGCAAATACACACACACATTATGACACTGCAACCGGCAGCACGATGACTTGGTCCGTTGTCATTTCAGTTCTCGCAATGCATGGTTGTAGTGTTTTTATATTGTTTCCTTCGTTGGCAAATATAATAATCAGTTTATATCACAGTGTGTGATTGATTGATTTGATGAAGTAAAGTAACGATCTGCAAGACACACATGCTTTTTACGTTGCTTTAATTCGTCACATGGGTTACATTGCTGCAGATCACAGCCATGTAAAAGTGAAGGCTTACATTGTGCTTCATCTTGTTTTTATTGTCTTCATATTTTTTTTTTTTTTCAAATATGTTGTATTTTAGAAAGTAGCAAGGAATGCCCAGAAATGTGTAATCTCTGTTGGCTTGTGCTCTTTCCCCCCTGAAATTTCCTAGCTAATTCTCCTAATTTATTAGGATCTCTTAATTATCCTAATTTTCTTATAGAAGATTAGTACCGTAACATCACACTAGGGGCGGGTGATCTTGGATCAGTCAGGCAGGTAATATTATTTTGCATCATCACAGCCCAGCTGATTGATTGCCTCTCTACACGTAGCTGCAAATTGTCACCGGATTAAGTTCATATTCACGGCTTAGAACTTGACCTAAGACTTTATGGCTTCATACCATTTGTCAAGGATGCTGACTAAGGCTTTCGCTAAAAAAGCAAGACACATCTACTAAACAGTGAAATGCAATGTGATACAAATTGAATTAGCAGTGTACTTCATGAGTACTTGAAGTACTTTGCCAGTACTTTGTACTTTACTTGAAGTACATTTGGAATTGGGTACTTTGTACTGTACTTGAAGTACTAATGATGCCAGGTACTTGGTACTTTACTTTAAGTACAATTTTGATGTACTTTGCCCATCACTGCCCTCAGGGGACATTTTTTTTGTGCACATTTCTTCCAGCTGATAATTTTTTCGGTGGCATTTTGATTATTTGGGGGGTGGGGGCATTTTTCTCTAAAACCCTGCACCGGAGCAACTAATAACAAAAGCAGTGCCGATTTTCATACTCAGTGCAATTAAAAACTTGCATGCTTTCAAAGACAGCACCATATAAAAGTAGGACACATGGTCCTTTCACCGAAAAATTGGCGGCCACTGTGCACAGAAAACAAACAAGGGTGATCGACACAGCTGCAGACTTGCCTGCTGGAAAACTTGCATTGCCATACCGATCAGGCCGGAAAAACCCTAGGCAGGGAACAGACTGGGAGATTGCGACACACATACTGTCTCCAACAATCCCAAACAGCAGACGCTTTTGTCATTCCCTTACCTAATCTCCCAAAAAGAGCTGTTTCAAAGACTTCATCAGAGGGAATGGAACCTTTCAGGAAAGGGAATCTAGGATAGGGTGTTGGATTTACACTGCTGTGTGGCGGAGGGATTCTTTGTACCCCTTTAGCCCGCGATATGGCGCCACAGGGAGGCGCAAAATGCAGCGCGTTACCAACCTTCACATTTTATCATATATCGAGAGAACAGATAATCGGATGTGGATGATCCTCGTGTTAAAATGCCCTAGAAAGATTTTTGCTTTGCCGCTCCAGGAGAATTTCCGCATAGGTCTCTTAGTTTTTTTTATCAGAGCGTGTCAAGGCTTGAGTATCCAATTTTGGTAATTTTTTGTACTTCAATAACGCGTTTAGAAAAAATGTCTTGAGAAAAGCAATATTTTTCCTGAACCGACAAAGCGCATTTCCGAATGCTATCCAACAAGACCAGTCTCGTGAAAATCGGTTCATTATTTTCCGAAAGAGACTGCAAAGTTTGTCCCATAGAAAATACATGGGGCCGCCGGAGGTGGTATCCCCTCTTAATGCTTTTATGATGGTCTTGGTGCATTATAGTCTTAGTTAACGCTGCGCCATTAAAACACGAATCATCATCATCTAGCCACACTGAGTCATTGGATGCATCGCTGCAGCAACAACAATCACACCTTGGAAGAAAGGAATGAGATGGCCTTCAACACCTCACTGCCAATTCAACCCTCATCTGTCAAAGCACAAAATGCCTGACGGGCAGCAACGTAAATCCTGTTTTAGACTGCCTTTTGTACTGTAGACTTGGTGCGTGGTTTACTATGAATAGATGTTCATGCTAAGATTCATGTCTGCTATCTCAATTACGCATGTATGGATTTCATATCCATCACATTTCTGCATGAATGAATGCGAGGACGGTAGCAAGGCTAGTCATGATCCAAAGGATGGATTGATATTGGATGTGTTATTTGACGTCTTGTGAACGGATAGTTGACATTTGGTTTAAGCTTAGACATTCTATAGAATTTCCTTTCTCTGTGTTTAGACGTCCTTTAGACGCCTATTATGCCACCATGTGCAGCCTGGGTCGCTTCCGTCCGCGTTGCAGCACAAAAGCACTGTCATACGCGCTTTGCTGTGCTTTCCGCAGGCTCTTGTCTCCTTTCACAACGAACGTGGCAGATAGCAACATGTGGTAGAACAATAGAATAGCACTGTCTTATCTGCGTCCCGCACTTTGTCAGTGTGTGTAGTAGCATATGTCACTTAGGTTGTCTGCAATCCATCAATGGTCAGCTTTCGCCACGTCAATAGATGCACCTTCTTCTTAAGATGGCCTTGTACACAATGCTGTGCCGTCCCTTGAAATGGTGTAGCCACGCATTTCCAGGGTTTAAGAGGGGATACGAGTGAGGCGGCATCTCCGATTCACGATTTTTTCGCGTGTAGATGGCGCCACACGAACATACGGGTCTCAGCCTGGAGGAAGCTGTAACCATTACCCTCAGTACAAATAACTCACTCCTCCGCAGGATTGTGTAGTCCCATCAACACGTGTGGCCTCCTTGACTATTGAGATGCAGGGATCTCACGTCATGTTTGAGTTGCCAAGGTCAACTCAGCTACAGAAAAAGAAGGGAAGGAAGGAGGTCCCGACGAACGCCGATTCTTCCCTTTTGTCCCTTTGTGGACTGCATCTGGTGACTTCTTGGTGTTATGCTATCTTAGCTTGTCTGACTTTCTGAACACAGCGCGGAGCCCAAATGTTATATTTCGTTGGCCCTCCCTTATATATATTCACCTGTTGGTTTTTCTTTGGCGCTGAGTTCTCACACTAGAACATTTTGCGGACGGAATGTATATATGACGGAATGTTTGTATTTAACTGACTATTCAGTTTTAGTGTATTTACTTTGCGTCTGTGTGCAAGTGAATCGAAATTTATTTGTCGCTACAAACATTAACCGAATAAGTCCTTCGAAACCTAGACAAGATAAGCCGTGCAGCCGACCTTTGCATTTTGTCTTCTTTCTTTGTTTTTTCTCGTATAGCATGGATGTGCAGAGATCCAAGACCGCAGATGCATACTCTAAATACGGTGGAACTAATGTTTTGATTGATTGATTTGTAAAAGAAAAAATGGGGATGTTAGTCCCGAGCCACTCGGGACTAATGCTTTATATGCTGTTAATTTAACGTGTTTTGTTGTACCATGGCGAAATTTCCTTCTAGTATCCACAGGCTTCGTGTGGTTTTCGCACGCATATGGATATCCGATTTCAGAACTTTCCCTTTAAATTTGCTGCCAGCAATGAGAAGGGTGCCCAGAAGAAGCATAGACTGTCGGCTGCTCCCAACGTGAGGCCTTTCTTCAATATCTGTAGTTCGTCGGATTGTTCCCACGGTTCTGTTCAGCTGCGTTGTTCGTAAATGACAAAGGTCTTAAAATAACCAGCGGCGTCCCCTCTTCGGCTGAACAAAGCAAACAAATAAATAAAAATGCAGAGGACACTGATTGCCTGCACCGTATGCTCGAATCAAAAGTTACAGAAAAACAGGTGCGTACGACGCACTCCACGGAGCTTTGAACTCCTTTCCAACAAACGGCTTTCCAACAAACGGCGTTTGATCAAACGGCATTCGGTGAAATGGGCGGACACCCAGTTTTAGTTTATTTACTTTGCGCCTATGTGCAAGTGAATCTAAATTTTGTCCTTACAACATACATGTATCCTTCGAAACCTAGACAAGATATCAGAAGGCCGAAACTTAAAGGTACTATAAAGCAGTCGAGGTCGAACCTATGCAATCAGCATGACGTGAGAGTGCTAGACTCAAAGATTCAGCACAACAAGTAATATGCGCAGGAGTTTACTCTAAGTATTTGGTAATTGGTAAATAAAAACGCAGTCAAGAATGTCGCGGCGACGCCTGGTGGGAAGAAGTACTCAATTTGTCAAACAACCCTGTAAACAAGGAGACCGATAAACAGATGGCTTTCCTGTTGGGCTTTGCAAATACTACCTTTTGAGAAAATGTAATTTGTGTGAAAGAAAATAAAGAAAAGCCGAATCTTGCACTCAGTAGCTAAACGTCTATACCTGGGCCTTGTTTCACCACCGTGGCGCTGCTATCGTACGTCGCTCTGTTTGGCCCAGGGTCGTGCGCATGAGACATTTTCGCCGCCGTACTTGGCGGAGTTGGCGTTTCGTCGGTCTGCTTCGTCACAGTGTTGTCAGTAGATTTAAATTTGCATTTTTTCGGGAGCTATAACGTCTATGTGAGAAAATTTTGCGGCATTTTACTCCTGAGGACATACACAATTCAGGGCACACAAAACATGAGGTTGCACCTTGACTACTTTATAGTACCTTTAAAAGGCCGAAAAATTAAAACATCGAACAACCAGAAGGCCGAAAATTCAGAAAACCGAACTATCAGCAGGCCGGAAAGCCAGAAAACCGAATTACCGTAAGGTCGGAAAGTAAGAAACCCAAGATACGGAAACTGTTATTCCAACTGCGATAAAAAATGAGCTCTACAAATTAAGGAGGATAGACTTGTTTGGAATTAATACAGGGAATAAATCATTTCATCCAATTTCCCTTTAGATAACGCACTTTCGATCACTTAGGCGGAAAGCAAAAAGTAAAAGTAAACATGACTGTGTCATTGCATGTGCTTATTGTATACGATGACAATCACGTTCGGGATACCAAATGTATAGAGCGACACCATCTCCTCTAAAATTCATTGAGTGGGTGGTACAAGTCATTCACTGGCAATCACCCACCAGCACTTTCTTTTTGTAAACATGTTATAAATTATTGCTTTTCTCTGTCTCTCCCTAGCCAGTTTATTTCCGAGCACCAAATGCTATGCGTTCCAATTATTTGATTTCTAATAAAAAAAGTTAAATAAAATTTCTACAAAACCTTTTCCTAATCATCCTCTTCAGTGATGGGGTACTCACCCTAGGTCTTCTGTCTCTCTGGCCTTTTTATTTTGGGGCTTCTGATTGTTCGGTGTTCCGATTTTTCGGCCTTTTGGCTTTCGGCCTTCTTATAGTTCGGCGTTATATTTTTTGTCGTACCATGGCGAAATTTCCTTCTTAGAAATTTGATGAAACGCAGAAATTTGATGTTTTCCACCAGTCATCCCACCCAGCCACAACACAGTATGTTCTCCTCCGACAAACATTCTTCTGTTATATTGTGTTACAGGACACGACACGTAGCTTGCGAAAACAGGCACATATTTGTCCGACCGTGCATTCGAAGCGCTTTTTCAATCAGTGCATGGGAAAAACACAGTAACATATATTTTAACATGATAACAATATAACAATAACATTATATTTTTGTAACAAAGGCACACATCAGGCATCAACAAAAGCTTGCTAAATTCTGAATGTATGGTGAATACGGAACGGCAAAAATAGTCACTGCTGTAAGTTTTCGTTTTGCATTGCCCCGCCAAAAAGGATGCGCACCGAGTTGTCCGTGCACCGAAGTGTCCGTTCTCCTAAACGTTCGTGCTCCGAAATGCCCGTGCACCGAAATGTCCGTGCACCGTCGTGCCCGTGGACCGAAACGTCCGGTTCCCATCCTTACGCTGTGTCGATAAGAGCCAACAAGCTCGAAACGGTCGTCCACAGCTGGGATTGTGGCACGATGAAAATTGATGTTCTGGGGCTGGAGCACAGAGGAAAGGGCAAACATACAAAGCCTCAGTGCCGAAGAACAATGAACGAGCCCTAGGTCGGTAATCGAGAAGATGTGGATTCGAGTCCTACAGCTGGCTAACCTTTTCAGTGACTTCCTTCTTTCCTCGTTGATTGTGGTACGCTTGACTTATAACCACATACCTCACGTGCAGCCATGGAGCAACGCTCATTGCTCAGTTTGGATCTGTACTTGCTACCTTTGCACTGTGGCCTGCAGAGGTGTTGCTGACATACGAACACTGATGTATCGCACAGACACACTGTTCGTGCCGACCCATCCAATGGTCAACATTCTCATCCCATTGTCTTCCAAGTCTCTCTCACAAAATGAAACCTTTGTGTATGTGCACCTGGTTTGGAGTACCGTTACGGTGATTGTTGCGAAATATTAAATAAGCTGTAGATGCATGAGTAAGGCGTACTTTTTTCTTTCGATTACTTGCGAACGGAAGTGTGTATTTATCGACGTTTAGAGTCCTCAGAGCCCAATTTGCAAAAATCACGAGTGAAAGAGGCCCCTTGGCCCTTGGCGTCGGGCCATCCGAATACTACATTTAGGAAGGTCCTTCACGTTTCTTTTTTTCCTCTCTGGCTTGCTGTGCCTCAATAATGTAAGTCGGGTTCCGTATTGGCATTCCTCGGCTCTGTCGCGGGTCTACCAATTCTGGGAGCAGGCAGTTGTCGAAAAACATCTGGAGTGGCTTTGACATTTTTGCTTCCCAGAAAGCGTCGTCTCTCGAGATACGTTGGACTGATATCTCATTTCCAGCGAGAATCACGAACAGGCAGAATTCACGCCGAGTGATGTGCAGCTGACCTTGTATCTGGTAATGGTAGTCGCTGTTTTCCTTGAGTAAGAGGCTTCCGTCCGCAGCAATCCGGCAATATTGAATTTTTTTGTCTTTCACAGCTTGTAGTGGAGAAAGATCTCGCGCCGAATATGGACACTTGACTTCTACGACGGTGTCTTCGCCAACGAGACCATCAGGCGTGGCTGCAAGAAATGGCTGCTTGTGATCGACAAATAGACCACATGGGGTGACCGCGATTCCCATATTTTTCTCAAGCTTTGAAATCGCTATGGGCTCGTTGTCGTGGCCGTATTCCATGGACTTGGTGTGCACATGGGTGTAAAGCATGGCGCGAACAGTGCTGGTACAGCTTGTTGTGGGAAGCATTTTGCAAACCTTGCCGAACATGGATGCGGTCAAGCGTTTTCTCCTTTCTTGCATCCACAACGGCCGCGACACTGGACCGGTGGTGTCTTTTTCGAGTTGTTGACCCTCTATTGGAGATAGCTGCAGACAACTTTTGTAGTGGTCACAAGCCAGTCGAAACTCTTCCGGTTCCATGTCGGGCCTTTGAGCATCGGGTCCGTAATCAGCATCTGCCATGGATTTTCCAGAGAAAAGGCTCGTCAGCGAGCGTTTACAACGAGGTTGATGATACGAACGGTTTTTCCTTCTTGCAGCGTGTACATCCGCGTGGTGCTTCAGCATGCGCTTCGTAAACTTTCTCGGGCTGCTGCTGTACATCGCCTTGTGGATTGAGCGGTGGTACTGCCCGGAGTCGAATGAGACGACAGCGCCTAACGCCCGAGTGCGGTACGAATGTTTCCGCTTTCCGCCGACGTATTTTGCAACCACAGCATTGAAATGTTCAGCAGCATTGTTGTCCACATTCATTATCAGGCTGCTAGCATTGTTCACAACACGGTTCATTGCAACAAGGATTTCGTTGAAAAGGCCACATTGTCGAAGTTCGGGCACACGATTTGTTTCTCCATCCTTTGGGCCCCGACAAAAATAGTCCAAACATTTTTCATGATCACCAAAGACATGGAATGCGCCGTTCCTTATGTCCCCAACAAGGTTTTGGGTCCTTTGGCGCAAGGAAAACTGGCTTTGTTCCTTGTGGAATTTGATGGCCTTGTAGACACCAGATCTCAGGCGAGGAATGTTTTTCAAAAGCAAGCTTTTCATGGACGATGGGACGTTGGTCATTTTCTTCGTCAGAACAATGTCTCTGAGGCGGCCACTGTAATTTCGGAGTATGTGGTTTCGGCACTCGATCTTTCTCACTACCTGGGTTTGACACAGAGATGCCTCAAGAATGGATTTATACGTGCTCGAGTCGCCATCAGCGACGAGCTTCATGTGTTTAACTCCGTGAATCTGCACGCTGCGTCGAAAACCTTCCACGATGACGTCTTTCTCCATGCTCGTTGAAGTTTATTTTCAGTTCTTGTAACAGACGTGCTCCTTCGGTTCCTCGCCAGGCTTCGCTCTTGCGCACATGGTGCAAAACTTATTTCGAACGCCGAGGAAAAGGACTTTCTGTGTACGATACCCAACAATGCCCCCCTGAAAGACGACGTAAATACATTTTTAAGAAACTGTAAGATGAACATAAGCTCTGTCAAACGAAGACATGGAAAAGTATGAGTGTACTTACCATTCCGGAGAGAGAATCGTATTTATTTTTGTACGTCCGTTTTGCCCATGCGCCGTCGGCCACAACGGTGAGTAAGGGAAAGCCCTCAGCATCTACATCTCCAGCTTCTCTTGCAAGTCTTGCCTCTTCCAGTCCTGCTTGTCGCATTTCCTCCCAGGCAGCCTTTTCGATTCCTTCAGCAACAAGATCTTGATAATGGCTGAAAGTGGAGCTTGTCATACACGGCATATCGAGCGATCCTAGAAGATCTTGGAGACCAGACAAACCACATCCAATCGATATGATGCCAGACACTGCGGCTGTATTGACGTCCATGCGTTTATGAGTCCCTTCCATTTCTGGTTCCTCGGTGTGAATTACGTCCTTTTTGTTGCACATTCGACACTTCAAAGTGAACGAGCTGCGCAGGCCGTTTCGTTTTTCTGACAGTTTGTCCATGTCAGAAAAGCCGCATTGGAATGGTGCATGGCTCGACAAACGTTTGAGGGATGACATAAAGTAGGCGATATCGACAAGACGTCGTCTTTCGATGATGCACGTACTGTCCCGGCACTGATTCTCGTCGTGTACAGTCCCGTCTGTCTGAGGCAGTAAAACTTCAGAAGGACTGGCGAAAACACTGGCCTCATTGTCACCGCACTGAACTGTCGTAGCTGTGCACAAAGTGTCCTCGTCACGACTTCCGTCGATACACATTGGATCGCCCCCACATCGGGAAAGGTCTCTCGTGAGATGAAGCCTTGCCCGCTTTATATTAGCTAGCCGTAATTCTTTTTGGCGTCGCTTCACAGCCATTTCGAGAAAAACGAAACAAACAGCAATGAGGTCGTTGCGAGCTGCACCAGTAATCAACTCAGACTAAAGCAGTCAAGATGAAGACCCTCGGATCACTACGAAATGGACCCCCTTCCCCCCCCCCCCACACGCACATACAAAAGCCATACCAATGTCTCCATCGAGGTAAACTAGCACTGCAATCGAGGGCAGACAGGGGAGAGGACAAACACTGTGCTAGACTTCCTACAAACAGAACATTTATTGACAACAGTGTTTGTCCTCTCCCCTATCTGTCCCAGTTTGTAGTGCTAGTTTACCCCCATGCATTCATATCAACTTGGCCAGTTTACCACCGTTATGGGTAATAATGGCATTGACTGGTTATCTGGTATCAACTCGAAGACACATAGAAGCAAGACAGGAAGCTGACCCCCTCACAATGAATGAAACGAAGCACGTCCATGTCTACAACAACTATTGGACATTTTCTTCGGGTTAGAACTAGAATGCCTTACAGGTCAGCAGCGTCGTTCTTCTGTGGTGGATACGTAGAGGAACAGTGTGTGGAACGCACAGCGCTAGCCAACTAGTGCAGCGAATGATATCGTTTTATGTCACTATTCAATGGCGTGTAGAATTCATCCTCTATTACCACATCAAAAAAAAAAAAAAAGAAGAAAAAACACCTCTCCCAAGTTCAACAAATCGGGAGAGCGAATGATAACACTCCGTCGGCTGTTGATGTGTTTCATCATATATCCACAATTATGCCCCCCGTGTTTTTGGCCGCGCAGTCGCCTGCGGGACCATTTTTTCTTACACCCAATTGAATCCGAATAAATCAAGCGACTCCATGAATAACCGTACCGGATACATATGCAGCATATGTTGGAACATAAACATGTACGGTATGTACGCGTAAGCAGATAGCTGATATAGTGCTCACTTTGTTTTATGCTATCCATGTGCCGGCCTTACGTATGCAACTTCGAGACTATTTAAATATATTCAGTTTGGAAGAAACATCAATTCGATTCGGGATTCGAATATTGAATTTCATATTTGATTCGGAAATGGAATTCAATATACGATTACTCGCTTCCGTGTTCCGAAAATTCAAATATTCACAATGTCCAAGTAAAAGGCAAAGTCCGAAGTCGACCAGTGCACGCGTTCCAAAAGCGGATATTCCTCAGGTGATATTTTTCCAGGGCACGTTTCTTCAGGGAACATTTTTTTCCAGGGCATATTTCATCAGGGAACATTTTTTTCGGGGACATTTTTTGGGGAACATTTTTTCCTGGACCCGCCCTAGCCTGGGACACTTACGAGCACTTATGAGATATTGATCTAAGACATTAATATTACGACATGTTTGTGTGTGAGACTGCATACTTCACTCTGTATGCTGAAAATAAAAAGGCCGAGAACTCGGAAGACCGAACTATTGAAAGCCAGAAGCCACCAAGAAATGAAAAATATATATTCGAAAAGTTACATCTGCTATATAAGGTAGTTCCACAACGCTGTGCTCAGGACAGATATTGGGAATTAATGTGCTAAATGCTTTTTATGCATTTAAAATAACTTTGTATGACCTTGTCCAGCGCATGCCACTTTTTGGCACAATCCCTCGTGTACTGGGGTTGATCTTACAGCTGTGGATAGAGAAAGAGCTTCTTTTGAAAAAGTTATCTTAAAAAGTGAATTTCTATATACGTGGATTCTTTTTCAACGTTTTATTCTTAAATTATTTATTTCGAAGACATCCTCTTGGAATTCCTTATTTTTCGGCCTTTCCATAATCCAGTCTTCGACTGTTTGATATTACCTCATTAAAAAAAAAGAACAAAGAAAGAAAACTGTCTTTCAATTTCAACACATCGGGAGAGCGAATGATAACACCACTCGGTCTCACTGTGCCTCACCTCCCCCAACCCTACCGTTCTTTTTACGTGCATGCATAGGTGGGGAGTAACGCGTTACAAAGTAGTGCGTTACCGGTAACGCACTACATTTTCTCCCAAATGTAATGCGTTACCATATTTCACTACTCGAATGATTCGAGTAGTGAAATATGGTAACGCATTACATTTGGGAGAAAAGTAACGAGTAACGTAACGTCATTACATTTTTACTAACTAACGCGTAACGGCGTTATGCGTTACTGCGTGTTTGGGAACATTGCTTCATCGTCTAAACTTGAAAGCTTGAGCGAGGACCGTGCCTGTAGACTCCGGGAAAATCTTGGATTTTTTCTATTCATCTTCAACAATGACAAGAAGGTCACATCGGCACCCGCGAAGAACGCAAAAGGACTATTGACCTACCCTGGTTGAGATGTCACCTTTGTTTACCACCTCTATTTTTCACTCCCTTTGGTATTTTTCGGACGAATGGGGTAAAAGCGACAGAAAAATATCCTCTACAGTCTGAACAAGTAACAAAGTACCAGGGGATTCGCTGTTTGGATTTATACTGTGTGAGATAAAAGGTCACCGTCTCTATCAACCTTGACAAGCAGCACGCACGTGTCATTAGAAGTCTGCTCAGCCACACAGATGAAAATTTTGAGCGTCAACTACTTCTGCGTTGCAATAAATCATACATTAAGTTTTGTTCATGCGTGACCCTTGTTTGTGCACAACATTGCGTGTATTGATCTGCGGAACGCACTTGTGTCACTCAACCGAATATGGTACATATTATAAGGACAACTAGCGAAGTAATGCAAAAGTAACGGCATTACTTATCAGAAGTAACGGCGTTAGTAACGCGTTACCTACTATCGCAACAGTAACGAATAACGTAACGCGTTACTTTTTGAAAAAGTAGTGAGTAACGGTAGTGCACTACAAAATAAAAGTAACTTCCCCACCTATGCGTGCATGCGATGCGAGACGAGTGTTGTGTAAGTCCAGTGGCAAGCCCTTTAGCAAAGTTTTCCTGGTCTATGCCGCCTATTCTCCCTATTCTCAAGGCCTTCCCATTATTTTGCAACGACCTACCCAACGTGGATCCCTCCAGACAGGTTTCACGACCTCAGTTTGGCGCTTCCGCTGCCGGGGAAACCCCTTCTGGGATAGGGTGCCAGAACAGTGACTGCGTTCTGTGGAACGATATGAAGTTCTCTTGTGACCGGCAATGTGGCGCTACTGTACGATGGCAAGACGGGGCAGTTCACGGAGCCGTACATACCTTAAGTTTTTTCAATATTGTGAACAACTGGAGGCATGGACAGACATGACATGGACACGTAAATATTCAAGAAAGAATTCCGCGTAAATGCTACTGATTACATTTCACATATGTGCTACAGTAAACGAGCTACGAACTTCCAAAAGCGAGAGACCCAACTTATAAATTTTTTGCAGCTTTCGTAAGGTTTATAAAAACTTCTGAAAAAAAAAATGCAAATGTCTATCTATCGAACAAGGCCATTTTGGTCCAAATCGGTTCAGTATTAGCTGCAAAAGATCGCATTGTTTCGCCCATAGAGAATACATGGGGCCGCCGGAGGTCGTATCCCCTCTTAACTTTGGGGAAGTCTAACAAAAATGCAATGTCTTTGGCTTTGGCAATAAGTATTGGTCTACTAATTAGCACATTCACTGTCCTTGCACATAAGAACCATTTAAGCAGTGCTTCCTCGACGTCCTGGTACGTTGCCTTCCACAACTTCTTCCGAGCCTTGCACTGCTGATTTATACTCGCTGCAACCGGGACCTTTTCCTTTTGTGCTACGATGGTTGAAGTCGTCGACTTGGAGAGTCCATGCTTCTGGTAGACATTGTAATTCTTCGCTCGCGCGTTGATATCTACGATGATGGAAGCTTTCGCAGCATATCTAATGCCTTGCATCGACAGCGACGATTCCGCCTCCAACATGGTGACCCGTTGCACGTTTCATTCAGAGATGGAATTGAACCTTCGCCATCGCGATTTGCGAGCACGACGCCGTCAAACTACCGGATGCAGTACTAGCATGCACGGACGCGCATACACGGCTCGAGCGCCTCTTCTCTCTCCCGCCCCTTCTGCCCCCGGGTCCTCTGCCGCGCGTGCCTTCGAGGCTGGAGAAATCGGGCCGTCAGCGCTTCGTTTCCTTCGTACTAACCGAAAATGAGGCCGAAAGTAGACGATAAAGGTAGGGAGTTTGCTATAGAGTGTGTGCAAAAGTTTCGTAGTTATCAGGACTTGGTCGTGAAAACTGAGAATTCGTGGTAACTGGGACCATTATAAACTGACTCGACTGTACTACATAAAGTGTATCTCCGGGAAGGCTCTGGAGTTGAAAACGAAACTAAGGATGACACTGATATGTTCAATATGCTAAGCAACCAGGAGGAAAGGAAAGAAGCCCGCCAGTCTTTGGGAGCAAGAGTATGTGACTGTGTCGCAAGGGAGTTCAGCGGACAAACGGCCTATTCAAAAGTGTTTTATTACATTTTTGTTTAAACATGCCTTGTGGCTTACGTAATATCTTTTCATTGTTGCTAAACTTGGTGAAAGAGGACAAAAGTGGAACCCAGTCAAGTTGAATAAAAATAGTAATAATCAATATTAATATTCTTACGTTGATTATTTTCTTGATTTAACTTCGGGTTTTGCTTTGTCGTTGAGTCGCTGTATCCACTGCCCCTACGATTGCTGTGATCGAGCTGGAAATTTCACGAAACATTCGTTGTTGCGCCATCTGCAGGCTAAGAAAACTTTGCACGCTTTCATTTTGGTACTGAAGCCAAGGTATATTTAAACAGGTAGCGTAACTCCCATAGGCCCCTGTGTCTTCAGAATGACGCCATGATAGAGACGGTCAGCGCCATCCATCCGTTGCGCGGACTACTACGATTGTAAATAAATGACGTCAGAGACGACGTCACTAGTATGAATAATAAGTAGTGCATAATTATCCATGCACGTTTACATTGGCCCGGCCCACTTCGCTTGCCTTGTATTCCCTTTTCCGCGCCCAGTCAACAATACCAGACGAGAACACAGAAAAATAAAGCATACCAGATTTAATGAATCATATCAATTCCAAATATATAGTTATCACAGATTTTGACAACTTCAAACAGAAACGCATCGTGATGACCATAGAGAAATTAGGAAGGCTCACATAAGGCCCATTTCTCACCTAGAGCTATACGTATACCTAGTGATTAGACGTTTGCATTTATTCAATAAGTGGCCGTTATAGGTCCATTGCAACAGAACACGACATCGTTGGCACACAGTTGGTTCCTATTATCACTCGCACCATCATGGCCGCTCGTCCCATGACGAAATCTTTTTTCGCGGGCCCAGCAACATGGGATCATTGTATTCGTCTGTTCACTCGTGTTAATCTTGGTTTACAGCACGGAGATGTGAACGTCGCTTCCTGTTTAACCCAAAGAGTGTACGAACTCCGTATTACAATGCACGAACACACGGTACGGATACAGAGGCGCACGGATAAACAGACCCAACTGTGACACATGCGCAAAGGAGCAGGATACGGAAATGTACTGGAGTGGTAGATGATCTCTATATGTGCACAAGCGGGGCAACAGAAAGCTTTTTCTACATTGAAATTATGAATAACCTATTGGTACACACACAAGCCACGCCCATGTTGTAAAGTTTTTCTGTTTACAACCGTACCTCTACTGTCATCACCCAGGATCGCTCGCGCCTCTTGCTGGTGGCCTTGCCGATGGGTCTGATTTGGTATTTTCGCTTGTTTTCGCTACCAGTTTAGATATACCTTGCTGAAGCTGCAGAGCCCCTGCAAATATAATTTGCTGATGGTAAAAGATAAAAAGAAGCAAGTCACTGAAAAGGTTAGCCAGCTCTAGGACTCGAACCCACATCTTCTGGGTTACAGGTCCAAGGCTCTACCAATTGAGCTAAGCTAACACTTTTTTTCACACAACTTTTCATTGAGCCATGTAGCCACAAACACAAAACACAACTCAATACAGAATACACGTATAAGAATGATTGTTGATGGTCTGCATTGTACAGATGAAGATAAATTATCTACAACAATATAGAAGTCCCTTTACAGGCTTAAAAAGTGGAGATGAACTATATATGCAGGGTGTTTCACCTAAGGTGATAAAAAAATCTAACTGGCTACGTACTCGCCGAAGGATTGTCGGACTTTCGGCAATTACCTTCTGGAAACTTTTGCCACCATTGAGGAAGGCTTTGGACAATTTTGGAAATTTTCAATTTTCAATTGAACTTTGAAAATTGCCAAGCGAACCTCACTTTTTTTAACAGAAATATTTAGTCCTCCACGGATAACCACGCACCCAACCGAAACTATGCACAGTATCGCAACAGAAATAGTCTAAAAAAATGTAGAAAAATGTAAGAGTGAAAGGGGCATGTGAGGGAGTCGTTGATTCGTCCCTTCAGATGACGCACCCTTGGAAGTCGCCGGGGGGTTGTTAGCTTTGCTCAGTTGGTAGAGCCCTGGACCTGTATTCAAGAAGATGTAGATTCGAGTCCTACAGCTGGCTAACCTTTTCAGTGACTTCCTTCTTTCATCATTGATTTCTTAGGCACTGAAGGTTTTGTATGTATTATTTGTCCTTTCTATGTGTTCCAGCCTCAGGACGTCAATTGTCTCTTAGTGATGGTAATGAGTCTGGCTTTTATCGTGCACTAGCAACAAAGGACTAGCTGAGTTTGCACATTTTGAAATGCATATTCGTTTATGTAACCACCAGTCTTACTTATGCGGCTTCTGCTCCATTGCCTCGGCTCCATTTCGTCCATTTCCCCAGTTTCTGGCCGTTCTGCTTGAGGGGTCACATTGCACAGTCACCGACATCTCCGCCCGCCTGAGATGGGCAATCTGTCGCCATATCTTGCGACGGAATCTCTGTGTCCCGGGACGTTTTGAACGATACATTCTGCGCCCCTGTTGTGCAATATAAAATAAATAAACACATGCATTCATTATAAAGTACTCACTCAGTATTGAGATGTACTGAGGTATATGGCTACAAACGTCTATGTACTAAAATACAACTTGGTGCATGCCCGTCGTTTTCCGTCATTTCGTGCAAGTGCAACCGGTGGTTGTTCGGCAGTGCTGCCGTGAGCTTGACTCCCAAGGACAAGTTCCGACTTAGGCCAGCAGTGCAGACTTCCTCTAGCAAGCTATCTAATCCCTCGTTTGTTGGGGCCAACTGGCTCTTCAAGGCGGGGCCAGCCCCTCTCCTGCACCTGCACGGTCGAATGCGTGCCACTTTGCACTGCACGCTTGATTTCCAATCTAGCCATGCCTATATACGGAGAGAATAAACTCTACATGTGCAGCCCATGACCTTAGTTGTTTGTGTACCATAGAAACCCGAATCATCTTCATCATCGTCATCACATGTGCAGCTCTGACCATTTCCGCAGTCCTCATCTCTCAAAAGCTGTCATTCCTGGATTCACTGGGTAATTTACTTCTCACCGCTCGCTGAAGCACCAAATAACGTAGTAACTTACATGCCACGGTGCATGTAAGAGTGACCACACCACATACTTTCCCTAATTTCTCAATAGTTTTTATTACACCTTCAGCGGCATTGAGGTGCCAGTTCTGCCCACTCCCTGTCTCGTTGCTGTGCCGGCGAGAAAGGGGCGAGAACGTGCCGCGCAACAGGTTCATGTTCTCCTGCATGTACTGCTCAGCAGTTGCGCGGGTACCACGACGAAAAGACACCATGTTTTATCATCTTCTGCACCAGGACGGATGGCCTTTACCCACAGAGGGAGATTGACCACAGCTTATTTTCCTTATTCTTTCAGCGCAGTTTGAGACCAAAAACCACAGGGGAAGAACACAGGATCCAGCGACACGTTCTCCATTGGTCGAGTAAATGGTGACCTCACGCGTCGGGAATGCTCGTAACGAGCTTGAGCGCGAGTCTAACGAAAAGCAGCAATTAGGACTGGAGTGAAGCGTCGATTAGTTCGCTCTCTTCGTTTTCCTAACGACTCGCTAGGGCGCCTCGCATTGTATGCGGAACATGCTTAGTGATTAAGCCCAAAGGTTTGGTGAAATGAGCATTCCTAAAGGTCACCCGCACTTCATGCTCAAACTTACGCGAAGGTCCCGGAGTTGTCATAACCCGTCGGCCAGAGCTTGAGCTAGACCCCAACTGCCGCCGTTCAAGCTTTCTACTCTTCAGCTTGCATCGCCTCGGCGCGGTGGGTAAAACCTTGGGACTGGGTCTGGGGTCCATGGTGGCGCCACTATTTAACACCAGCCGAAGCCAACAGGGGGAACGACCCATATCCAAGAGGCTTCACGGTTTTCTACTGAAGTTGGATGGGATATAAGCAAGCAGGCTCCATAGGTGCAAGTGAAATTTCGTCTTTAACTCTGTTGCGTGGAATCTTACCTCTCTTCCTTCCCTTCTGAGATCCTCCAAACTTCCGCCATTATTCACCTTCTTCAACTCGTTCTCCAATATAATAACTTTACTTTTAATGACAACCATTTTATCCAAGTGCAAGGTGCAGCTATGGGATCACGTGTATCCCCGAACTATGCAAATATTTTTATGCGGCAGTTTGAACAGAAAGCACTGGACTCTTTCCCGACGAAGGCTCTAGTTTTTCTTAGATACATCAACGACATTTTTGTTATTTGGTCTAGCGATGAAGATTCACTGCGCTCGTTTTTTGAACATTTTAACTCTGCTCACGATACAATCAAATTCTCTTGTAATCCGGAATACCATAGCTTCGATTTTATTTGTGTTAATTGTTAGTTTATTACTGAGGGCCCAGGAACGTACGTCTCCCAGAACTATGTTAGCCTCCTAGATTAGATCGTTAGCACATGATCCTGATAAAAGAATACTGAGGTCATCTCCATATATTATCTACGTTGCTGTATTTGCCACTCTCACAATGTGTTCGCGTACAAATTAAAAAGAAGTGGCCCTAAAATACTTCCTTGAGGAACCACAGTAGTTATAGTTCGTAAGTTAGACGTCACTGATTCTGTTTGTACACATTGTTTACGACTGTGCAAGTAACGACGAAAAAGTTCAAAGATATTACTCCTGACACCGTACTCGTGTAGTTTATTTCATAAAATTTTATGATCGATTTTATCGAATGTCTTCGAAAAGTCAATAAAAATTCCTAGTGCGATTTGTTTATTTTCGAAGCTCCTCAGTACAATCTCCTTAACATTCAAGAATGCCAATTCGGTGGACATGCCCTTCCTGAAACCAAACTGACAGTTAGATACCAACGCATGTTTATCTAAAATGCATACAAGCGTTTGTATATAATTCTTTCTAAGCCATTTGAGAACACAGGTAGCGCGCATATTGGCCTGTAGTTTGTTCATATTGTTTTTATCCCCACCCTTGAATATCAAGGTGGTTTCGTTCTCTTCGTTTCCCACAGATATACAGTTCACAGCCTCCTCCTCCTTAGTCATTCCAGTTATGCACTTGATATTTATCCATACTGCGTCAGGCTTCCTTGACAGTGAATTATTAAATAGATGCATGTAATATTCGACCTTGTGTTCGCGAAGCATTCCATTTAACTTGTTCCTGTACTTTTTAAAGGCTAGTAAGGTGTTACTGTCCCTTGTCGTCAGGAATCTCTTATACAGTGCCCTTTTTTGTTTAACCATTGCGACCAAGTCTTTTGTCATCCACAATTTTCGTGCCTTATTTGCTTGCCTAGGTTGGACCACCGGGAAATGACTGCGATGAACTTCAATAAACTTATCGATAAATCTCGCATAGGTTACGTTTACATTATTTTCTTCACAAATAGACAACCAGTTTATGCGCGCAACTTCGGCCCTAAACCCCCCAGGGGCCGGGCACTTATGTCTTGGTAGTTGTAAATCCTGCCCCTGCTATGTTGTTTCGGTGTGTACATGTCTTCAAAAGTTCAAATTTATGACAGTTTGTGATTACCAGATCAAGAAGAGTGGACGATTGTATTGTCATACGTGTGGCGGTAGTTATTATATTCCTCACGGCATGGGACTGCAACATTCTAATAAATTCTCGTGCATGTGTCGGTTGTTCAAGAAGGCTTATATTAAAGTCACTTGACATGCAAAGGCAATACCTGTCTAAATTAATATAGCATAGAAGACGATCTAAGTAATCAATGAAACTCGTAAAGCATCTATTGGGTGGCCTATATAGGTGGCCTATACAGGGTGTTCAAAATTAAGCTTTCGCTAGCACTTTATAAGTAGGCGAACAAAGGAAAACTGGCTGCTATTTTTCTGTTCCTTGAGTAAGAAACAGGTGCTACATAATTTGCAGCACCTGTTTCTTACACAAGTAGCGTAAAGTTATCATCCGGTTTCCTGTCATCGCTGTGTTTGCGTAGCGCTCGTGAAAGCTTAATTTTGAACAACCTGTATGCTGTAACCAGAGCGTTATTTCCTGTTTTCAGATAAATAATTTCTATATATCATTTCACAATCGGTACTTTGGAGAACATACGTAGCTATTTCGCCTCCGCGCTTTTGTGTTCTATTTATATAATACAATTTGTACCCATCGAGGCGCATAGGACATGTATTCTGACTATACCAGGCTTCAGTAAACATAATGATGTCAAATGGAGAACCACAGTCGTCAAATAATTCTCTCAGTTTATCATCCTTATGGTTCAATGACTGTACATTTAGGTGGAAGCACTTCAATCAATTTCGTTGTCTTGTCCTCCTTTGGTTTCCTACCCCTTTTAGGTTCGGCTTCACCTTGTTCATTACCTGTGCTTTTTTGTGTGCACACTTCTTCCTGCGATTCTATGCTTTCGTCCGTTCGTTCCTGAGCATCTTCTTCTCTAGTACATGAATCCATATTTTGGCCTCTTTCTGTTTCAGATTGTTTTGAGCCACGTGCGCTATGACTCAGCTACCGACCTGACAGGTGCCAAACACGTGACGGCGCTGCAGTCGGACTTCTTTGAAAGGACCAACATTTGGTGGGCGGGCTATCTCTCCCTTTTGGCTGCGTGCGCGATCAGAAGATCTTATTTATTACTTTCCTTTTTGTAGTTGTAATTTTGTTACTTTTTACGTAATTCGAATCGGACAACTGTAGCCAAAGTTACACAGTCATTCCTCCCTGCTAGAAATGGCTTCCCTCTTTATTGTTTCACAAGTATATTTTCAGTAGGCGGCGGCACCCAAGTCCTCAAGATCTGAAGGGGAGAACATCTGAAAGATAAGATGTTCGAAATCCAGGCAGTTTTTTTATGCGGCTATAGCACTTTACTATGTTTTCCTAAATATCGGCTGTTGGAGTTATCAGTAGTTTACTGTATTTCTAAGGGGTCAAATTCAGTGTGAAATTGGGAAATATTGATACGTTCAGCTTTTATCTGGTTCTGACCCATGTTCAGGCCCACGTATTTGTCGAACGCGCTTCCGCGACCTGTAGTGTCACACAATGCTACTAAAAGAGTACCCATGCTTCTCTGCTTTTGATGATTCTCATGATCCTACATGGATTTGACCTAAATATGTTAAGCTGTGGAATAACAGATAGTACTGACACACGAGTGTATTCTTGAAATATTAAGTAACCCTTCGCTAAATCTCATCACATGACACTGTTTGTGGGCCTTCAGTGGAAATGGCGGTCGACGAGTGATACAGACTGCAATTCAGGGAGACGTCGGGCAAAATCGCATTTAACCAGAAAAAGTTGCTCCCAACAAACCAAAAATGCAAGTTGCATGTACAAAGGCACTAAAGGCTTTGCTGTGGCACAGTGCCACGTCGTCAGTACTGTTAAAATATCGAGCGGAAACTTCTCGTGTTGCTGCTGCCCCCTGCTTTGTTTCCGAGCTTGCTCTAGACAGACTGTAGAACGCTGCCACCTACTTCATGCGACCGTCCCTCAGTAACATTTCCGAAAGCGTGCTCCCCGTTCACCACATTCAGCCGAGTCGCTTCCCTGGTCCAGCAAGACGTTATGAAAAATACAGGTTGCCTTGAGAATCAGGTCCACATTCTTCGGTTCAAAGTTGGTGGTATGATGTAGTGTCCTCCAGGGCGTGCTGACTGGATGCCGAAGGCATTTTCCACGCAGTTCGTTCATAACACGTTAAAATAGAAAAACAATAAATAACTATGCCAACTAAACAACAATGCAAGCAATGCCAAGCATTCTTCACAGTTAACAGTTTTGTTTGAACTCGCTATGCACGATAGCAAATGGCACACAAATGACAATTTCAAACGATGTTTACATTATCAATATCAATCAATATTATCTCCTGAAATAGTACAGTTCTTTACAGACTTTATGGCCTCGATCAGACCTTAAGACATTTATATGAGTTACATCTGACTTATATCAGCCGTTATGACATGTTTAGATTCAGTGGAAATCTTTAATTGTAGATATAAATTTCAGCACAGCTCAGATGCACTGATTGCTCAAAAAAGTGTACGCATGCTCTATAGATAATTCCTATAATTATACGACAGAACTATGGAGTGCGCGTGCGAGTAAACTCACGGACACCCGGGGGTACCCGCGGGTAATCATAGCGGGTATACCCGCAATACCCGCAGGTGCAAAACCAGCCCGCCGGCTTTTGGTGCACGACCCGATCCATTGCGAACATTTGGCCCGAAATACTTTCCAAGACGTTCCATATCCAGACTATGGTGGGACTAGAATGACTGGGTGTGTTTATCGGCGATTGCGCGTCGCCACCTCTGAATATTATCGCCGGTAGATGGCGCCAGCTGTACCTTCTCAGGTTTCTGATTGAGGCGCCTCTAAGAGATCCCAGCGGAACTATTCACCACGTGGTAGCACTCGTGCTTCTATACCCGGAGCGCGCATCTTTCTCTTCATACACTCGTTCTAATGGTCATTGCACGGCAGGATGTCGCAATGGAAAGGGCCGCTCGCTGTTTTGGCCAAGCTTGCGCTCTGGGGAGCTATTCTCGATGAAGTAATGCGTGCATTACTTCGTTTGCAAGCTATCATTGGTCGCCGAGCAAAGAAGGCCTGAAGATACCCCACGCGCACGCAACCAATGCTAAAGCAATTAAGCATGCAGTTGCATTGTTGCACTGGGCGACCGCCTCACGATACTGCCCTTGCATTCCGTTGCCGGAAACGGAAGAGCACAATGCGAAGGAAAGATTTGTGGGAATATGTAAGAGTGTAGCAATATGCCTATGACATTAGTTGTCCGTGCGCCATAAAAACCCGAATCACCATCATCATCATCATCATCGTAGCAATATGCAACTTAATTGTGACGAGGCAATTTCCTCGGACTTGTAAGAGATAAAGATATGAAATTATGTGAACGTGAGCGGATTGCATTACGAATTTGCTGACAGTATGGTGGCGCTCGCGCATGAAATTTTGGTGCAATTTCGAACAAACCGAGTGGCGGGAACAAAATATGTGCAAGTGTAATGGCCGTTGGAGCGATTGCTAGTTCTTGTCTTGTGAACACCTTCGCAGTTTTCACCTAATTTTTTGAGGACATTCCTCTAATTTCCTCGTTTGACAAATACACAATAGTTATTCGCTATGTGCGGGCATCGTCGCGTGCATGGAACATATGATGCAGCCGCATCCTCGCGAGCTCGGGCCATCGACAGTGACCATCGAAGTGACTATTGCATAGTTCGCATTGCCGACGTCTTTTTTATTCCCCTTGAGAATCAGTGTTTGCCAAGTTCTTCGAATGGGAGGCCATTCGTCCCCTCCCACCCACACACCCTAATACCCCCATAATCTGGGAGCCCCCCCCCCACCCCCGTACAATTTTGTGACATTGCACCAGGTCCCCCAAACTCACCTCGAAAAAGCGTGCAACGAAGAAGGCCGCCACTAGATACCCCACTGTTGCCGTTCCGAATCACTTCAGCGCGCTAAGTTTAGCGGCAAACTGTTTTTGTTGTTTCTGCGAATGAATCTAGTCTTTATATGTCCAAATAAAACGCGTATGACAACTTTCTGTGTCGTGTTTCACTTTTTGGTCCCGTTTTTAAACGTGTTGAGCGATCGGAAGGATCTAGTGCACGGCTGCGTGCATCACATAGCGTACCAGGCGCGGCAGGCGCAGTCGTCCATTTCTCCTTCGGTGACTTGGCCTGGCTTGGATTGTGCTTCAACTGGATTTTTAGCGCGCTACAATCTAACGCAAGCCAACGTCTGGTAACAATGGGGCATCTAAGGGCGGCCTCCGGCATTGCACGCATCGGGATAGGAACAAATACATGGGAAAATGGCGACCTTGGGGGACCTGCATTGCACAATACTTCGTCAAAAGCGTGTAAAAGCACCCCCCACCCCCGTACCACTCCCGGAGGAAGAAATTATGTGTAAACTACTGAGACCATCCCTTTGTTTGCACACGACGTTACATCGGAGATACGGCTCAATGGAGATGTTGTGTGGTGAAGTACATCGGAGCTGCGGTGCTATGTGGTGCAGTACGAACCAACAACAACATACATCGGCCATCATTATCCCAAGCAAATGCAGTGTACGTCACCGTTGAGTCGCGAAAACATTCGCGAGGAAGATATAACACCATAACCCAAGGTATGTATCCTATGTCGATCATACCGCCGTCCTTGATCAAAGTAACGCACCCTCTACGCTGCCTTACTTTTCTGCGTTAAAAGTGATGCCATACGTCATTGCCTACGTCAAAATGACGTACGGCCTAACGTGATGTTAGCTCGTGTCTGCCGGCTAGGGAAAATCTAGGGACAACTCCTCGGTGTAATGTTGTTGTAAAAGTCAAAGCGTAGAGTGTGGCGCCACTGTATTATCGCTAATATGGTTTTGCAAAACCATCATGGTCCGGCAAAACAATTTTCGCGAGGTGTATGGTGCAACGGGGTTGCTAGAGGTATGTGGTGTATGTAATTTAGGGGGAAATCATAGCACGATCCGTACATGCACGTGCATTTATTTGCAAAACAGCATTTCCTCTGTGCAAAACACAATGACCGTGGTAAATTCGTGGGAGTTTGTACCAGGGTGTCGAACCGAAACGTTTTTCGTTCCGGTTTTCGTTCCGGTTCTATCACAAATCTGCTCCGGAGCAAAAAAATAACGGTTCATACCGGTTTTAACCGGTTTCGTTTCTGGTGGGCATATTCTTTCCCAGAAAAAAGAAATCAATGTTGCAAAGTGTAAATTCGTTTATTCCGCATACATGGTATTTAATATTAATAGGCAGATATGAAATTGCTAGCTCCTGGTTCCTGTTGGTGACTGATAGTAGCGTTCAAATAGGCTTTCTCATTTCTTGAAGCGCATGATACAGACGGACTTCTTTGTACGTAAAGTACTTTCTTGCTGGATTGGTGCGATCGCATCCCATCCGGATGTCTGTTGCTGCTTCCTAGCCAGCAAGCACCACCGCACGAGTACGACGCAATTCGAGGAACACCTTCACTTACAAACGCGCTCGACGGCTCCGTTTTCTTTTCTTCGTGTCCTGTGCACAAAAGAGGCGCCACTTTGCACGCGCTTGCCCTCGCGGACACGTAAATGTATTCAACTTCGCTGCTCTCAAACAAGGGACACGTTGCGCGACATTACCGATAGAGAAGTCGTTACGCAGCCCCCTTGGGACGCTGTTTAGTTGAGGAGAGTTTGGGCGGATGAAATTAAAACGAACACTACGGCACATTGGTAGAGAGTCACAACCAGTTACATGTACCTCTAAGTATATGTGCGCGAACGATAAAACGTTATAAAGGGAGCCTAAGGGTCATGGTATACCGACATACATTCCACCGTAACCGTAACCCTCGTAAAGTATCCATGACATGACTTCAGAACACACGACGTCAGTTTTATTCGCCTACACTCTTAGAAATGAACTTCACCGCATAGCACGCTCCTAGCCAACCGCCATCTCGAATGATCTCGTTATCTGCCCTGATTTGTTGAAAACGGTAGGCGTACGCCTTTTTCGTGACAATTATGAACAGCATAAGTGTCACAAAAAAGGCGTACGCCTACCGTTTTCAACAAATCGGGGCCCATAGAGATATCATTCGAGATGATGGTTGGCTAGGAGCGTGCTATGCGGTGAAATTCATTTTTAAGAGTGTACGCTCTAAAAACAGGACTTCACCGCATAGCACGTAGTGCGCCAATCATTGCCGCGAATGATGGGGTTACCGCTTTTGATTCGGGGAGAGACGGATGCGTACGCCTTTTTGTGGCAATTACCATACATCCAAAGTGCCACAAAAAGGCGTACGCCCCCTTCTCTCCTCGAATTAGAACCGATAACTCTATCATTCGTGGCAATGGTTGGCGTACAGCGTGCTATGCGGTGAAGTTCTGTTTTTAGAGTGTATTCGTAGTCCAAACCGGCGAAGTTCTTTCTTGGACCGAAAACCGTTAAATACATTATTCGGTTTCCCTCCTGAGCGAAAAAAACGTATACGGTTTCGATTCCGTTCCGGTTCGCACCAAAATAGCGTTTTTTTTTTTTTTTTCGGTTTTCGGTTCGCTCCGACACCCTGGTTTGTACATGATATCGAGTATGGCGTATCGAAATGTTGTACACGTTGTTTAAATGCGACATTAGTCTCGCTGCGCCGTTGGTAGAAAATAGAATAAGCAGAATAAGAATAGATTATATCGAAGCGCTTTTGCCGATTACGATATACCGGTCGCAAATGCCACTTTTTTGTGTGAGAGATGCGTAAGTTGCACTTTATTAGTAAGCTTTGTTATTAGCCAATGTGTGAATCTTACGGTTTGTAGTAATGGTGCCACAATTGTCAGACGTTTGTTTGACAGATAACATCCTTTGTGACCTCCTTTCTCTGTGTCTAGAAGGTTACCATTAAATCGATAAAATTGTGTCTAGGCATGTCTTAGATGCAGTTTTTTCACTGCTTGGTACTATTTCAGAGTAAGTCTACATATTGATTTTCCCAAACTTCCATTTCCCATAAAATTTGCAGGTTCACAGCTTCACTTGTGCGGTTCTTTTGAGGCTAACACATTCATTGCTGGGCAGGATCTACTCCATGAGCACGAGCAGTCACCAGTGACCTTTGCAGATGCACTTTACTAAGTCTGTGCCACAGCACCATTACCTGTGTGGCTGCGACGTGTGTTAAAACTGTGCAATCAGACATATTAGACATTGACATGGCAGTGCATTGGCAGCCTGTTACAAATCGTAAGTGGCAGTCACTGTTGACAAAAGTCATGAGTGGCAAATGGAGAATAACTTCTCATTCTCTGCCATTGCAGTTGGTGCTCATTTGTTTAGTGCCACCGTGTTGCACGGAGCAAATGTCATTGGCTGGGCATGACATTCAACGTCTTGGCCCAATAGAAAAGTTGCAGCTACATGGAGCACTGTCTTTGAGGGTGTAAAGTGGGAACAGGGAAGACTAGGATTAAACATGTCGCACATAAATGTGTATCTTGTACACATTTGCTTTTGCTTTGGAAATAGTCACATGCATGTCTAAATAAAGGGCCCTCTGCAATTTTTTATTGAAATTTTAAAGTTGGAAATAAAATATTCAAAATTAATTGGAAATATATTAATATTGGAAATAAAATAAACAAAATATAAAATATACACACACAGAAAAAAAAACACTGCCTAAATTAGTATACATTCAAACCGCCCACACAAAAAAATAGACAAAAATCAAAAGACCACACAAAAAACACGAAAACACTCAAACAAAAACCAAGAACCACAAAAAAATGAAAAGACCACAAAGAAAACACACGAAACACTCAAAAGCAAAAACCAAGAACCACACAAAAATCAAAAAGACCACAAAGAAAACACACGAAAACACTCAAAAACAAAAACCAAGAACCACACAAAAACCAAAAGACCACAAAGAAAACACACGAAAACACTCAAAACAAAAACCAAGAACCACACAAAAATCACAAAGAAAGAGAGACAAAAAGAGAGCAAGAAATCACAAGACCACAAAGAAAGCACACAAAAAAAAAAACATACGAAAGCAAAACCAAGCATTACACAAATTAATATGCACACTATATACAATTTGTACAATATTTACAGCCGGGTGGCGAGGATCCTCATGGCGCTGGAGCTTGGGCACGAGCCAACATAACGAGGAGGACCCGCTCCACCATTGCCCGCGTCTGAAAGAAACAGAACTCATGTAGCGCACATAACGAAACTTGGGCACGTCATGCGCACCTGTTCCATCGCCCGTTCGTGTGACTGTTGCTGCCGTGCAAGGTCGTTAATGGCGGCAGCAAGGTTGTTTATTGCGTCGACGACGGGCTGGTTGCTGGTGTCGACGGCGGTCCTGATGGCCTGGACATACTCCACGACGAGGTCCAGGCGGTCGACGGCCGAGCTCATGATGGCCCTATGTTCGGCCGCTCCCGCCACCAGCTGATCCAGAGTGGCGTCCTCTTGCTCCCGGCGTGTCACGAGGCGTGGCGGAGACGTCCAGCTGGGTGGCGTCACTACAAGGAACCGACACGTTCAAAACAAATTGCAACATACAAGGATTCCTCCCGTTCCTCGTTGTATCTATGTATGACACAAACGAGGCTATTACTATTTGAGAAATTAAATTTGGGCAACATCAGTGGAATGTAAGGGATCGTTACCAGTCTGCACCTGACGGGGAGGTGCAGCCGCAGGGGTGAACCAGTCGCTGGATCCTGAGCTGCTGTTGTCGTTGCCGGCGTTGCCCGCAGCATCGCCCTCCATACCACCTTCTCCTCCACTCCCTTCGAGCGGCTGGTCGCGCGGTGAAGTGCTCGGACCCTATAGTTATGGTTTCCGTTGGTGTTACTTCAAATTTACGGAATGCAAGTAATGTACAATGCACAAACAGAAAGAAGTATACTTACAACACCACTCGACAGGAGCCGGTTGGACGAGAAGTGGTCAACACGACATGCTCCAAGCAGCTGCAGGACCCGAGCGTCAATGTCCGTAAACTCCCCCACGGCGTCTTCAAACGTCCTGTTCCCCGTCCTTGTGCAGGACGCCTTCCAGTCGTTGTATTTTCGCTTGATGGCTCGCCGCTTATTAAGCCATGTGGTGCGCCACTGAGCGGCAGTGCGCTAATACTGCTGGCCTCGGTTGAGGACCTCAGCCAGCATCCGCCACTGTGCGTCGCGGCTACCACCTAGTGGATTGCCCCTCAGGTCGCCCGCAGGGTTGGCTAATTGGCGGTTGGTCTCCATATAGGAGACCAACGCCTCCATGCGTTCGCGAAACAGCTGAGGGGCGAGAGATCCGCTAGTTGCCGATATCTTCGGAAATGGAACATGAGGCTGAATGGAATTGTAGAGGAGGTGGTGTTCCCATACATGAGTTCTGACCAGCGATGGTGGAATGTCCCAGCTGGCAGATGGACGTGGCCTCAAGCTAGGACGGTGCTGGTAGAACTGGCTGGTAGGCGCAGTGGCGCGCGCCAGCAGAGGCACGTCTTCATCGTCGTCCACGGGCCGCCACATCACTCCCCCCCTCAGACGCGGAGCGGTGCATGCGGTTGAGGACCGCGTCGACACCATGAAGAGGAGAATGAGGACGACTCGTGGATGGAGGACGACTCGACACATGGCTGTGACTGACTGTGCCTGTAGATGTAGCAGCAGCGGGATGGCGGGAACAAGAGCGCTGCGATCCGTGCGGGTTCCAGTGATGAGATGTGTATGTTGAGTGCTTGGATGCTTGAGTTGTCGCTGATTGTGCTGAGTCCCTGCTGAGTGCGTTGAGCCCTTGTTGAGTGAGCTGAGTGCTTGTTGAGTGATTGCTGTCGAGCGTTGATTCTTGCTGAGTGATTGAGTTGCTGAGTGCTGATTGTTGCTGGGTGAGTGTGTTGCTGAGTGGGCGACAGTACCGCGACTGGTACGACAGCGTGAATGCCGGTTGCCGCCAGATAAGTGCGAGAGAGGTCCATCATGAAGCAGGTGGAGGCCGGAAAGTCAGCTTACTGTGGTCTTCCTGTGGGTCCCCGGTGGAACAGCGGTCCCGGTGCGCCTTGCCTGCTGGTTTGCCGAAAAATTTAGGGTGTTGCATGGCCGAATTACGCCGAACATGGTGTCCGTTGTCCGGGTCACCAAATGTAGAGGAGGTGGTGTTCCTCTACATGAGTCCTGACCGGCGATGATGCGATGTCCCAGCGGGCAGATGGACGTGGCATCACGCTAGGACGGTGCCGGTGGAACTGGCTGGCAGGCGCAGTGGCGCGCGCCAGCAGAGGCACGTCTTCATCGTCGTCCACGGGCCGCCACAGAATAAAGGCACGAGACCACATGTCGCGAGATCTTTTCTTCTTTATTGATGTTGAAGCGACCTTTGCGTTTCAATATTTTCAAGATACATATATGTTTCGCAAAGTGTGTGTGGCGGGGGGGGGGGGAGGGAGAAAGAAAGAAAGGAAACTTGGCATTTAAAACGTTGGAACAAGTAACCTAGACATGTATAGAAGTTTCCTGATTCCATTTTCTCGGAAGTGAAGACCTCGTCAGCAGCATCCCTTACAGAATAAATTACATAACGCCCTTGAATTTTACCTTACTACCTGCCACTCAGGCTGGAATACCCACACAAGAACGTAATCAGCGACGTCAGTAGATGTTTGTGCTATTTGAAACGTCTTATGACTGCCGCTTTAGAAGTGAAGCCTGAAGCTTTTTTTGTGAACCAAACTGGATTACGGTGCGGTGATGTGTCAAAGTACTCTCATTCCTGGTTACAAGCAAAGCAGAGTCATATATTACTGGCTAACCTTTCCTTTCTTTTTTTCTTAATGCACATATTGCCTCCCCCCCCCCCCCCCCCCCAATATATGCTAGTGACTTATTATGCCGCCGAGATGACAACTGGAATGTTTCTCCGAACCGCCGTCAGTTGCTGGATCGGGAAGACCCTATGGAGCTTTATTCGGACGTAGAGTTTCTGCAGCGATTCCGGTTCACGAAGAACGCCGTGCTCTCCATACTGAGCCAGCTATCCCTCCCAGACGTTACGGACAACAGAGGTCACCCCCTGACTCCAATGTTGAAAGTGCTGGTGGCTCTTCGGTTTTACGGTGCTGGGGCATTTCAGACCGTTATCGGTGATCTCGTCAAAATATCGCAGCCAGCTACATGTAATGCAATTTGGGCAGTGACGAGGAGCATCGCTTCGGAGATTTACCCAAAATACGTGAAAATCCCTTCTTCGTCCGAAGCACCGTCAGTTATGGCTCGATTTCCATCGCCGGATTTCAAAGGTGACAGACTGTATTGACTGCACTCACGTACCCATAAACAGCCTTGGAGGAAGTGACGCTGAGGTTTTCAGAAATAGGAAAGGCGTGTTCTCCGTCAACGTGCAGGTATGGTATGCATAAGACTACGTACCACAACGTCCACAGTTTTGATAGGGGCTATCTTCCTACCTACACAGGCAATCACTGGCCCGGAACTTCAGTTTTTCGACATCGTTGCCAGCTGGCCGGGGTCAGTTCATGATAGCCGCATATTTGAAAACAGCAGAGCACGAGTTCTGTATGAGGAAGGCAGGATTCCTTGCATTTTGCTCAGGGATCAAGGATACCCGTGTTCGCCGTTTCTGTTGACGCCACTCAGCAATCCCAGAACCCCGCCAGAGAGGAGGTATAGATATTGACAGATTTTTAACGTATCATTCCTTCCTCGTGCCCCCTTACTGTCTGACGGTTACCTATCATTCAGTCCGAAACAGTAGTCGTTCCTCTCGCAATTCCTTCGCGGCGACGAAAGGATGGCCTACCGTTAGGTTGCTGGGGCGCGACCTTTCGCCTCCACTTACGCTCGAATTACCAGGCTCGTACAAAGGCCGTATGGCAAATAGAAAAGAACAGAAAGAGAGGCGGACCAGTTGCCAGTCAAGCGCACTATTGTAGTATGTGCGCAACCTGTATTTCGAAGCGAACTAATCTTTTTTATCCACCCTCTGTAGGTATAACACGAGTCACATAAAAACACGCAACTCCGTGGAAAGAGCGTTCGGAGTTTGGAAAAGGAGGTTCCCGTGTCTCCGTATGAAGTTGCAAAACAAGATAGAGAGATGTGCTGCTATCGTCTGCGCTTGCGCAGCGCTCCACAACGTCGCCTGCGCGCTGAATGACCCATGCACGGATGATGGAACAGATGCATCGGAAGACGACTTCAGTGTTCCTGCCAATCGCGGAGATAGCCTCTTGGGAGCGCAGATACGACGTAGACTTATACGGACAGATTTTTCTGGTCTGCGCACACACAGTGCATTTTATTTTGACTTTTTCACGTCTCATGAGCCGAATCACCACGGGCCAACTGCTGTTCGAGTTTTTTCTGTTTCAATTGTAGCACCTTGAGTTTTTCCCTTTCGCATTTGACTTGCAGTCTATGCAAAATGAGCATGTTACGTATTTTCGTCTCATGCTTTTCCTGCATCAGTTTCATTTTCAAGACATGCTCCTTTTCCTTTTGTGTGCTGTCCTCTCGCATGGCATGCTTTCGAGCCTCCAATTATGCAGAGAGAGCAGACTCAAGAACAGCGTTCCTGCCTCTATAAGGTCTCACTCTCCGCCCAGTCGACGTACTCTGAATAGCGCCTGTTGGCAGTACTACGTTGCTAGATGCGCGGTTTGATTGCGCAGGAGTCTGCGACGTCGAGGTGTCGGCAGGAGGCTCCTCATGGAGCTCATCAGCGAGATCATTCTGAGAAGCGCGCTGCTCTTGACCGTCACAACAGAACTCCTCGGTAGATTCACTGTTGACGTACGTCTCCTGCGGGTGCCCTGCATACAAGTGCGCGGTTAGTTAATGGGTGCTGGTGTTCCAACGATGAAACGGAAATAAAAGTAGAACATTCAGGGAAGCAATGTGGCTTTGAGGACAAGACCGAGTACTTGCCATGTTCAATATCTCCTTCGTCGCGACGTGCTTGCACCATGGGGAGCAGAAGGTCATCTACCTCAGCAGACTGGCGGTCCCCATCGTAAAGGTTATGTACCCTTGTTGCAATATAGGGGACCAAAGACTGTACCTGCTCCAAAAGCGGGTCCATTGGTGAGGGAAGGCCACCGCCACCTGAAGAAAAAACAAAAACAAAAGAGAACCGAAAAGTTGGATGAATGGCAGGTCCCAATCGCGAAAAAAGCGTACACAGCTCACCAGTTGACATAGTTTTTGTGACGCCCTTTGGCGTCTTCTTCCACTTGGTCTTTAAATTGTCCCAGGCTTTCCGAAGCTGCCTTGAATTTCTGCAGACAACGCCGGGCATGCTGTTGAACTGGGACGTAAGCCTTCCACAGGTGTCCTGTTCTGCCTTCGTTGACACACTATCTGTCTTCTCGTTTTCAAGTACTCTCTTGTACCTCCCAGTCAACTCCATTAAGATAGCCGTGTCATCGGCCGACATGTACAGCGTCCGTTTAGACATATTGGCAACGAAAACCACGTGTTACCGAAAAGTATCCAAGGACGGGGAAGGAAGACACGCAAAGCTTTTTCTTTCTCTTCGGCTAAGAACACGTGACATAGTTCAGACGTTATTCTGCTGAGAATACAGTAGCACATACTCAAAGGCACGAAGAAGTAGACGAAGATAGAAAGCGTAAAGCCCGAATCCCATAACAAGCGACACGCGGCAGATACACGCGAGAAGCGACAAAATCGACGTCACTGCCGCCACACGAGCGTCAAAAAAGCTTTGTCGCGGCTCAATATTTCTGCATCTACTCCCAGTAGATATTTGTAGCATGTCGCTGAGTTCGTTGCCTGTTGTTTGACAAAACCAGCTAGATTTGGCGGCGTGAAACAAGAACTGAACGCGTGGGCAAGGGAGAGGGTGGAGAGGGCAACCAACAAAACTAGCAGACGAAGAAGTGGGCGGGGCGTTGGGTACTTCAACCGCAGCGCCACTGCGTTACGGCGAATATTACATAGCAACTTCATTACAATTTCTCCTCGTTTTGACGAATGAAATACTATTTTTGGTATATTTATGGCAATTTAGAGCTTAGCTCGAATAAAATAAGCATTGCTTCTCCAAAAACATCATTTCTCGGTGACGAAATGTCGCTGCTCAAATGGACCAGGAAGTCGCGCCATGACCAGACGCGACAGCGACAAATTCTGCAGCGCGTCGCGTGTCGCTTGTTATGGGGTCCGCGCTTAAAGGGTCTCTGACCAGAACCTGGTCAATGTCTTTGTTTGTATGGATAACGAACCTACATGGTGCCTCCAAGTTACAACTGAAACGTTTCGTCTCTGCGGAGCCGCCAACTATTCCAAACAAGGAGCCGAAAAGCGGTTTCGATTTCTGCCCTCAACTCGTGCGATCAGCGCAAAACTCTAGCTATTATGCAGTGGTTTTCCCATGTGTATGACGTCAAACGCCCGCGACGTTTATTGGTGGAAAGTCCACACCGGAAGTTTGGGAGGTTTAAGCAACTTCCGTATTGCTGGGTCCTTTTTCAATATGGATGCGGAAGCACAGCGGAGTCGACAAGTCAGCTTTTAAGCTACATTGCAGCAGCTGAGAGGCACCTGCTACGTGCAGCAGAGTTTGGAGGCCTTGCTTTTGAAATGTTGAGCCGCGAATCGACTTCAGCATGAAGAGGAAGTTCCAACGACAGACTGTTAGATGAGCTTTCAGCATCGATCACGATGAAGCACATGAACAGTTTGTGTAAATTCCATGTTTGACGGCGCCGTGTAAAGGGGCCGGAGTGGTTCATTGCATAATAATGCCGAAAGAAGTCGAGTGCTTATGTTGCAAGGAGCTGCTCTCAAAGTAGCATATTTAGAACTTCGAGGGCAGCACGAACCTAGCGCTCATATTCACAAGTAAGAAGCGTACGTGTCTCGTGCACAATCATGCTGGTTGGTTTCAATACAAAATAGTTTTTCTGAACTTTTCGTTATTGTTCGTCACATATTCAGAAAGAGTGCAGCTGAATTAATACTCGGCGTCCTACTAGCTTTAGCTTTGTTCAAAGCTTGCGTGTCTCATACAGGAAATAGATATGTACACTACATACCAACAGTTCGTGAGATGCACAGACTTGAAAAAAAACAAGAGTATCGTTATACCAGTCTGCGCGGTGAACAGGATACGCAAAGCCTTTCCCATAGTAACTACTACATGCTTTAAATACCCAAGATACTAGGTGGAAGTACCCCCTACAGGGGGTGCCCTTGCAATTTCAGCTGTAGACACATGTCGGTAATGATGCAACTATAATAATGACCCCCCCCTCCCCCCGAACTTTTTTCAACACTCCTCCATGCTTGGGATTCTGGATAAACCACTGTGTTGACCCCTGACACAAAGCACCATCTCATCACCCTGCTCCGCCTAGTAAGAATTACATTGGGCTCTCAATTCCACCACAGACACAAATCCAATCCTGTTCTGCCGCATCCTTTTGTCCACCCATTCAGTCAATATGTCGTAAGTGTTCGAACTCTTACTGTCTGATAGCACCCAAATAGTATTGTTCAAGCACCTCAAGTATTTTAATGATCGTTATGTGGAAGTAAATCAGACTGTTATGCAGGTTACCCTGTGTGTGACCTCGGTTCCTGCTCTCAGTCCTCCAGAAGTGCTCACTACACAAGTTGACTATCGAAAACCTCAATCTTCCATGCATGATGTAAAACCCCAGTTCGCTTGCTTCCTAGCCATTTTTTCATTCTCAATTTTCCTTTTGTGTGCAAAGTGCACACCCAGTTCGAGTAGGATGTAGACCTTGAGGAACCAAGCTTTGTATCTTGGGCTGCTCAAATACTCAAATAGGCATGTTGTAGTCGAAGATGATGTAACATGAAATGTGGTTCATATAGTTTATTGTGGCACTCAGATAATATCTTCATAATATGTCTGCAGAGATTGCTCCAAAATAGCATATGTGATGCAGCGTTATACATTATTGGGCTTCTGGGAAAAATCATGATTCACCTGATACAGACGGCAGCCTTTGTAACGGTGTCTGACACATTTTTAGCAGCCACTGTTTTAAAATATGCATTAAAAATGCTCCAACCATGAAAGTATCACGAAGTTCTTCATTTCATTTGTTTACTTAAACACCCTTGTGAAGGGATTTACATAAATGCGGGACATAAAAGACAAATACCAAAATGATGCAAACAAAATTCGTTCACTCACCACAAAGAAATTCATTCGATCTGAAAACGATCATAGCACTTGGAAATAAATGACGATACATTTTGTTCTGATGCTATGTGGGCAGGAACGTCATTCCAGTTTGACACCATCAGCTGGTGCGGAGAGTAGAGGAATTTTTTTGTTTGTGTAGGTGGAGCAAGTACTTTGTGCGAGTCATCAAGTCTTAGAAGTAAATTGTGAGGAGATTAACAGTAAGTGGGGTGGGGAGGAGTGTGACTGTAATATAACTTATGAAAGAATGCCAGGCGTGATACCTTTCATCTGGTAATCAAAGGAGTAAGAAAGAGTTTGGCTTTAATGGCTGAGACGCTGGAAAAAGGATGATAATCACGAACAACAAACCGTGCGGTTCTGTACAAATTCTACTTTGTCGATTAAGAGATGTTGGGATGGGTTCCAGATTGCAGAGGCATATTCCACTTCTTTTGAACATGGGAGTTGATGTTCCTGAGACTGGAACACATAGAAAAGGCAAATACATACAAAGCATCAAGTGCCTAAGAAATGAATGATGAAAGAAGGCAGTCACTGGAAAGGTTAGCCAGTAGTAGGACTTGAACCCACATCTTCTGTATTACCGATCCAGGGCCCTTACCAATTGAGCTAAGCTAACACGCCTCTCCAGTGACTTCCAAGGGTGCAGATGTACCCTAGGAATAGGTTTATGGGCAGGAGAACATTAGTCACTGTTATTATACAGGCATAGCTCTCTGTCCAGTATGATCACCGCAGAGCACATTTACAGGAACTCTCAGGCACAAAACTTGCATAATAAATATGTAATAACCTCAAACAGCTATTATATATAATAACTGGGACATGGAACTCCAACGGCAGATGGTCTGGCAGTACAACACAGGTAATCTTGCCATCACTATATTTTTCCCAAAATGCTGAAAATAAATCGATAGAATTACTGCAGTGAACTGCTCAATTTTTCACCTCAGATATATTTTTAGCACTCTGTATTTCATGTTTCAAAATATACATGCATCGAACCTGCAGAAGCTTGTGTGTGTAAGTAGAGTCACACATCTCATGTGCAACAGGCAGGTCTAAGTTGTACTGAGATATGTCAATTCCTTACGCATGCTCACCACCTGTAGATTCCTTTAAAGGGAACAAAAAACTTTTGGTTAGTAACAACTTCACGCTATACACCACATTTATAAAAGAAATTGGTTCCGTACCTGACGGACAACTGTCATGACCATTGCCAGATGTCTTCCTCTCCTGTTCCTTCCACTTCCCTGAAGTCATCACCCTAACATTGTTAAAAAAAGCCATATAAATGCGATAACTGAGATATTACCACTACGAGCATACAGCAAATCACAACCACATAAATAAAATACACAATTGTACAACAAACACACAACACACACAAAAAAAAAATACATAACAGAGTGGACTGTCTCTAATAACACTTCAACAAGTTTGTGTAACTCTGTTTTGAAACTGGACACAGGAAGGCCATTTCCAATCAGCTGAAAAAAATTGTTCGGAAGAGGAACAGTTTCTGCTGATTTCAGTAGTTGGTCCGTAGCAGTGGAACCTTGTAAGGTGGTACAGTGATAGATTTCATACCGTAATGACAAGTGTTTGGGATAGCGCTAAAAGATCCTGAATTTGCAAGGCAATTTTGTGTAAATGTCTGATTTCTAAGTGAACACCTTGTCTACTGTATTTTACATGTCTTGAAGGAGCTGAGGGGCTGGATGGATGGATTGTAGTGGCACCCCTGCTGGGCCTCTTTGCAACGAGGGTCCAGCACATTGCACCTGTAGACAGCCTGTAGACATGGTTGTCGTATACCAGGCATTCTTTCTTTCTTTTTTTGTGCACTGCAATTTTATCGTAGTTGCCCTCTGTGGTGTTTCCCCAGATTAGACAACAATAGTACAGCTTGGGGTAAACTAAGGATTTCAACTGCGTTGGTTTAGAATCCAGAACCCTTTACTATGTGCAGTATGCTGCATATTATAAGGAAAACAAATAGAAGAAAACTTGTACCTGATCCCTCCCTTGTATTTCCAACATTTGGTTCCACATCTTGTCCAAGGAAGTCATGAACTACATTGGTGCACACTGCTGTGACAATTATTATGTTACATCTAGATGCTGAATACACAGCTTCATTTTACGTACTGTGAATGTTGCTTACTGCATTGGCATGGCTGCATTCAACAACACTCAGAATTGTACAGTAATCTTTTGATTGAGTGCGTAAACTTCAATTTTCTTTAATCCGTATTTTTCTTTGTTGCGTAAATGGTCTCCTAACATCTGCATGCCACAACGTAATTCTCACAAGGAGAGTAATCACTGTATAAATTATACAAAAGACACTAACCTCGTCACGTCCAGATGCAACAGTCTTGGAAGATAGATTCAAGGAAAGCACTGCGGACTTCTGTAGGCGGAGGTTCTTTGTACTCAAACTGAGGGGTCCGTCTCATAGTCTGCATTCTTCAAATATGATTGGCAAAATCCGCCGCGGTATTATCCTGCCGCTGCGGTTGAACGCGCAGTATCGTACGGAACTGAATGCCCGCCGAGAAATCTCGCTTTGACGACACAACCGAGGCACTTCAAATGAAGTAAGGGCTGTACCTCGATAAATTGGTCGTTGTTCCAAAAGATATAAATAAAGAAAACTTGGAAATACACACACTACGCTAACGCAGTGAAATAGCGCGCTGGATCCCGAAAGTCGTCGTAGCTCGTAGCCTCGCAGCTCCTCTTTCCACGGAAGTCGCTAATTGGATTATCGCAGTTATAAAACAGGTCGTAGATTTCGAAGTATATACATACTTTTTATTTCCAGACATTGTGACAACAGTATATCGGCGTAAAAATGTTGGTTCTTGCTGAAAGTTGTTGTTGTAGTGCTCGATCACGTGACGGCATTCTGCGCGCTGATTGCATGGGCGATTGACGTCATCCCAGTGGGATGACCAGATGAGTTTTCTATATATGGGTACGTTTTCTTGGTTTGACGCTAGGTGTGCCAGCGTCGGCGTGAACCGCGATGTTCAAAATTCGAGTTTACGAAAACTACGAGGTGTTGAGGCATGCATTTTCGTATGTGAAGTTGCTTTTGTGTATTCTATCGGTAGCCACTGCGGAAAAGGCTCTCCAGCTTCTGGTCAGAGACCCTTTAAGGCACGTTCAAAAATTGCCACTAAGGCACTAGAGAAGGCTTCCTTTCTGGGAAAGTCTCTTTCGGGCTACCTACGGAAAGGAAAGGAATGCAAAGAAGGAAAGGAGAGTTCAAAGATTCGGGCACTAGTCTTTCGTTCGAGTTTACTGTCTTGTTTTCCTCTTTCCCCCTTGTATAATGCAGCAATCCTCAGCAGCCTTTCCTCCGTTTTTTCTATCACCTTTAGACATACCCCCCCTCCCCTACCCCTCAGCGGCATCTCAGCATGTCTCACGAAGCTCCATACGAGGCCAGGCTTATTTCAAGGTAAAAGTCAAATGGTAATCGTCATAAGTGCGTGGCACCGGCGCGAGCCATCGCGCCGCATCGCGCTTGAAAATGTTTACCGTCAACTGATTACGTCACGTCTCCCACCACAGTGCACATGGTATAATCGCGTAGTGACTATAATTATAACACGCTACAAAAACGTTACGCGTTTCTACATCCGCACTACGATTTCGCTTGCATTTTGCTCCCACATTTATTACATCTTGGACATAGCGCCATCTCATTACATTATCTTAGGACAGAGCATGCCACTGCAAAGAATGTACTTGGAAATGACTTCGCCAGCGACAAATGTCCCTAGAAATGGGTGGAGCGTTCGGGTGGAGCGTGTCGCGTGGACTCCACCCAAGAGCTCGTGACGTGCAAGTTATGCACGCATTAGTTTCATCGAGAATAGCTCCCCTGCACGTGGGCACGGCCGGCCGGCCGAGAAGCTATGTTATTTTTGTAGTTTCTTTATTTGTGTAATTGCCTTGGTGTGTGTTGAATCTATATTTCGTGTTGGAGGTTTAGTTGGCTGAAAAAATACAACAAATAACTAAACGAAATTACCCTGGTGATCTACGTGTTTCTTCACAATGTGCTCTTGTATACTTCACAGCACGGGCTATCCGCCGTGTTACCTGACAGCCTGACAATATTTGGACGCATAAGTTGTCTAATCACTTACTAGTTTATTGATCTCCCATTGGTTGTGGGTGACTCCTATTACGAGCTCCTTCTAAATATCACTCGGCATATTGCAAAAAAAAAAAGTATTTTTGGCATTATGGTCCGCAGTTGTCATCCTTTTGTGTGTTGCCAACATCCAGGAAAACTACCAATGGAGAACAATCAACCTTTTGTTATTCATGCTGACAATCGTACAAAGCAATACTTCAGCAACAAGTTTTTCATATGGCTGAACAACACGTTTTCATGTACATGGTGTCCAGCGTAACTATGGAAGTGCTTTGTCAGAAACAAAGCTCTCAAAGGAAAACTCTTTCCCACACGACTTGTGTTGCAAAGAGATGCTTCATTGTGAGATCTGCCTTCTTTGCAACACTCGTCTCGCGGGAAAGACATCAGTATTTTTTTAGCTCTGAAATGAAATGACACTTGTATAGTTATTCTGGACACCCTGTGATATGTACTCGTGACCGTACTAGTGAAGATAGTGCAAACTAACATTTCGACATTTTTTTAAGTTGCCGCCGCTTCTCGCGGTCTGGCTTATTACTGGTTCAAGGATTTCACGAAAAAGTGAAGCCGCGTCAGGCAATAAAATTTGACCACGCTCCTATATATATATATATATATATATATATATATATATATATAGTCATATCTAGACTGTGTTCGCTGCAGCCGACAAGCGGTAGTTGACGGTTATTCGCGGATGCGATTGCGTGAAGAATAGATTCTGAATGTAACTCGCTCGTACTGAATGATTTTGTCACGACATTTTCCAAGCTAAGTATTAAGTTGTAAAATGTGCGCGTTGGATAGAGCAGGCCGCCGTTGTCAAAATGCTCGGTAAGCTCAATAGGTAGATCACTGGCTTGTTCGGCGTTTCCAATGCACAGGCTCCGGCATTCAGCGCAAGGCTTTTTCAAGATTCACTTGCGTGCGGCGCACCCGGCGATGTAATATATCAGCCTGGCATCACTTTTTTCTGTCACGCATGGTAAGTGATCCACAGCTGCTTCCGCTGCCACCATGTTGCCGGAATCAAGCAGCTCGTCGATGCTTTGTCGCAGCCTTACTGATGACATGTTGGCTGCTTCTGGGCTCAGCAGCGCTGTGACGAGGCCATCGCCCACATTTCCGTCGTTTGGAGCCCGCGCGAGGTTATAAAAGCTGAGACAGTTTACAACAGTGGGAAACTCTCCAGCCCTTTCACGCTTGTAAGGCTAACACGGAGCCCCTCGGCGGTGCTGCGACTGAGGAATCCCTGCTGTTCTGCGTGGTCCTCCCAGTCATCCAAGAATCGGAGAACTTCGTCGAGGCATTCAGCTTGCTTGGAGTTTGGCCTAAAATATACAGACACCACAGTCGTAATCACGCTCCTGTGCAATCATACCACTATAATTCAGGACAAAGTCAGATACCCATGTAGTACATGTATTTCTTTGCAAGAGAAAATGCATGGGCAATGAAAATTCCATCTTCCGGGAAGGACGTTAAATTCAGTGTTTGAGACTTCACGCGTTTGCCCAAAAGTAATCCACAGACCGACCACTTCAGGCATCGCTCGTGATCGTAGTCTCCTTTCGATATAAACCCCCGAATTATTACGGCAGTTTTAAATTCAGTCCGACGTGTAGATGATTCTAAAGAAAAATCGTGAGGAAATAGGCCAGGCCTCAGGGTTCCTTTCCCTTTCGAAATTACGGTCGTGTACGCACACAGTGCAACTGGGAATCCAGGCAGTAATATCACAGATATATCTGTTGCGTGCACAGTAGTGCACAGCACTAATGACTTGCCTCAGCGCCTCTAGGGGAAACCGTGACGTGATCGCAGCTATCAAAGACTTCATCAGTGTTATGAACTTTTCAGTTGGTTTGGTGTCATCGTATGCAGACTGAACCTGCTGGGAGCAGACGTGAAAGCCACGAAGGACGTCATCTCCGAACACTTGCATTGCAAGGTTGATCCGCATCTTATCAAATGGGCCAGGAAAGATATGTGCCCCAGTAATTCTGGGCATTGCCTTCAAGCTAGTGTTTCCCGCATCACATTTCCAGGCTTCCTTGATGTGCTCCCAAAGAACCTGTTAATGCACATGTGTAAGTTCTATTTAAAAATTGGCGTTCGTAGTCTCGTCTATGGCGAAATCGTTGTAGGTGCACGAACCTTTCCGTTGTGTGTATTGAAACCACTTGTTTGAAAGGAGTTTCGCACGCACTTCATCAGATGGGGAAAGTCCGACAGAAAGTAAAGGAACATTGTAGAGTCTACAGGGTAAACAGTGTTGCAGTTGACGTGTGTCCTGTCGGTGGCCTTGATTCCCAGCATATGCCACATGGAACGGTTCCACGTGGCCCCGTCGCAGCATATGTAATCTACCAGGAGACCGACCTGTTCGCTGCCTTTGTGCCATTAAACCCATATTCTCTCTCTCTCTCACCTGTTCGCTCAGGAGCACGGCTTTGGTCAGTAATTTCAGCAGCATATGTGCCTTTACGTTTCCTCGAGATGCGAATACTCCTACAGGAAAGGAAAGGGAAAGTTTCTCTTGAGATGGATTTTCTATAACCAATCTAGACATCCAGCAAGTTAGCATCAGCCTGTTTGCTTCATCTGTTCGGAAATAGACATTGTCCTTTCGTGATTTCCCACATATCTACTCGCATAACTGATGTCCACTAAACGAGGAAGTTGAGAATTTGGAGCGTGTGGACGCGTGAGGCGTTGCCTAGGCACACCATAGCTAAATTCACATGAGACCTAACGTTCTGACCGTCGGTGGCAAGCAATATACGAGTGCAGACATGTTTTACGAGCAGGAAACGAGTCATAAGCGACAAGGGAGGTATCTTTAGTCACAGGGAACGAGAAGTAACCATTATTTACCGCCACTGAGATGGTATGATACTATTATGTTCCCCCGCTGGGCTACCCTTGTGTCGGGTGTGGCCAATAAATTGAATACGCCACCATCGGTCGGGACCCGTGTATAGGAACACGATCTTTTCTACACATCCATAGATTTCGCTCAACGACTTACGCATGACAAAGATGGTCCACCACAGCATGGTAGGCATGGTTCTGTTGCGCATGAATAGTATGGTAAAACTGGGGCATAGCCTATGATCTGCGTCCACCTGCCTACAAACGGCTGAAACATGATGACAATTCCATGGTCAGCCGTCGTCGTGCGGGCATCGTCGGGTGTAAAGGGCACAAGGTCCACGAATCCCTGCACTTCGCAGGACGCTCCACAGGATAAATTTTCGGGCACCTTCATCTCGTCCATGACAAGCCCGCCGTGTCGCTTGTAAGAGTCCATAGTAGCTGTCTTGACTTTTAAGGCGCCGAAAACGTGAAGCCAAATATACCTTTAAAATTCTGTGAGGAGGTCGCATGACAAGGTCTTAAGACACTTCGATAAACAGCCTTTCACCAAATGCAAGGTTAACTGACTTTGGGGTGAAACAGTGTCCGTATTGGAAAAGTCTGAGCAGCTTACCCTTATGTAACTCTTCAAGCAGGAGCGGCTCGGTAGGACAAGTATCTTGCTGCGGCGCAGGTGTCTGTAAAGCCATGCGCTCTTCATATACACAGCAAATTCAAAAACACCCTTTCTGGGTAAAAAAAGGTGTTTTTAAGCAAATACACCTTTTTTAATTCCACAAAGATAACCAAAGGCCGCAAAAAGGGTGCTAAAAAAGGTGTATGAGAAAATACACTCTTTATTACACCAAGTGCTGTATCAAAAAGGGTGTTCTTATGCGTTTACACCTGTCTTTACACCCTTCAAGTAACACTGGTGTCGAAAAAGGTGTTTACGTTATATACACCCTTTCTATACACTGGTGTTGAAAACGGTGTTTTCATTCGTGAGAGAAAAATTACAATGGCTTGACAGCTCCGCTCACTAGGTAATCACATTATAGACGATAGCTTGAGTTGAAAACACAATATTTGACAGGGAGGGATGTCAGGAAGCTCGCTGATATCTTGACTCGTTACAGGCGTACGTGTTAATTGCAAAGACACATGTTCGTCACCGTTACAGACGAGTTTTATCGCACTAAGCTTAGCGAATATACTCCAACGAACTGCATTTCAGTATATGATCAATCTGGTACGCCAATTTAGGCTACCGAGAGTGCTCGGGCTCATTACAGGCATCGTCTGAAGATGGCAGCATCGTAACGCCGCTCACTTCACTTCATTTTATTTGAATTGTTCTTTTTTTTTGCTCACTCACAGTGTTGCTAGGACGATGAGGGTTGCCAGTGACGCGCTGCGCTCCAGTTTAGGTTGTGTGTGGAACCACGGCTGGAACTGTGCCGTCGCTAGGGTGGTTGTTGCCATACAAGCAAAAACGTCGGACCGCATGGCTCGGCATGCTGCCGCGGGAGCTTACACCCTTTCGAAAGGGTGTAAGAGTGTTTAACACCCTCCTAAAAGGGTGTTTAAACAGGTGTTTTTTGCACAATACACCTTTTTGAAAGGGTGTTACGGTTGATGCGGTGTAAAAAAGGGTGCCAGCCATAGGACAAAAAGGTGTAAGTGGTTTATACCCAAAAGGGTGCTTTTGAATTTACTGTGTACAGTACTATGCACTCCAATATCCACTCGGGCTGTATCGATAGTCATGGAGGGACTTCCGCTTGGCTGCACGGAAACACGCACGTTTTCCTGTTGCTGGGGCTGAGTGCTTTGATCTGCTGAGTAATTATGTGCTGAGTGGTTATGAAAGAATCTCATTACCATCTATGCGATCCAGTCGTAGCCACTGAACGCACCTTCTCCTCCAGCACAGCAACCTCCGTCACCTCGTTTTTCTTGCGCATCGCTTCCAGAGACGATTTGTACTGAAGCAGCCTCTGCGACCTTCGTCTAATCGCACGTTGTTTAGCGCGTACCCGTAACTTGAGGCTGGTGACAGTCGGTGTAGTCACAGAGCTACGGCTCTGCTTGGAACGGCGCAGCTGCTGCCAAAGTACCGTCTTGGTGTATCTGCAGGCGACGCATATCGTGCCATTGCCGCCTGGCATTAAAAAGTGGCTGGTTCGACGCATGTGAGCATGTGAGGATTTCACATAGACCATCCTACAAGAAGGTTTGTTTTGGGGCTTTTCCATCGGCACATTTCCGGAACAGACTTCGCAGAATTGGATCCAGTCTTTGTTCTTGTTCATCGTTTCGCTCGTAAACATCAGTCCCATTTTTGTAATTGTAGTGAAGAAAAACTCACCAACGAACGTAGCATTTTCCAAGATTATGTTGAAAGCACCTTCTCGGATGGGCTATCCCTGACCAGAAGAAATTTGACCAAGCAAAGAGAGAAAGTGCGCGGCAATTTCGGAGTGTCAAATTCTAATAGAAATCCTGCCCAAAACACACACACACATACAAACACACTCTATTGTACCTCACCTAATACAAAGCCACTGCATCGTGTAGATGTGATCCTGTGGCCATTAGTCTTAAATTTCAGTAGGTTGATCCCATTGAAGTCCTCCAAATCACCGGCGCCTTGGCAAGGAACTTTGGTGTCAAGTCCCTCTAGCACTTCGTTGAACCGTGTCATCCATGTTTGTCGGGCATATACGGACCCAACTATTCGATGGATGCGTGGTGCTATTTATGAAATGACGGCTGGTGCTGTGTGCCACAGGCATAGGTGCGTCATATATTGGCATCTCAAAACTCAACGGCGGCATCGGTCGCGGCCATTCTGGTTGATCCTGTTCCCGCTGGTATGTGTGGTAGTATTTCGTTGGCGGCTCTTCCTCAACGTCGGGACGGGCTGTGCGTTTCCTAATGTCAGGAACAAGAATCGTAGACACAGCTCCAGGATCCAGCGATGGCACTCCTCGTGGCAACGACACGACTTCACCATTTGTGGTGTGAGCGTAGTGTCGGACAATGCATCTGAAATATACAGTGCTTGACATGAGGCTCCTGACACGACATGACCTTTGTCGCGCACAGGAAAGCGCTACATCACCTTCTGTCTGCTTCAAATGAACACCTTATTTCTGTAATACTATATGAACTCTTTATTTCTGTAATACTATTATATAACTCCCATAATATTCCCACATAATTCCATATTCTAGCATATATTCCATATAATTCCCGTATTCTGGCGATCTATTATGTAATATATACACTGTTTCAACGCGCCCTTCTTCGAAGTGGAGCTCACATAGAGCGCTGTTCTGTTGCAGCTTGCCATCATAGTGCGGAACAAATCTTTGCCAAGCTTCCAAGAGCTGCCCATCACAAGGTACACGGAAGAGGGAAAGTTTGGAGTTCTGTCACTTTACACACGCGTAAAACACTTTGACGCTGTTTTCTTGTACTTTTTTCCCATGTTGAGCAGAATGGGAAATAATCAAGGCGGCACCAACATACTCAACTTGAAGGAGGCGACTCCCACGCAACACACTGATTAATAGATATTCCCTTGCGGACAGAAACACGCGGGTCCGAACGAGACAAGACAGATTTGATGAAAATGACTGATTGTTCTGACTCAGAACAAGCATAGACACAAGGACGTACCGTTAAATCGGCGCTCGAGCAGCGCGCGACGGTCTAGCCAAAGCGTGTGCATGCAACCGTCCAACGTTGCATTCCGCTGTCTTCCTTTGCGTGATCTTTGCACAGAGTGGCTCGCTCCGCGAACCTGGCCACCATATGTGTCACGTGACCTATGCAGTGTGGTGGCTGAAGAATGCGGCAACAATACTACAAGGAAGCATGTCGTGCGAGACTATAATAGCTGGCATAAACGCATTTGCTAATAATGCATTTTATGAAATAGTTCAGCACAAATCTGCCTTGTGCGCTACGAGCGCAGGCCTGAGGGTCACGTGTTCCGTTACACAACGGGGTCCGCGCGCGCCCCATGCATTGAATGAGACGACAAACACACCCAGTCATTTTAGTCCCACCATATCCAGACCTTCCGTGGTGCATGCGAGGATGACATCTTTGTCATTTGCTTGTACCGCGTTCTATGCTTACTCTTTGAGATAGACAAAAGGGGGCAAGAGTCCAGCTTGATTAAGGGACCCGGAAAGTGCGGTTCGGGAATTGGTAGTATGGGCAATGGAGAATGGAGTAGTGTATCGCCCCTGGTGACGAAGCTCCCCATTCATTTTCTCAAAATAAAGTTGTTGTTGTTGTTGTCACTCTATGTTTGCCACATGGGGCTAATATTGGCTATTTTTCGGCACCACGGCTGCAGACTTGTGCCCGTTACAGAAAAAAAAGGAACTAAATACCGTTACCCGTTACTGCAGAAAAAAAGTAACTAAATACGTTACGCCTTACCAACATACAGAAGTAACGAGTTCTCGTTACTCACACGTAACGAGTTACTTTTACGTTGCCGCTGCATAGTTAGAGGAGCCAACAAACATGCCGACGCTTCCCTTCAACTCTTTATTAATGAGGAATTGCACTTCAGAAGAAGCTGATACTCGAAATTTACATCAGTGATCTTCGTTCTCTTTTGTATGAAGACATCTGCTGCCGAGCTGAACAGGCGCTCCACCGATGCACTGGAAGGTACCGCGGTGTTCAACCGGAGAAAGAGCTCGTGGATGCGAGGGAACTCTTGTTTCATTCTTGACAAAGGGTAGTCCTCCTCCGTGGGAGCCATGAACCTTGAAAGTTCTTTGTCTTCAGCAGCGCGGCTTGACTGTTGATTGGTGAAGGCAAAGAAGTCGTCACTGGGCGCCTGTTTTGCTATGTTCGTGGTCTCTGCGCCCACAGCAGATAAATCACGAAGCTCTTTCTTCAACATCTCTATGACCATTCCTCGCTGAGCCGCGTCACTCATCCAAGCCGGCTTGAACCTTGGAATGACTGCTGCTGCAACCAGAAGCTGTTTGTCATCCATGAGGTGACCGAACCTGCGAGAGGGAAATCAACATACACTTAATAACGAACATACGATTCAAAGAAGTCCTCTACAGTGAAGAGTAGCAGGCGGCGACCCGATTCACAGGCGCAGAAAGGCCAAAAATATGCGGTTATCTAATGATAGCGTGTGCTCACCTTTTCTCAGTGCCATCCAGAACAGCGCTGACAAGAGGACTGCAAAACCTCAGTCCCTTAGCGGCCACGTATTCTAACCTTCGAATGAGGACGGACACAGTGGGGACTACATATCCCGAAACGTGTGCTTGTCGCCTTGCAGAATATCCAGTGCCGAACGCAACGGCTTCATCACCTGTCGGAAAGGAGAAATCACGTATCGCATAGAAGGAGAAGTGTGCTGGAAAATTATGGGCGAAAAGCCTTACTTTGCAATATTCTTCAATGAATCTCACGTCACTACCACGCAGGCGGACAGGAACAGTAAGCTTACGGCACAATTCGTCGATGTTCATGCCCTCCATGATCAGCTGAAGGATGCATTCCAGGGAATCGTGCAGCGAGTTCCATAGTGTGGGCACAGGGCGGGTCATATACCGACCGCATACAGCTTTCACCGTATCAGCAGCTCGTGTTGACTGGTTCTGCTTATTCCAAAACACTGCACATTGCTGCACTGCGCACTGCCAAAGTGCTGCAAGCGCTGCACACTTCCTAAGAACGCCTTCAGATACCTTTGCGAACTCACGGTCCTCGTCGGCCTTTGATGCGTTCACAGTAGCAACAAGGTTCAACGTATGAGCGGTGCAGCGCTGGTGAGGGGGGAGACGGACACAAGGATTTTCCTCTTCTAACAGCGTAGTGAGTCCGTTCTGCTCGGTATGCAGGACATCGTCGGCATCTTCCATGTCAACTCCGAAACACCTACCACGGTAATAATAACATTAATAAAATATTTAAGCAGATGCTACAATGAACAAAATGAGCTCACCGAAAGGCTTTGACGAAGTTTGAGCCATTGTCCGTCACGACTCTCGTAAATTTCCCTTGCAAACCATATTCCTTCAGGATGTCGTTTAACGTTACTGCAAGTCGATCATCCGTTACGCTGCCAACCATGCGACGGCAAGCCCGGATGGCGACTTTACGCTCTAAAGTGTCCGGATCGAGCCACAGCGCGGTGACACCAAGAAAAGTCCTGGGATATTATAACGTGTTAAATAGCGACGGCGGCGAAGTCACGCGACCTTTACGTAACGTAATGGAATGCAAACCTGTGATGGCTGGACCAACAGTCCGCAGTCAGAGTGACATACCGCAGTCCGTGGAAGATGTCTTGCAGTGTGGACTTCAGGTCGTCTAACTACTCTCCAATTCTCGCTCTGAGCATCTTTCGGGTCAGCACTTTCCTCTTGGGAGCAAGGGATTGGAACATTTCTGTAAATGACTGCTCCTCGACGATGGAAAACGGATGGCCTGCTTTGACAACGACGTCAACAACCAGTATATTCAATGTCTCCTGAGAGTCTCGTTTGTTGCCTTCATCGTCGATGCGTGTTTGCTTCATGGGTGATTCGGTGTGGTCTCCTCCTGCTTTGCGTTTCCTATTCACAGCCTGTTCAAAGGCACCGATATGTGACTGGTGGATGGTCTGGAAACAGAATATGCACTTTCATGTGAACACGGTGCAGCGTAGCTCAAAATATAATTCTATTACACGAAGATATTTAGCGTAACTTACCCTCACATGCTTCGTCAAGTTCGAGTACGACGTACTCGAACTACAGATGTTCTTCGTCTTCGGCAATCAAAGGAGGCACGAAAACAAAGTTCCCGTTCCCTTTGGTCTGTTTTAGTTGAAATACCGAATCTAAGGCTGGCCAAGGCGACGTCATTTTATCGGTGCCCATCTCGCAAAGAAAATGCATATTAATACGTGGATGCCACTGCGCTTTTATAGTCAGAAAGTGCGGTCACGTGAGGGGAGATGGAGAAACCGCCCCCCAAAAGAAATCTTTTTTTCGAGAACAACACCACAGTACCGCAAACGAAAGTTGACGAAACCAGGCAGTTGCAGTCTTTTTACAATGGCGTTCTGAAATTACAACGAAGCGAAGGGACAGCAAGACAATGTGCCACGGGACAACAACCAACTAAGGGCTAAGATGTCAATAAAACGCGTCTTAAGTCGCAACCATTTTTTCTCTTGTCTAAGCTTCTGAGCGCCCCAAATATGACGCGGCACCTCGTTCATTCCTGGTAAGTGGGGGTTCATCTCACTTAGTGCAGAGGTTGTGCCCCGTCGTTTGATGGGACCAGTGTACTCGCCGTTGAAAGGGATAAAAGAAGCAGGTTCCTGAGGGAGTCTATTAAGATCGCCACACGTGGCAACGTGATTAGTGACCCTTCGTTTTGTCTTGTTCCCCCTCTGCGTCGCGCCTTTGGTATATAATCTGTCTCATTGTAAATAAACCTTTTTCTGAGTCTGAGAATTTGTCGTCCGTCCTTGGTGTTCCGTGTCTCTCTGCTCCTTACCATGAGTCTGTATCAGCTTGCCTAGACCTCTCAAGGCGCGAGGTCCAGGCATGGTCCTTCCCTCCTTTCCGAAGCGGGGGTCATCGGAGATTATGGAAACACAAGAAAGACACCGGTTTTCGTGCCACCGATCACCAACGGTTCCCAAATACAGACGGGAGGCTGCGTCATAGTTTAGGGCGCTCAGAAGCCTAGCAAAGAGAAGACAAGGCTAGAAGTCGAAACGCGTTTTTTGTAGCCATAGCTCAGTTCGTGCCATTCTTGGGAAGGAGTGATGGCCGGAGGTTACGGAAACAAGAGAAAAGACATCCAGCGAGGGACTGCTATAATACTTTGAGTCACACGTGGTCGCCGGTCATGCAGGTCAAATCTGCATGCGCCACACGGAGTGCCGAAATGTGCTCCCCCGCGCTGAAGAAAAGAAACGAGTAACGTCAGTGACGAGTTAAAATTTTTTGTAACTGATTCCGTTACCATTACATTTTTTAAAAAAGTAACTGCATCGTTACTTCGTTACCAAAAAAGTAACCGTTACCAAGTAACGAGTTACTTGTAACGAATTAGGCACAACTCTGCACAACTGGTACGCTTCGCGTTAGTAAACTGGCAACCATGTCAGCAGTCGCCACAGCATCTCACGCAACACGAAGCCTTTGACCAAAATATCGCCATTTGTCGTTGCTAGGGAACTGGATAAAGTCATTGGGAAATCCTACACAGCAAAGAAACTGCCAACAGGAGACATACAGATTCAAGTACAAACGAAACTGCAAAGCTCCACGCTACTCTCCCTCGATAGAATAGCTGATGTGTCAGTTCCGTTTTCCGAACATAGGACACTCAACATCATAAAGAGAGAGAGAGAGAGAGATTATGTGTTTAATGGCTCAAAGGCATAAAGGGCGTAATTTCAGAACATGAGCTCTCCGACTGTTCTAACTCTGAGGTTGAGGAAGGCCTAAAGGATCAAGGTGTAGTAAAAGCCCAGCGGACTGTAATGCGCCGAAATGGCAAAAAAATTCCGGCCAAGCATATTGTACTTTCCTTTCAGCTACACAAACTTCCGATAGACACCAAAAGAGGATATATCAACTACCCCATGCGACCTTAGATTCCTAACCCATGTCGTTGCTTTAAGTGCCAACGTTTTTGGCACGGATCGCAGATCTGCGGGGGGCGCACTACCGGCCCAAAGTGCGCCGATACAGTACCAAAATCATATAGCAGAAACCTGTCAAAATAAACGTGCTAACTGCAGCGACAATCACTCAGTCTATTCACGGTCCCGCCCTCAGTGGCAGCAAGAAAAAAGAAAAAGGCATCTTGAGGATTAAAGCAACTCAAAACATCACATAGAAGGAAGCGAAAACAACATTTGAATTTGCCAAAAAAGGCGGTTATGCTGGGGTGGTGCGTAGGAGAGCGACGCCACCGACTAAATCCGTTGCGACCCAGGTGTCTGGGTCTTTACTCCAAGTTCCCCAAACACAAGAAGAGCCTGCGAAGAGTTTCCCTCCGTTGGCTCCGGCTGCTCAAATGGGCAGCCAGCAAGTGGTGGCCACAACCTCTGCAGAAGTTGATGGCGTATTTTCAGTCTGGGATGGGCCCACTGGGAGTTTACCCCCAGACAGACACACACGTCATGGAGCTTGATGATGATGACTGCATGTCGCAGTTCAAGAGGGCACGACATTCAAGAGGGCACGAGCTAGGGCAAAATGGACCAGAAAACAAGCAAAACGGACGTCGTGGCGTAACTTTGTCTCTTCGTTAACGCGCACAGCACCGTCAAAGGTTGTGTGGGATAGACTTCGAAAAATTAAGGGTGATTACACTAGTTTTCCATTCCCCTGCTTCAGGTTAATGGCATACCGTGTCAGAGCCTAGAAGAGCAGGCTAACGTCCTTGGTCAACATTTCTCTGACGTGTCGAGCTCCTCACATTATGATAGAAACTTCCTGCGTATTAAGGATCAAGCCGAAAGGCAAACAATTCCAATTACGGGTGGTGACAACTACAAGTACAACCAGCCTTTTCCCGGCGTCGGGAACTTGTCGCCCCCATCGCCCGGCAGCAGCCGCAGTAGCCCCCTCCTGCACCAACGGTTGGGTCGCCGCAGGAGGGAGACCCCCACGTATAGCTGTGCGTGGCTTTACCGTGTCTGGGGAAAGGGGGATCCTGGCGGTTGAGTGGACCCGGAGGTTGTTTAGGACCCTTCTGGGCCCCTCCGGGAAAGCAACACACCGCTTTGGCCCCTGCTTCCCATAGTCGGGTGGTCCTGGAAGACCCGGCCAGGATTATTCAGCTAGTCGCCATCTCCCTTTTCATTACTTTTTCTTCCTTGGTCTCCTTCTTTCTCTCTTTTTCCTCTTTTCACCTTCTTTGGCGGCAAGGGTCAACCTTGGGCAGTCTTTCACTCTCCAGAAGCTGCACTTGGGTATAGTGCAGAGGCAAGTGTTAGCGTGTGGGACACGTTCCCTCGTTGGGCTCGATGGTGGGCGACACACCTCCTGCACTGAATCAGTCTTCTCTTTTATGGATTCATCTCGTATAAAAAAACATGATCAGCGCCAAAAGAGGCGCTGCACCGATGCACCAGCTATGCAAATCCTCGACTTGACTCCTGAACCTTGGTTTGCGAAGTTCCTCATAGTCCACTCGGAAGATGAGACCAAAGCCATGGCTAAGGTATCCCCATTCACTATTGCAAGAGACTTAGAAAGGACAATAGGGAAGTCTTATAATGCTCGAAAGCTGACCACAGGAGATCTCCAAATTGAAGTAACCACAAGGCAACAAAGCTCCGCTCTCCTTTCACTTGACAAAATTGCCGGTATATCAGTCACTGTGACCACACACCGAACACTTAACATCGTGAAGGGCGTCATCTCAGAGTCTCAACTCCTTGACTGCTCAGACACTGAGATCGAGGAAGGGCTTAAAGATCAAGGCGTTATGACGGCGAGGAGAATTGTGATGCGTCGGGATGGTAAAGACATCCCGACGAGGCACATTGTCCTTTCCTTTCAATTGCACAGGCTTCCTCCGACCATCAAAGCAGGCTATCTTAATTGCCATGTACGTCCGTATATCCCGAATCCGCGACGCTGTTTCAAGTGCCAGCGTTTTGGACATGGTTCGCAGGTCTGTCGAGGACACGCGATCTGTCCAAAATGTGCTGGCATGGACCACTCTGCAGAGTCCTGTGCAAACGAAGTCCGCTGTGCAAACTGTAAAGGGAGCCACCCAGTCTACTCCAGGTCCTGCCCCCGTTGGCAGGAAGAGAAAGAAATACTCAAAATGAAAGTAACACAGAATATCTCATATAGAGAAGCAAAGACACAGGTAGAATTTGCCAGAAAAGGCACGTTCTCCGAAGTGGTGCGCCGGGGAGTGGCACCACTGCGGAAATCTGTGGAGACGCAGACTTCTGGGTCTCCACCCCACACTCCCCCCACACAAGAAAAGCCTGCGGAGAGCTTGCTTCCGCTGGCACCAGCTGCTCAGGTGGGCAGCCGGGAAGTAGTGGCCACAACCTCTACGGAGGTTGATGGCGAGCTGTCAGTTTGGGACGGGCTCACATGGGGCTCATCCCAGGCTGCCACACACACGATGGATGTTGACGATGATGACTGCATGTCGCAGAAATCATCGTCAAGCCTTCCCCCCAATCCTTCCCCATGGAAGGAACAGAGAACGAAAAAAGGAGGCCGAGGCAGGGGTAGTACGTCCCTAGGGAAACATAAGCCCCCAAGGGTTACACCTCCCACATAATGTACAGTCTCTCTTTGTTGCTATTTATCACTACTTTCTTTATGGGACAGGTAATCCTTCAGTGGAATTGTCGAGGCCTCTTTTCAAATATAAATGACATCCACGACCTTTTTGAAAAATACAATGCAGTCTGTTTTTGCTTACAAGAGACATATCTGAATGAACAAAGTGTAAACCCATTTCGCAGACACAATGTTTTCAGAAAGGATCGTATTAACACCACACGTACATCTGGAGGTGTGGCTGTGGTCCTTCCACTATCCACACCTGCAAAACAGATCCCACTCGTGACACATTTGGAAGCAGTAGCTGTCCAGGTATGCCTGGACAGGGTCATTACGATATGTTCACTGTACCTGCCCCCTTCAGTGGTAATAGAACAGAGAGATTTGGAACGGCTCTGTGACCAACTTCCTCAGCCATACCTAATTCTAGGTGACCTGAATGCCCACAATCCCTTGTGGGGCAGTTCAAAGGTAGATAACCGGGGAAAAATGGTAGAAAGGTTATTCCTTTCACGACCAGTCTGTCTACTAAACACAGGATTGCATACATATATAAACTCCTCAACACAAAGTTTTTCATCCTTAGACATATCTCTTAGTAGTCCTTCCATTTATAATTGCATTGACTGGACCGTTGAACAGAACCCTCGTGGGAGTGACCACTTCCCCGTAGTCTTGACAATTCGTGGTTCCACAAACACTTTTCTTACACGACCACCACGATGGAAACTGTCCAAGGCTGACTGGAACTTGTTCCAAAAGGAAGCCAGTCTTGTGGCATCATCCTTAGCTGGTAGGTCTGTTGAAGATGCAAACCGTTTTGTCACCGGGATAATTATAAATGCTGCTGAGCGATCTATCCCGCAGACATCTGGCCGTCTCCCCAAGCGTCCCAAACCTTGGTGGACAGATGAATGCGGGAAAACGCGGAAAGATCAAAATCGAGCGTGGGGTATCTTTCGTAGGTACCCGACTCCAGACAACCTGATCCAATTTAAGAGAGCTCGAGCGAAAGCTAAGTGGACAAGAAAAGAAGCTAAACGTGCATCGTGGAAGAGCTTCTTGTCATCTTTGAACAGCAACACTTCTTCTAAAGTGGTTTGGGACAGAGTTAGAAAAATTAAGGGCGATTACACAGGATTCACAATACCACTCTTACAAGTTAATGGAGTACCTTGCAAAAACATGAGTGAACAGGCCAATGTCCTTGGCGAGCACTTCCAAAACGTCTCCAGTTCGTCACATTACAGTAGAGACTTCATAAAAATTAAGAAAAGTGCTGAAAAAGCAACAATTCAAAGCAGTGGAGGTGACAGGTGCCTCTACAACATGCCTTTCACAATGATTGAACTCTTGAAAGCTCTGTCAATAACAAAGCAAACATCACCTGGACCAGATCGTATAACATATTCCATGCTCCAGCATTTGTCTAAAACTTCCCAAGAAGCACTACTATATTTCTTCAATTTAATATCGCAAGAAGGGCACCTTCCTTCCAATTGGAAGGCTGCAACAATCATACCGCTTTTGAAGCCAGGGAAAGAAGCTTCAAACCCAACAAGCTACAGGCCTGTAGCACTCACGAGTTGCTTAGGAAAGACATTCGAACGAATGGTGAACAGCCGCCTCGTGTATTACCTAGAACAACATAACCTGCTTGACAGATACCAGTGTGGATTCCGGGCTGGCTGTTCTACCACTGATCATCTTGTTCGTCTGGAAACTACTATTCGCGAAGCCTTCGTTAAAAAACAACTCTGTGTATCAATCTTTTTTGACCTAGGCATATGACACAACTTGGCGGTACGGCATATTGCTTGATCTCAAATCGTGCGGAATACGCGGGCGCCTTTTCCAGTGCATTTCGGACTTCCTCACTGGAAGAATGTTTAGGGTGCGACTCAGTACAACTCTTTCCCGCCCGTTTGTACAAGAGAATGGCGTACCGCAGGGATGTGTGCTGAGTGTCACCCTGTTTCTTCTCAAAATGAACTCTGTTGCCAAAGCGTTACCCGCGACTATCACATACTCACTCTATGTCGACGATTTACAGATTTCATGTTCATCCTCTAACTTAGCCACATGCGAAAGACAGTTGCAACTTGCCAGTAACAAACTGAGTAAATGGTCCACTGAGAACGGCTTCAAGTTTTCAGCAGACAAAACTGTGTGCGTGCCCTTTTCAAGGCGGAGAGGGGTGCTTCCTGATCCATCTCTTCATATGAACGGGATATATCTTGCAGTCAGGCCGGAACACAAATTCTTGGGCCTGATTTTTGATAGGAAACTCACTTTCTTGCCACATATAAGTAACCTGAAAGTGAAATGTACAAAATGTTTGGATCTGTTAAAAGTCCTCTCGCACAGGTCTTGGGGAGCAGATCAACAGACTCTTCACCGTATTTTCACCTCTGTTGTCCGATCAAGGCTAGACTATGGAAGCATCGTCTACGGATCGGCACGCCCCTCCACATTGAAACGTCTGGACCCCATACACCACCAAGGGCTACGACTAGTCCTCGGAGCTTTCCGGACCTCACCAGTACAAAGCCTATATGTTGAAAGTGGTGAGATGTCCCTCGAGAGGCGACGTACTTATCTCGCTATCCGTTATGCGTTGAGGACGAAAAGTCACCCTCAACATGCAGCGCTTCCATGTGTCAAAAGTACACGTCTTAGACAGCTGTTTCTTAACAGACCCTCTGCTACATGTCCCTTGTCCATGCGTATTGCACACCAGGTTCAATGTTATAATTTCACTGAATACAATTCCTTGGTATCCGAATCTGGCAAAGATCTTCCTCCATGGTCAGCACCAACACAGTCAAACTGCTCATTAACCAAATACAGGAAAACCGATACCTCCTCAGTTGTACTGCAACAAGAATTTAAACACCTCAGAAACAGTTTTGGTGATCATGTGGACCTTTACACAGACGGATCAAAAACAAGCACAGGCGTATCGTGCGCAATGGTAACGACAACATCGACAAGGGCACATCGCCTAAATCTGGTGATCTCGATATTCAGCGCTGAAGTTTATGCTATAATTTTGGCGCTTAACTTTATCTTACAGAATCATATCACATCATCAGTCATCTACACTGACTCTCTTAGTGCCTTGCATGCGATATGTAGCTTCCATAAAACAAAAAACTTCCTTATTCAACGTGCGAGACATTTAGGATCATTGATCACTAGCAAAGGGTGCAAGCTAACCATTTGCTGGGTGCCCAGCCATGTGGGCATTGCAGGAAATGAATGTGCTGACCGGGCTGCAGCTGCCATCCTGCAGTCCGATGATGTTACCCCTTTTGATGTGCCGTTTGAGGATTTAGTTCGCGTGTTAAAATACAAAATGAAGGTGAAGTGGCAGCAGTTTTGGGAAACTCAAACCAATAATAAACTCCGTCTCATCAAAGGTAAAATTGGGAGGTCTACTTATCCTCTTGAAAACCGGCTTCAAGAGAGAACACGTTGCCGGCTAAGGATAGGACACACACATGTTACACATGGGTTCCTACTTGAGGGAGAGGAGCCACTACATTGTATGAACTGCGATACACAACTTTCCATTATACACATTCTCATAGAATGCCCTTTGTACAATTTTCATCGTCAACGCTACTTTCAACACTTTTATAAGAACTTTATTCCTTTTCATCCAGCTCTTTTACTGGGTGATGAACCTCTTGTTCATTTTGAGAACGTTTTTAAGTTTTTTAGAGACGTCGGTATACTCGACAAGTTGTAAATTTTTACTCCCGTTTGCTCTTTTATCTATGCTACCTTGTGGTTTTAAATAAATCACTACAATTTTAACTTTCACCAACCTTGGCGCATTATGACCTTCGTTGTCGCTGCGCCAAAAAAATCCCAATCATCATCATCATCAACCAGCCTTTTACCATGGTAGAACTCCAACGAGTGCTGGCTTCAGTAAAAGTCAGCGCTCCTGGACCAGACCGCATTGCATATCCAATGCTTAGTCATTTGTCCGATGATTCCAAAGAGCATCTATTGAAGTTCTTCAACACGGTCTGGGACAAGGGACAGATGCCATCAGCATGGAAAGTAGCCACAGTCATTCCTTTTTTAAAGCCCGGGAAAGATGCGTCCAGTCCAACAAGTTACCGACCTGTTGCATTAACTAGGTGCCTCGGTAAAACATTCGAAAGAATGGTCAATAACCGGCTGACGTACTATCTAGAGGACAATAACTACTTTAATAACTACCAGTGTGGTTTTAGACCTGCACGTTCAACGTTGGACCATCTAGTTAGACTAGAATCCACAATTCGTGAGGCGTTTGTGAGACGGCATCACTGTGTGTCAGTGTTTTTTTACCTCCAAAAAGCGTATGATACCACCTGGCGCTACGGTATTATCAGGGATCTCTATGCGCTTGGCATTCGAGGGCGACTCCTACGTTGCCTGATGAATTTCCTCCAGGGAAGGACGTTTAGGGTCCGACTGGGGACAACTCTTTCACGTCCTTTCATCCAGGAAAATGGAGTTCCCCAAGGCTGTGTGCTTAGTGTTATTCTCTTTATTATAAAAATGAATTCAATAGCTGCTGCAATTCCCCCGTCCATTTCCTATTGCTTATATGTTGATGACGTCCAGATTTCTTATTCGTCAACAAACCTGAGTACATGCGAAAGGCAGCTCCAACTTAAAATTAACAAATTGGTTAAATGGGCAAGTCAAAACGGATTTAGTTTCTCACCCGAGAAAACTGTTTGTGTTCTATTTTCAAGGAGAAGGGGTCTGTACCCAGACCCGATACTATCCATCAATGGTCAAAACCTGCCCGTACGCACTGAACAGAAGTTCCTCGGTGTTGTGTTTGACAGAAAGCTTACTTTTGGGGCACACATCAGGAACTTGAAAAACAAATGCTTAAAGTTCACAAATATACTCAAGGTAATCTCCCACAGGTCGTGGGGTGCTGATCGGGACACACTCCTTCGCATTTACCGGTCTGTAGTCCGCTCTAAAATGGATTACGGATGCCCTGCTTATGGGTCAGCACGACCGTCCACGCTAAAGGCCCTCGACACAGTACACCACCTTGTTTTGCGACTGGCGCTGGGGGCTTTCCGAACCACCCCTGTTTATAGTCTGTACGCAGAGGCAAATGAGTGGTCGTTAGGGAGGCGAAGGTCTTATATTACCTTGTCCTATGGTTTGAGAATAAGCGGCCACCCTCAGCATCCTTCGTTTCCTTCAGTGACACGGAGCAACTTCAAACAGCTGTTTCTTAATAAACCCAGAGCTGTGCCACCTTTCAGCATTCGTGTACAACGAGACGTCGAATGTTATGGCTTTTTCAGTTACAACTCACCTTCCTTGGTTGCCAGTAAGTTGACTCCTCCCTGGCAACCACCAGTTGCATATGACGTTTCACTTGCAAAGTTTAATAAAAGGGAAACACCCACCACAGAAATCCAGCAGGAATTTCTGATTCTCAAGGAGAGCTTTGGAGACCACACCGAGATATATACTGACGCTTCAAAGTCTTCCACTGGAGTGTCATGTGCTATGGTATGTGGCTCGTGCACAAAGGCACATTGCCTAAACAATGTCTTTTCAATATTTACTGCAGAACTCTATGGTATTATCATAGCACTGAACCATGTTTTACAAACACACATGACACACACAGTAATCTACACAGACTCTTTGAGTTCGTTACGTGCCATCTGCAGTATTCAATCACATAAAAACCTCCTGGCAAGACGCGCACAATTCCTGGCCAGCATTATACAAGAAAAAGGGTTCCAGCTGAGACTGTGCTGGGTACCCAGCCATGTCGGAATTTCCGGCAATGAGAAAGTAGACCGCGCTGCATCTGCTGCTTTAGGCAACGATATAACTCCTTTTGAGATTCCACTTAATGACTTGCTGCAGCAACTGAAGAAAGCCATCCACACGGATTGGCAAGCTTTTTGGGATAAGCAGATAACAAACAAACTGCACACAGTAAAACCTCGCCTATGCAAACCTACACAAGATTTTGAAAACCGCCACCATGAAGTTTTATCGAGCCGTTTGAGGATTGGGCACAGTTTTTTAACTCATGGGCATTTGCTACGAAGGGACGACACGCCTCAGTGCCCTCACTGTGGAACAGACCTATCTATCATACATCTACTCATAACATGCCCACTTTTAGAACATCATCGCCACCTACACTTTCCATTCTTTTACAAATACAAGGTCCCTCTTCACCCTGCTCTTCTACTCGGTGATGAACCTCTAGTCGATTTTAGCCATATATACAAGTTTTTAAGAGACACTGGGTATTTAAAGCACATCTAGGCTCATATATATTGTTTTATTTTATTTTATTATTATTTTTTAATTGAAATAATTCTTTTAAACTACTAACCATCCATACCATTGTCTTGGCGCACTATGGCCTTCGTCGCTAATGCGCCAAAAAAACCTTAATCATCATCATCATCATCATCATTTCTAAGGTCACGAGCTCTACGATGGAAACTTTCTGAGGCAGACTGGAGCTTGTTTCAGAAAGAAGCCAATCTTGTATTTTTATCCTTTGTTTATAGTAGCATTGAAGAAGCGAATAATGTTATCACCAGCGCAAGAATAAGCGGTGATATGAAATCCGTGCCACAAACATCTGGCCATCTCCCCAAATGTCCCAAACCTTGGTGGACAAATGATTGTGGAAAAACACCCAAAGAACAGAACAGAGCTTGGGGTATCTTTCGCAGGTACCCCACTCTAGAAAACTTCCTTGCATATAAAAGAGCATGTGGAAAAGCCGAATGGAGGAGAAAGCAGGCAAAGCGCTGTTCGTGGTGCAGTTTTATCTCCCCTTTAAGATACAACATTCCATCAAAGGTCGTATGGGATAGACTTCGAAAAAGGAGATCACACAGTTTTTTCTGTCCCCTTTCTTCAGGTAAATGGGGCTCCATTTCAGAGGTTGGGCGAACAGGCTGACCTATTCGGTCAACATTTTCACAACATATCGCGTTCTTCTCATTATAACAAGAATTTCCTCTCCCCCGGCGTCGGGAAATTGGCGCCCCCATCGCCCGGCAGCAGCCGCAGTAGCCCCCTCCTGCATTCACGGTTGGGTCGCCGCAGTAGGGAGACCCCCACGTATAGCTGTGCGTGGCTTTCCCGTGTCTGGGGAAAGGGGGATCCTGGCGGTTGAGTGGACCCGGAGGTTGTTTTGGACCCTTCGGGGCCCCTCCGGGAAAGCAACACACCGCTTTGGCCCCTGCTTCCCATAGTCGGGTAGTCCTGGAAGGCCCGGCCAGGATTATTCAGCTAGTCGCCATCTCCCTTTTCATTACTTTTTCTTTCGCCACTCCTTCACTGTCTTCCTTTTCCTCCCTTCACCTTCTTTGGCGGCAAGGGTCAACCTTGGGCAGTCTTTTCACTCTCCAGAAGCTGCACTAGGGTATAGTGCAGAGGTAGGTGTTAGCGTGCGGGGCACGTTCCCCAAGTTGGGCTCCATGGTGGGCGACACGCCTGCTGCACTGAACAATAATATCTTCTTACATGGATAACCACCACTCTAAAAAAACTGATCGGCGCCTAAAACGGAGCCGCACCGAGAGACCTGAACCGAATCTGCTTGATCTGTCTCCAGACCCTTGGTTTCCGAAGTTCCTAATAATTCAGTCTAAGGAAGAGGGAAAGCCACTTGCTAATATTTCTCCTTTTGTTGTGGCGAAGGAACTCGAAAAAGTAATCGGTAAATCTTACAACGCAAGAAAACTGAATGCAGGGGATATCCAGGTCGAAGTACAGAACAAACATCAAAGCACGGCACTACAGACACTGTCAAACATCGGGAACATACCTGTAAATGTTAACGTACACCGCACACTGAACATAACCAAAGGTGTAATATCAGAAGATGAACTCATCGAATGCACAGAATCTGAGATTGAAGATGGACTGAGTGAGCAGGGCGTGGTCTCTGCAAAACGGATCATTATGAGGAGGGATGGTAAGGAAATCCCAACCAAGCACATTATTCTTTCTTTTCAACTACATGCGTTACCTTCTAATATAAAGGCTGGTTACCTCAGTTGCAATGTCAGACCATACATTCCAAACCCAAGACGTTGTTTCAAGTGCCAGCATTTTGGGCACAGACACTCCACCTGCCCAAAGTGCTCTGGCAAAGACCATTCGCCAGAGACTTGCAGCAATGAGTACCGTTGTGCCAACTGCCATGGCAACCACCCGGTGTACTCGATCGTGTCCACGTTGGAAAGAAGAAAAAGAAATCATAAAGATCAAAACCGTACAAAACATTCCTTACAGAGCTGCAAAGACACAATACGAATTTCAAATGAAAGGATCTTTCTCCGAAGTGGTGCGCAGGGGAGTGGCACCACCAAGGAAATCTGTGGAAACTCAAACCTGCTCGCAGGTCTCTGAGTTCCCACCCTACACTCCCCAACAGGAGGCTGGAGACACTCAGGTGACTCCTGCAGTTACGGAGGCCAGCTGTTCAACTGGCCACAAAGAAACAGCCATGGCCTCCTCTAAGGTCGATGGCACACAATCAGTTTGGGACGGGGTCGTAAAAACCCCTTCCCAAAGAGGCACCCAAAGTATGGAGGTCGATGATGATGACTGCATGTCGCAGAAGTCATCGTCGAGCCTCCCCAGCATTCCTTCACAACGGAAGGAAAAACGAGAAAAAGGACGAGGAAGGGGTTTCAAAGGGAATGAGCAACAGAAACAACCCCCGCGAAGGGTCCAACCCCCCTAAATGGTACAAGTCCTTTCTAGTCGTTGTCACCAAGTGCTGCGCTTTCTTTTCCTCCTTTTTAGTGTGACCGTTATGAACCACTTCCTCCAGTGGAACTGCCGTGGTTTACTTTCTAACTTAGACGACATTAACGATCTCTTCGACAAGTACAATGCAGCATGTTTCTGCCTCCAAGAAACATACTTAAACACACACACACCAAATCCAATTCGTAGACACAATGTATTTCGAAGAGATCGAACAGACGCCACTCGCGCATCTGGTGGCGTGGCTGTCGTCACACGAGGAACTGTTCCGTCCAAAGAAGTCCACTTAGTTACAGACTTGGAAGCCGTAGCCGTGCAGATGTGTCTGGACAGAATTGTCACTATCTGCTCGGTCTATTTGCCACCATCAGGAAGTTTTGCACAGAGGGATATAGAACACTTAATCAGCCAACTTCCAACTCCATTTATACTCTTAGGCGACTTTAACGCCCACAATCCGCTTTGGGGCAGTGCAAGAACCGACGGCCGAGGGAAAATGTTGGAAAGGGTCTTGTTATCAACCTCCATCTGTCTTTTAAATACAGGAGCACCTACGTACGTCCACTGTTCAAGTCAGTCTTTTTCGGTCTTAGATTTATCGCTTTGCAGTCCATCTCTATATCAAGATATAGAATGGAGTGTGGAAGAAAACCCACTTGGGAGAGATCACTTTCCAGTGGTCCTGAAGTATATGTGTGCAGTCAATAGTCTGACAGCATGCCGCCCTAGATGGAAGCTCCAACATGCTGACTGGAATGCTTTCTCTAAAAAATGTGACCTGTCGTTAATCCCTGTGGAGAGGATGACGATTGAAGAGGCCAACAATGTAATTACCAACGTCATCCTCGATGCAGCAACACAATCCATTCCCCAGACTTCCGGTCGTCTACCGAAACGACCGAAGCCATGGTGGAACAGCGAGTGCAAGGAAACTCGTAAACTTCAAAATCGTGCGTGGGGTACATTTCGGAGGTACCCCACATCACAAAATCTTCTTTTGTTTAAAAAGGCGAGAGCCAAGGCCAGATGGACGCGGAAACAAGCAAAGCGGTCATCTTGGCACAACTTCGTGTCTTCTCTATCTCACAGTACCCCCTCCAAAGTAGTGTGGGACAGACTTCGCAAAATCAGAGGAGAACACCGCAGTTATACAATCCCTCTTTTAGAAGTCAACGGGCAGGTGTGCGGAAGCCTACAAGAACAGGCGGATGCGCTCGGACAACATTTTGAACGCATCTCTGATTCATCCCATTACAGTCCCGAATTTCTTAGAGTAAAAAGAAACACTGAGAAACGAAAAATTCCAATGAGTGGTGGTGATGAGTACGTGTACAATCAGCGGTTCACGATGGTGGGGCTTCAGCGATCCCTATTCGCTGCTAAAGCCACTGCCCCGGGCCCAGACAGAGTAACCTACTCTATGCTGTGCCACTTGTCCGATGACTCAAAAAAATTGTTGCTCCTTTTCTTTAACCGCGTTTAGGCAGAGGGAACATTACCATTATTATGGAAGACTCCGACTGTCATTCCCCTTCTCAAGCCAAGAAAGGAAGCATCGAACCCAGCCAGTTACAGACCTATCGCCCTTACGAGTTGTATTGGGAAGACATTTGAGCGAATGGTCAATAACCGGCTGGTTCATCATTTGGAAGAAAATAATTGCCTTTCTGAATTTCAATGTGGTTTTCGAACGGGGTGCTCCACTATGGATCACCTTGTTCGGCTAGAAACCACAATCCGTGAAGCCTTCGTCAGAAGACAACATTGCCTATCCGTTTTCTTTGATTTAGAGAAAGCGTATGACACTGCGTGGCGACACGGTATTCTGCAGAATCTTTACTCCTTTGGCGTGGAGGGCAGACTCCTTAGATGCATTTCAAACTTCCTCCAGCACAGATCCTTTAGAGTGCGATTGGGAACCACTCTATCCCGCCCCTTCGTACAAGAGAATGGTGTCCCGCAGGGATCCGTTCTCAGTGTTGTCTTATTTATTGTGAAAATCAACTCTGTGACCAATGTCATCCCACGCTCCATATCTTTCTCCTTGTACGTGGATGACATTCAAATATCTTGTTGCTCCGCGAACCTGTCAATATGCGAACGACAGATGCAGGTAGCCATCAATAATATGGCCAAGTGGTCTTCATCAAATGGATTTAAATTTTCAGCTGAGAAAACTGTGTGTGTCCATTTCTCTAGGATTAGAGGACTCTTTTCACCACCTACACTGCAGCTTAACCGACGAGATATCCTTGTTCAACCAGAAGCCAAATTTCTTGGCATCACTTTCGACTCGAAGCTGACCTTCAAGGCTCATGTCCAAAACCTAAAGATAAAGTGTGTCAAATCATTAAACATTCTAAAAATAATTTCTCACAGATCTTGGGGTGCAGACCAGGAGACACTGCACAAAGTGTATACTGCATGTATTCGCTCGAAACTTGATTATGGGTCCTTTGTCTACGGCTCTGCTCGCGAGTCGGTGTTGAAAGCCCTGGACCCTGTCCATCACCAGGGGCTCAGGCTCGTGCTTGGCGCCTTCCGAACGTCTCCAGTACAGAGTCTATACGTTGAATCAAAGGAATGCTCCTTGAAAAGACGGCGTTCTTACCTCGGTACGTCGTACGCACTTAGAATACATAGTCAACCCGAAAATCCAGCCTCGACTTGCGTCAAGCACACACGCTTTAAACAGCTGTTTATTAACAAGCCCTCTGTGGTCCCTCCATTCTCCTTGCGAATTGCATCGGAGTTTGATTGCCACGGTTTCACGTCCTGTGACCTACAAGTTGTAGAGTGTAGCAGAAAGCTCCCACCCTGGGAACCACCTCCAAGGTCTGACGCCTCTTTGTCAAAATACAAGAAACAAGACAGTGCCTCATCAGTACTTCAACAAGAGTTTGCACACTTGAAAGACAGCTTTGATACCCATACTGAGATTTACACAGATGGGTCCAAGTCTAGTGCAGGAGTGACTTGTGCCATGATTTGTGGCGCGCACACAAGGTCTCATCGTATAAAAACATTTGCATCAATTTTTACTGCCGAGGTTTACGCCATTATCTTGGCTCTCAACTACATCCTTCAAGATTCCATAAAGTCCTCTGTTATATGTACAGACTCCTTGAGTTCCATTAACGCAATTTGTAGTCAGCACTCAACAAAGAACTTTCTTGTGCAGCGAGCAAGATCTTTAGCCAGTTTGGTAAGGACAAAGGGGTACTCCCTTATCTTGTGCTGGGTGCCCAGCCACGTAGGCATCAAAGGCAATGAGTTAGCAGATAAAGCACCTGCAGCTGCTCTCCCAAATGACATCACACCTTTTGAGATGTCCGTGCAAGACATGAGATCGGCACTCAAGAAATCACTGCACAGAATATGGCAAGCCTTTTGGAACACACAAACAAATAACAAGCTCCACTTAATTAAACCTCACATTCAGGATACAGGAGACCGGCTGGAAAACCGCCTGTTGTGCACTGTACGGGCAAGGTTACGTATAGGCCATACGTACCTTACACACGGTTTCTTACTTCGGGGAGAGGTGCCACCTCAGTGTGCGCACTATGGTCAGCTCCTGTCTGTTGTACACATACTCATCACATGCACACATCATGAAATCCATCGCAAACATCACTTCAAGGAATTTTATAAATACTTCTTACCTCTTCACCCAGCCCTATTGCTTGGTGAGGAGGCTCTCGTCCCTTTTACAAGCGTCTTTGATTTCCTGAGAGACGTTGGCGTTATTAACCTTTTGTAGTCGCAGAGTAATGTTTTACACGTATACGCTCATCTTTTATTAGTCATCATGTTTACTCTTAAATAACCATAACATCACCACTGTCTCAATCATACCTCAGTTTGTGGCGCATTATGATCTTTGTTGTCAATGCGCCATTAAACTCCAATCATCATCATCATCATCATCAATTTCCTCTCCATAAAGCGACAAACTGAAAAACAAGCCATTCCAGTCACAAGTGGCGAGAACCCTGCATACAACTATAGATCGAGAAGTTACCCGTCAAAAAGAAGTCGTTACGAGTTAAGTTACCGTGCGAAAAATGAAACTAGGTTAATAACGAAGTTCTTCAGCCTGAAATGTAACTCGCAGTTACTGAGTTACTTAAAAAAATGAACAAGTTAGTTCCAAGTTTCTTCGGACACAAAATATCATTAGGTAATAGCACGCGCAGTGCGCGTGAGCAGTTGAGTTAGACCTTTAGTTGTCTGCGGTGGAGTGCAACACGCTTAGATCGTTTTCGTTTATGTCCAACAATGGACCTCTCCCTGTCTGTAAACAAATGACGTCATAGTGTTCGGCAGCGCTACAAATTTGGTAAAGTTGAACTACGCTCGAAGCGAGAGGTGAACAATGTGGCGCCCGAAAGCCACAGTCTTGAGGGGATTCCGATGGTCCCTGAAAGGGACACTACCTTCGGTCCTACTTTTCTTTCACTGGGGGGCATTGAAAAAGTTCCTGTTCATGGAACCCAGCCCTCTCCTTCCGACTTGTTTCGGTTTCAGTCTGTCTACCAACGTCATGATGACGTTTCTCTGGTAGAGGTCTATTCGAACGCTTTGCATCTTACTCCCAGTGCGCGCACAATGGTTCAGCTTCATTTCAATGGCAGCGGTTCTTACTTCCTTAATAGAATATTGTCATTCATTGAATATCACAAAATGGCAAAAAAATGGCATGAAGGAACCGGAGAGCAAGCAAGAAAATATGTGGACGTGAGTGAAAAGCGAATTAAAATCAACTTCGAACTCAACTTAAGTTACCTTGGCAAAGTTACCCAAAAAAGAAACGAGTTCCTCTGAAAGTTACCACGGCGCAAAAGTACCGAGTTAAGTTACAAGTTACACACAAAAAAAGAACTTAGTTGCAGTAACGTGTTACTTGTAACGAGTTAGATCGAACTCTGCATATAAAAAGCACTTTACCATGGAAGAGTTCCTGAGAGCACTGTCTTCAGTAAATGTCGATGCCCCGGGGCCAGACCGCATTGCATATGCTATGCTCACTCACCTGTTAAGTGAATCTAAACAATGTTTGCTGAAGTTTTTTTAAGAACATCTGGGAAGAGGGCCAAATGCCATCAACACGGAAAGTAGTAACGGTCATCCCCTTCCTGACGCCTGAGAAGGGTGCTTCCAACATAACCATTTCCCGACATATTGCACCGAGAAGCTGTTTGGCCGAAACCTTAGGGACAACAACTATATTTCGAAGGGATGGATGGGAATGACAAACTTTCGAGAGGATCGTTAACAACCGACTGATGTACTATCTTGAGCTTAATAACTGCCTTAATATTAACCAATGTGGATTTCGAAATGCACGTTCGACAACAGCAGACCACCTTGTACGATTGGAATCCACTATCCGAGAGGTTTTTGTCAGAGGAAATCACTGCGCGTCTTTTTTCTTTGATTTAGAAAAAAAAACTATGATACGGCTTGGCGGTGTGGTATCATCCGAGACCTCTACTCGTTAGGAGTACGGGGCAGACTTCTCAGTTGTATAACCAACTTTTTACAAGGTAGGACCTTCAGAGTCCAACTGGGGACAACGCTATCACGGCCTTACATTCAAGAAAATGGAGTTCCGCAAGGATCAGTGCTGAGCATAACACTTTTTTTAGTTAAAATGAACTCAATAGCAACCGCTATTCCCCCTTTTATTTAGTACTCTTTGTATGTGGACGATGTACAGATTCCTTATTCGTCCACAAACTTGAGTACTTGTGAGAGGCAACTGCAACTCACAATTAACAAACTAGTCAAATAGGCCGACCAAAACGGTTTTAAATTCTCTTCTGAAAAAAACTGTTTGTGTCCTGTTTTCTAGGAGTATAGGGGACTGTACCCGGACCCCACACTGACTATCGATGATCATGCTCTGGCCGTACATGACGAATACAAATTCCTTGGCGTCAGCTTTGATAAAAGCTATGGGGAAACTTCCCCGCTCTCGTGGTCGTACCCGCCGGTCCGCCCAGCCCGCGAAGGGACAGAGACACTCAGCCAATTGAACGAACAACCAACGTTTATTTTACCTTGGCACACAGCAACCAGACGTGCCTCGTGGTACAGCAACAGATAAGCATCCTCCGCTCCAGTCCCGTGAGCACACACCCCCAAAACGCCGTCAGCGCGCGCTTAAATGATCTGCTTCCTGCGGCAGCGCACCCTGGCGATAACAGTGTCCTGTTTGAGATGTCAGGTGGCGCCACCCCATACTCCCCCACCCACAAGCCAACACGCACAGTTCTCACAGATCGTCGGGGACGTCCAAGTCAATGAGGTCGTCGTCCCTCTGTGGGGGTGCCGGCGCCACTTCGTCTGTGTCTCGCAGGAGATCGGGACGTAGCCTGCGAACGGTGGCCACGGCAGCGGCTAAGTCGTGACCAGGAGGGTTGCAACTCTCCGCGGCGATGGGCGGCACGATTAATCTCGGGGACCTGAGAGTCCGGGCAAAGCAATTGCGGGTTGCTCTTCCGGCGAGAGTGGTAGGAGAGGGTCTGCCGGGTGCCTCTCGGCAAGTGTCCAGCCCTGGAACGGCCTTGGGATGCGAGAGGGGTCCTGGGTCCTCAGAGGGCAGGGCTGTGCAGACCACTTGGAATGAGAAGCCCAGGAGACTGCGTAGCCGTTGCTGACGAGTGTCTAGGTAGCGGCAGAACGCTGCCTTGGTAGAGGGGACCGAGAGCGTCCCTGATACGGCGTCTTCCTTGTCCTCTGTGGGAATCGAGATGGCTGGGACATAATAGCTGTTAAAAGCGTGAAAAGAAATGGGAAACAGTAAGAGGGAGACTCCATACTGCGAGCACCTGGAAAAGCGCCCCCCGAATATACCAGTGGAAGACCGCATAACGGAAATCACACTAAACACACTACAACGCGAGCACCAGGTTTTGGTGACCGAAATAGTGAATTAGCGGAGATTCTGCGGCTAGACAGCCTTCTGGTCCGCGTGGTTGAAGCAAGGCGGGCCTCTCAAGTTCCTACCTGCGGTGATCGTCCTCTGTATGAATACGAAGGGATCAAATGCATGGGAGAACAACACATTAGAATCATTGTTTGCTCATCCCAACCAGCTAAAAGCCGGCACTCATTCGAGTAGACGCAAAACTTAGCAGGAAGATACGGTGAAAGTACGATCTTCCCATGCTATCGCTTCAGAGCTATCAAAGTGATATGCTCGGAGATAGAAGCAAAAGGGGGTGGCACTGGCGGGAATAGCTCGTGCGACAAATCTGATATCAGTGCAACCTACAGGATGCCCTGATACACGATATTCACGATACTCATGACAGTCTGATAGACAGTCATGTGATCTGAGAAGCGTAACGGCGCGTGCCGCTGTGCCTGCGGCGGTGGAACCAACCAAGCATGGAGTCGCTACGTCTGATTACGGCCCTGAAGGCACCGTAGTCGAGACATTCTTGGGGAAGGCACTGCAGATACCATGTCCCGAACGACGTGACTGCCCGGGACAGCGGGTTACCGTCTAACCAGCCTTTACCCAACCGAAGCAAGTGGTTCGGGAAGCTTCCTCCCCTGGGACAGCAGAGACGCTCATGGCTGGGGATGTGTGGCGCATTCCGGGAACCGATCGCTCCTGGGTCTCGGGTACTGAAGCAACTGCAACACTCGAGGAACAAACGTGAAATACACCGAAGGAAACCGACCCACGAGGTTCTGAATCCGTTAGCTAACAATTTCGAACAGAGAAAAAATAAACGTAATGAGCTATAGGTTGCGAAAATAAAACTCTACTAATTTATTTGGTCCCTTACACGGACAGGCGGAAGAGCGCGTGTCAGAACTCGGGGCGTCGCCCGACCTCCCCCCGGCACCGCAGGAACCCCGAAGCCACCTCGAAAAAGGAAACAATAAACCGCGGGGGATTCTGGCCATGTTGTCTTCAACACAAGCATGCCAGCCGCCCCGTCACAGGACCGCAGCGCTGAGCTGTTTTTAACGTCCTAGTACAAAATAATCACTAAAAAAAAAACATACCCTGGCTTCATGTTCCCTGCAGCCGGACAGACGGGTTCAGCAGAAGCAAGTTGGGCGCCAGTTATGGGGAAACTCCCGGCGTCGGGAACTTGGCGCCCCCATCGCCCTGCAGCAGCCGCAGTAGCCCCCTCCTGCACTCACGGTTGGTTCGCCGCGGGAGGGAGACCCCCACGTGTAGCTGTGCGTGGCTTTCCCGTGTCTGGGGAAAAGGGGATCCTGGCGGTTGAGTGGACCCGGAGGTTGTTTCGGACCTTTCGGGGCCCCTCCGAGAAAGCAATACACCGCTTTGGCCCCTGCTTCCCATAGTCGGGTGGTCCGGCCAGGACTATTGAGCTAGTCGCCATCTTCCCTTTCATTACTTTCTCTTCCTTGGTCTCCTTCCTTCTCTCCTTTTCCTCTTTTCATCTTCTTTGGCGGCAAGGCTCAACCTTGGGCAGTCTTTCACTCTCCAGAAGCTGCACTAGGGTATAGTGCAGGGGAAGTGTTAACGTGCAGAGCACGTTCCCGTTGTTGGGGTCGGTGGTGGCACGCCACCTGCACTGAAGCACCCACTTTCTTTTATGGACTCAACACAATCCAAAAAACATGATCGGGGCCCCAAGAGGCACCGCACCGAGGCACATCAACAGCACTCACTTCAATTTTTCTCCCCTGAACCGTGGTATGCAAAGTTCCTTGTTCTGCATGCGGAGGATGGAACAAAGCCACTGTCTAAGATATCTCCTTTCCTAATAGCAAAGGAACTAGAAAAGATCATTGGGAAAATATACAATGTTAAAAAGTTGCCAACAGGAGACTTACAAATCGAAGTCAGCAACAGACAGCAAAGCTTGGCACTCCTTTCTCTCAGCAGAATTGGAGACGTGGGAGTCAGTGTTACGAAACACCAGACTCTGAATGTTTTGAAAGGGGTAATATCAGAGGAACAACTCCTTGACTGTTCTGACACGGAGATCCCAGAAGGGCTTAAAGGTGAGGGTGTAACAGCAGCCAGGCGAATTGTCATGCGTCGTGATGGTAGGGAAATCCCAACCAAGCATGTGGTCCTTTCTTTTCAGCTACACAGACTTCCTTCCACCATAAAGGCAGGATATATCAACTGCCACGTCCAATCGTTTGTTCCAAACCCACGACGCTGCTTCAAATGCCAGCGTTTTGGGCACGGATCGTAGGCTTGCCGTGGGAAGACCACTTGCCCAAAGTGCGCCGGTACCGAGCAAGACCATGTTGTTGAAGCCTGTCAAAAGGAGCTCCACTGTGCAAACTGCAAGAGCACCCACCCCGCCTACTCTCGATCCTGCTCTCGATGGAAGGAAGAAAAGGACATACTTAGAATAAAAGTAACACAAGACATTTCGTACAAAGACGCAAAAACACAGTATGAATTTGCAAACAAGGGCGGTTACGCCGCAGTGGCGCGCAGGGGAGTGGTGCCACTGACAATATCCGTAGAGACTCAGATTTCTGAGCCTCTACCCCACACTCCCCAAACAAAAGAGACGCCAGTGGAGAGTTCTCCTCCAGTGGCAGTCACCAACAGGCCGCGACGGCCTCGAAGGAGGTTGTCGGTGCCCCCTCAGTTTGGGACGGTTTCCCAAGGGACTCATCTCAAACCACGAATCTGAGTATGGAGGTTGACGACGATGACTGCTCGTCGCAGAAGTCAACGTCGAGCCTCCCCAACAGTTCTTCTGAAATGAAATAACAAAGACAACGAAGAACTGGCAGAGGAAGGGGATGTAACTCGAAGGAAAAGGCAAAGCAACCACCTCCAAGAGTACAGCCCCCCTGAACATACACACAGACAATGCAGATACACTCTCTTCTTCTGTTGCTCAGCATCTTAAATATGGGACAAGTTATCCTTCAGTGGAACTGCCGGGGCCTTTTCCCAAACATTGACGACGTGCACGATCTTTTAGAGAAATACAGGGCAGTGTGTATTTGTTTACAGGAAACATACCTACATGAACACAACCTAAATCCTTTTCGCAGACACACCATTGTCAGGAAGGATCGTGCAGACAGTACACGTGCATCTGGAGGTGTGGCTGTGGTTTTCCCACATCCAATACCCACAAAACATGTTCCACTTGTTACGGACCTGGAGGCAGTAGCAGTTCAAGTATGCCTCGACAGGGTCCTCACAATATGTTCGCTCTACCTGTCACCATCAGTTGTAATAGAACAAAGAGCTTTGGAGAACTTAATTTATCAACTTCCTCAGCCATTTATGATCCTTGGTGACCTGAATGCACACAACCCCTTGTGGGGTAGTGCAAGAGTGGATAGGCGAGGAAAAATGTTGGAGAGGGTGCTCATATCAAGGCCTATTTGTCTACTGAACACAGCCTTACCCACATATGTACATTCTTCGACTCAAAGTTTTTCTTGCTTAGATATTTCACGTGCAGTCCCTCTCTCTTTCATTCTCTTGACTGGACAGTTGAACAAAACCCGCATGGAAGTGATCACTTCCCCGTGGTTATAAAATTCCGTGGTCACACAAACTCGCTGATGACACGACCACCACGATGGAAACATTCCGAGGCAGAATGGAACTTATTCCGAACAGAGGCCAGTCTTGCGCCTTCGTCCTTTGAACGCATGTCTGTTGAAGAGGCAAATAACACTATTACCAGCATAATCGTACACGCTGCTGAGCAGTCCATTCCTCAGACATCTGGCCGACTTCCCAGGCGTCCCAAACCCTGGTGGACAGATGAATGCGCAAAGGCACGCAAAGCACAGAACAGAGCGTGGGGTATCTTTAGGAGGTACCCCACTGGGACAAACCTCCTTTTTTTCAAAAGAGCTCGTGCTAGGGCACGTTGGACACGGCGACAAGCCAAAAAAAAACAGTCTTGGAGCACTTTTATGTCATCTTTAAACACAAACACCCCATCTAAAGTAGTATGGGACAGGCTTAAGAAAATTAAAGGTGACTATACTAGTTTTTCTATCCCTTTGCTTCAAGTGAATGGGGCATTCTGTCAGAGTGTGGACGAGCAAGCTAATGTCCTTGGCGAGCATTTTTGCAACGTGTCGAGCTCGTCCCACTACAGTAGTGACTTCTTAAAGCTTAAAGAACGTGCTGAGAAGCAGCACATCCCTTGTAGATCAGGCGACAGGTGTGCTTATAACAAGCCTTTTACAATGACAGAACTATTGAGGGCCTTGTCCGCTCGAAAAAACACAGCACCAGGACCAGACAGAATCACCTATTCAATGCTAGTGCACTTGCCACGCGACTCTCTATCCAGTCTTCTTGACTTCTTTAATCTAGTCTGGCGAGAAGGTTAGCTTCCTTCCCAGTGGAAAATGGCAACCATCATCCCTCTCCTAAAGCCAGGAAAAGATGAATCGGATCCATCGAGTTACAGGCCAATCGCACTGACCGGTTGCCTGGGTAAAACATTTGAGCGGATGGTAAATGGTCGTCTTATGTACTTCCTCGAAGAAAATCAGTGCTTAGACAGGTATCGGTGTGGCTTTAGGGCTACACGATCAACATCAGATCACCTGTTGAGGCTGGAAACCACAATAAGAGAAGCCTTTATCAGGAGACAACACTTTGTGTCATTGTTTTTTTATCTTGAAAAGGCTTACGACACAGCGTGGCGGTATGGCATACTTAGAGATTTGCATGTTCTAGGAATTCGTGGTCGTTTGTTTCGCTGTATCGCCAATTTTCTTGAAGGACGGACATTCAGGGTTCAGTTAGGCACTACAATCTCTCAAGCATTCACACAAGAGAATGGTGTTCCCCAAGGAGCTGTTCTCAGTGTCACCCTGTTCATAATCAAAGTGAACTCTCTTGTCCGTGTCCTACCTCCATCGATTTCATATTCACTTTATGTAGATGACTTGCAGATATCTTGCTCTTCTTCCAGTCTTGCTGTCTGTGAGCGTCAGCTACAACTTGCCGTTAACAAGCTGTGCAAATGGGCATGCGAAAATTGATTTAGATTTTCACCCAGCAAGACTGTTTGTGTACCTTTTTCACGACGCAGGGGCCTCTTTGCTGAGCCAGAACTTAAAATGAATGGTCAGGATATCACTGTTCAGGACGAGCATAAATTTCTTGGCGTTAACTTTGATAAAAAGCTAACCTTCTCTTCCCACGTGAAGAACTTGAAAGCAAAATGCTTAAAGTCTCTGAACATACTTAAAATTGTATCCCACAGATTATGGGGTGGAGATCGTCAAACCCTTCACCGTATATATAGCAGCACTGTTCGTGCCAAGTTAGATTACGGGTGTTTCGTTTACGGATCGGCACGCCCTTCCGTCTTGAAGGCTCGAGACGCTGTGCACCACCTCGGGTTAAGGCTAGTGCTTGGGGCTTTCAGAACCACTCCAGTCCAGTCTCTTTACGTACAGTCAAACGAGTGGTCTCTGGAAACACGGCGTTTTTATCTTGGAGCTTCATATAGCGTGAAAATTAGGGGGCACTCTCAACATCCTGATTTGCCCTGCATAAAAGGAACTCGCTTTACGCAGCTTTTTGAGAACAAGCCCCATGCGGTAGCCCCGTTCAGCATGCGACTCCAACATGATGTTGAGAACTATGCTTTCACCTGTTTTAGCTTACCCTCAGTAGACTGTAGCAAGATGGTTCCCCCTTGGCAACAGCCCGTTGCGTGTGATGTAACTCTTCTAAAGTACAACAAACAGGAAACCCCTGCAGCAAAAATTATGCATGAATTTGAAGACCTGAAAGAAAGCTTTGGTGATCATGTTGAGATTTACATGGATGCATCGAAATCCAACGTTGGGGTGTCATGCGCCATGATATCTGGCACATGCACAAAGTCACACAATTTAAGTACTGTTTTATCGATCTTTAGTGGTGAGATGTACGCTATTATTTAGCACTCAATCACATTCTTCAGGAACACGTTGTGACGTCAGTGATATACTCAGACTCCCTCAGCTCTCTGCGTGCAATCAGTAGTCTTGCAACACACAAGAACCTACTGGTCAGGCGGGCACGGTACCTAATGAGTGTCATACAAGAAAAAGGGTACAGCTTGAGGCTATGCTGGCTGCCAAGCCACGTCGGCATTCGCCGAAATGAGAAAGCTGATCGTGCAAATGCAGCTGCCCAAGGAAATGATATCACACCTTTTGAAATTCCGTCTAGTGACCTGATGCTGCAACTCAAGAAAGATATCAACAAGAAATGGCAGGTTTCTGGGCAACACAAACACACAACAAACTTCATACAGTCAAACCTCATGTTGGCGCATGTGTTCAACTTTTTCCAAAGCGACATCATGAGGTCCTATGGAGTCGACTGAGGCTAGGGCACACCTTTCTCACTTATGGACATCTTTTACGGGGAGAGGAAGCACCCGTGTGCACAAGGTGCGGAGCTGACCTTTCCGTTTTACACCTGCTCATCACTTGCCTTTTGTTTGAGGAACATCGTAAGCAGTGTTTCCCTTTCTTTTATGACCACTATTTGCCTCTTCACCCATCACTTTTGCTGGGTGATGAGGCTTTCGTTCCCTTTGAAAATGTTTTAAATTTTTTTAGAGAGGTGAATGTAATCAACCAGTTGTGAAGTTTTAGTTCACCAGTTTTACCTTCCAATTTACACAGAAGTGTAGTTACACAACTCTCTTTTTTATTTAAATCACTATACTCTTAACATAACCCATTCATGTATCATCATCGTATTTGGCGCATTATGATCTCAGTTGTCGCTGCGCCATTAAACTTACAATAAATAATCAAAAAAAATATGGGGAAACTTCCCCGCTCTCGGGGTCGTACACGCCCGTCCGCCCAGCCCGCGAAAGGACAGAGACACTCAGCCAATTGAACGAACAACCAGCGTTCATTTTACCTTGGCACACAGCAACCAGACGCGCCTCGTGGTACAGCAACAGATAAACATCCTCCGCTCCAGTCCCGTGAGCACACACACCCAAAACGCCGTCGGCGCGCGCTTAAATGATCTGCTTCCTGCGGCAGCGCACCCTGGCGATAACAGTGTCCTGTTTGAGATGTCAGGTGGCGCCACCCCATAAAGCTCACTTTCCTGCCGCACATCGAGATCTTGAAAGCGAAATGCCTGAAAACTTTAAATATTCTTAAAACCATTTCACGCCGGTCCTTGGGTGCGGACAGACAGACTCTACGCCGCATATACAGTTCTGTTGTTCGTTCAAACTAGATTACAGATGTGTTGTATATGGATCAGCATGGTTACCAATCCTGAAAGCTCTCGACCCAGTGCACGCCTCTGCTTGCGGTTGGTACTTGGGGTTTTCAGAACCCCACTGGTTCAAAGCCTGTATGTTGAATCAAACGAGTGGTCCTTGGAAAGGCGACGCTTTTACCTTGCAGTCTCGTATGGGTTGAGAGCGGACTTGTGCCCGTTACTCGAAAAAAATAATGGATTACCGTTACCAATTACTTCACTCCAAATGTAATTGAGTAACGAGTAGAAAAGTAACGCGTTACTCCCGCCGTTACTCTGCATTCGCACAAATTATACCCGTCTTCGTGTACCTCAGAAAAGAAAAGGGAAAGAGCTTCAACGGCGGAACAGCTGAAATAACACAAAAACAAACACGCGTAGGACAAGTAGATCTGTACGTCTACTGTATTTATCGCCCGGGAAGACGTTGACCCGATTGTGGAAGAACATTGCCTGGCGCTTCCCCATGACTCATTAAACCTCTAAAGCTTCAGGTACTACCACCAGTCTGGTGTAGGAAGAAATTAGGGAGAGACATCCTGAAATTCCGAAACACTATTACAATGCCCCCGCTTGCTATAGTAGAACGACCCAACAAAGCCTGACCGCACGAGGGGCTTCACTTGGGGCAGAACATCTGAAAGATAAGTTAATCTCTGCTGGAAAAGTAATCAATAGTGAGTAATCGATTACTCAGAAAAGTAATTGATTACTCCAGAAATTACTTCGACAGTAAAGTAGCTGATTACTCGAAAAATTGCCCAAAAAGTAATTGATTACAAGTAACGCAATTACTAGTAACGCGTTACGCACGAGTCTGCACAGTCTGTGCAAGTCTGCACACTCTACTGTACCGAGCGCTCGTTTCAAACGGCTGTTTATTAACAAGCCTAATGATGTGGCGCTCCTTTCAGTATTCGGGTCCAGCGGGATATAGAACGCTACAGTTTCACAAACTATAATCTACCGCCCTTGTTGTGCAGCAAGCAAGTATCCCATTGGCATTCACCTGTACAACAAGATGTACCCCTTCTGAAATTTGATAAACGGAAATGCCTACCTTCGGAAATACAACAAGAATTTGAAGCCCTGAAGCAAAACTTTGACGACCATGTGGAGATGTACACTGATGCTTCAAAAACGAATACAGAAGTATTATGTGCCATGGTATCTGGTGTATACACTAAGCCACACCGTTCAAGCAATGTTTCATCAGTTTTCAGTGCTGTGGTTTATGTCATTATTGTCGCGCTCAACCACATCTTGCAAACACACACATCATCATCGGTTATATACACAGACTCTCTTAGTGCAGTTCATGCCATATGTGGTCTCCACATGCATTAAAAGCCTGCTGGTAAGACAAGCACAAAATCTTGCGAGTCTGATACAAGGAAACGGCGACAATGTGGACGTTTGCTGGGTGCCCAGCCATGTAGGCATAAAGGGAAATGAGAGCGCGGATTGTGCTGCCGCTGCTGCTCAGGATATTGGCAGTACGCCATTTCCGGGAAATATTTCACCCAATGACAGTAAAATACGTGAACGAAATATGTACGAAATTTGACCCAGGACGCGGAGGCAACATATCAATCAATCAATTAATCAATCAATTTATTGAAGTCCCAAAGTCTCATACGAGCGTTACATGGGAGGAGTGGATTAGAGGAAGTGAGGAAAAAGATAACACATAGAGACAAAAAAAAGGCAGTAAAACAGCAACAACAAATGGAAACAACAACAACAACGTTATACAAGTAGGTTACATAAGGTATCATAAATGGCGCAAGATTTATTAACTTGAGATAGAATTACGAAATTGAGACGGGTCAGTTATGGTAACGATGTGGGGCGGGAGGTTATTCCAATCAATGGCACATATGTAAGTGGTTTTTACGCTATTTCACTGTATTGCCTCGTAAACTGTTCAGTTCTTCTCCACTGCAACGGAGACAGTAGTCCAGACATCGCGAATCCCACGCTGGTGTCGGCGTCCCGCGATTCTAGTTCTTTGTAATCCATGATCATTCAACGAGCGTGTATCACAGTAAATCATTTTACACCGATATTCGCTCAAAACAGGCGTATTCTTATAGAAACACCCTTTTCTGTCCTGCAAACTGAAGCAAATGGTGTAAAAAGAGCATTAGTGAAGGTGCAATATCGACATACACCAAATTTTAGCCTATGTCGATCATTAAGGGTGTAAAGTGAGGTGTTGAAAAATATGTTAATGCCCTATACACTTTTTTACACCCCATTTGAACAGAGAACATGGTGTTGAAAATGGTGTTTTTAATTCGTCAAAGAAAAATTATACTGGTTTCACAATTCCACTCAGCAGTTAATCGCATTAAAAACGATAACTTGAGTTACAAACACAGTACAGTGTTACACAAACAGTAAAACGTGTGGATTTCTGGCGCCCAGTGGATACAGGGCACCTCTTTCGCTTATCGTCTACCATCTCTACCGTGTGCCTGCACACACCAAAAGGGAGTGACCTCTGAAGAAAGGGGAGTGAAACAGCACATAATGCCCCGGTGATATGTGATCCTTTTCCGGAATAATGCTAACACAGTACATGCCAGGCACTGAGGACGTTCATGCTTTTCCGGATAAACGAATCAGAATGACCTACGTCCTGGAAGACTGTTCGCCGTAGTTGCTGTCCGGATACGGATAACGAATTCCGGATAACCGAGACAAAATCCAATGGTAGCAGGCTCGTTCCCGGTAATGTAGTCCGGATAACGAGTTTTCCGGATATGTGAACTCTGGATAAGCGAGACATGACTGTATATGACAGGGAGGGATGTCAGGAATTTAAATGGTATCGTTGACTCGTTGCAGGGGTACGTTTTAATTGCAAAGGCGAATTCCCGGCGCCGTTACAGACGTTTTCCGCGCTACTACACTTAACGAACATGCCCCCAACAAATTGTATTTCTGTATATGATCCATACGATTCGCCAATATAGGCTAACGAGGGTACCCAGGTCTCTTCAAGCTTCGACACTCACGCCTATGGTATCTAACGAGGCGTGTCTATGGGGAAATTGCGCTCCCGGTTAGGTTGTACGATGAAACCACGGCTAGAAGTCTCCGTGTTCAAGGTGAAAACTCAAACAGTCTTTCAGAGGCGACAAGGAGCAAAATTAATCACACTAATGGCCCTACTATACTGTCGTGGAATGGTAACGAGTGCGCGGCACGGAGTCGCTCCGGTGCTGGTGTCGTCGGCTGAACCGATGGCTGTTGTGCGTGAGCACACAGGCAGAGGACGGCAACAGCGGGGACACAGAGGACGAAATCAGCGACCAGCGACCTGCAAGGCGTCGCAGCCACCGTGAGTCTTCTCCCAGTATTGACGAGCTTGACGTATATTGACATGCTCATTGAAATGCGCAAGCAAACTGAACTATTGAACAATTTCTTCATTTGTTCTAACGCCGATATTGTGACTTTGACTCTCACTGTCAATAAATAATCCCGTCTCTTTGTGTGAACGGCTGTGTCTTCTGAGTTCACCGAATCACAATCAAAAGAGAATCGGGTCACCGAACTGAAAGTATGGAAAGTTTTATCGAATGTATGGGAACAATAATGTAGAATTCCCCAATGAGCGACGGAGTCACAAGTGCATACAACCGTCCCAAACCGGGACTCGTTCTAGAAGAACTTTATTCCTTTTTCGTCTTCTTCCCCCACCTAACACCGTCGGCCCTTCTTCCTCGTCCACATTACTCCCCCGCTGTTGAATCCATCCCTCCGTGGATGGTACGGAACGATATTCCCTATGGATGCTTTCTCTTCGGTTCCCTTGGATCCCATATAGACTATGGCCTTCACAGCTCCGTTATGGCGGATCACCTTTGTCACCGTGTAAGGCCCGGTAAACGGGACTCGTCCACCCGTTAACCCACACCGTACGAGTACACAGTCTCCCACTTCCAATTGTGGTATCTTTGTGTTGCGACGTTTGTCGAAGTTCATTTTCATACGACGCTTGTATTCGACACTCTCGTTAGGGGTCAGGGGTCTCTCATTCAGGACGAGCCGTTCCGTAATGCCGAGCTCCTTGTCTGCTTGTAGGATAGGAGGCGTCTGGTGGAGCGCGAAGTGGGGGCTACAGCCGAGTGCTCTAGTATGTGACCTGTTGTGGTGTTTCACTGCTGCCTCTAGAGCACACTTCCATCCGCCACGATATTCAGGGTAGGCGGCTATGTAGTTCTTAATATCCCTGATGGCTCTCTCCGCTAGCCCGTTTGCTGCCGGGTGGTATGGGGTCGTAGTCCGCAGGGTAATGCCTTTCTGCAACGCCCATGTCTTTAGTTTCCTGCTCCGGAACGCTGGCCCGTTATCTGAAATAACGACTTCAGTATCCTTGAACATCTCCCTTCCGAGAAGGCTGACGACTGCATTGGCGTCTTCCTTCCCTGGCCTTGCTGCGACCATCCTGGTGCACTGGTCAACTGCCAATAAGAACGCTTGGGTACGGGGGACCCCTTCTGCTTTCTTTTTAACTTCAGCAAAGTCCACATGAACGACACGGAATGGTACCGCCGAATGCTCTGGGATGACCATAACATCAGTCTGCTGTCGGTATTTCGCGTGGTTCATCTGGCATGTGTGGCACGACGCAACGTAGCTCCGTATGGTGTTTCTCATATTGTCCCACGCGAACCGATCAGCGATCGTGTGATATGTTCGCCAGAAGCCGTCGTGCCCCCCGGACTCAGGGCTGTCGTGGTACAGCTCCAGAATTTTGTGTATCAAGCTGTCGGGGACGAGGAATTTGCCTTTTTCCTTTTCGAATATGAGTTCCTCACAACCTTCCCAGAGTTTAGCAGCGTTGACTTCCTTATGCTCCGGGTGACCGTCGTCAGCTGCTGTCTGTATGGTTAAGCGCGACAAGGCATCAGCATCCGTCAACGCTGATGCGCTGCGGTGGGAAACATGGCAATCGAAGTGCTGTATCTTGGAAATCCACCGGGCTATTCTCCCTTTCGGTTCAGATAATTTTAGAAGGTAAGACAGCGCCTGGTTGTCAGTAAAAAGCTCGAATCTTTGGCCCTCCAGGTATGGACCGAAATACTCCAGTGCGTATACTACCGCTAGAGCTTCTTTTTCTGTCGTAGTATAGTTCAGTTCTGCTTCCGAGAAAGTGTGGGAGTAGAAGCCCACTACCGATAGTTGGCGACCTCTTGTGTTTTCTGGTCGCCTCTGGTATAGGACTGCTCCTGTACCATAGTGGGATGCGTCGGTCTTAAGCTCGAAGGGTAACGCAAAGTCAGGGAGGGTAAGTATGGGGTCCGAGGATATTTTGTCTACCAGGAACCGATACGCTTCGTCACACTCCTCAGTCCATTGAAATGGGATATTTTTCTTTGTCAGTAGCGTGAGGCATTTTGTCTTCAGGGCATAGTCCTTTATGAACGCTCTGAAGTGTCCCGCCAGACCTAGGAAGACGCGGAGTGAGTGAATGTCGCACGGCTTTTGCAGTCGCGATATCCGCGCTACAGATTCCTGTTTCGTGCTTTTAGTTTGGCCATCGAATACGCGTCCTAGGAACGTGACCTTCTGCTGGAAAAATGAGCTCTTCCTGAAGTTGACCTTCATTCCGGCTTCGCTTAGAGCTGCGTGCACCTGGGCCAAGTGCCTGCTATGCTCCACTGGTGTTCGAGAATAAACAATGATGTCGTCGATGTAGGCAGCGCAAAATCTCCCTTTGAATGGTCTGAGGATGTTATCCATGATTTTCTGAAACCAAGCTCCCGAGTTTTTCCAACCGAAGGGAAGCCGGTTATATTTATATACATCAAAGGGTGTTATGAAGGCTGTGTACTGTTTATATTCCTCTAACAGTGGTACCTGCCAGTAGCCCTTCGTCAAGTCTATGCAGGAGAACACGCGGCAGCCTCCCGTCTCGTCGATTATTTCGTCGATGCGGGGCATCGGATATGGGAAGAGGTCCGTTTGCTGGTTGATGAGCGGGTGGGCACGCCGTTACGCATTGCAGCTCGGGGTACATGACTACCACATCTTCGCGACTGGTGGGAAGGCATGCAGGTAAGTCTTGGATGCTCACTGTCCATGCGTTCGCATCCACTCCCACCGTGTCATCCCAGAAGAGATTCATGCGCATAGCCTTCATCGCTGGTCGTGATAGAAGGAACGTGTAGCCCACATCCTCTAGTGCTAGCGCTTGCACGGTGAAGGTGCAGTCCAGGTACGAAAGTTCCAATGTTGCCCACTCTTTGAATTGCCGACAAACACCGTCATAGCTCTTCACGACGACTGTCCTTCCTCCAAAAACTTCGTCGGGTCCAACAGCACTTTTGTTCACCACGTTCACTGTTGCCCCGCTGTCCACGAGCACCTCCGTGGGTCTGCCATTTACCAACATTGGTATATAAACAAGATTTTTGTTAAGTAGGTACACAGTCTCAGAATTTGTCTGCGGGCCAGACTGCGAGCCCTCTTTTATTGGTTTTTTGTCACAGTGTCTTCGGAATTCGCTCCCTCGGTTCTGTACTCCTCGATTTGATTTACTGGTCGACCCATGCGATCCTGACCGGTGCCGAAGCCTTGCCTGTGTTGCCTCCAGGGCGGTTGAACCCCAAACCGACGATCCTGAGGTGGCGCTTGAGGCGCCGTCCGACGATCTTGAGGTGGCGCTTGAGGCGCCGTCTTTGGTGTCCTTTCCGCCGTTAGGGGGTTCTCAACGCACAGCTCTCTACAGCAGCGATGGAGATCCTCTACGCTGCTTGGGCTCCTCACCTGCACTTGCTTCTGCAGATCCTTTGGCATCCCGTGGACGACTAGTGGGATGATGGATGAATCTGTGAGCGCGTGGTCGGCCATCTGGAGCAGCCTCCGTTTTTCAAAGAAATACCCCAAGGCGCTTCCAGTCTGATACGTGAAACGTATAGCGCGGTCCCATCGGTCAACCGCGCACTCGTGAAACGAGTCCAGGAAGCTTTTGCGCCACGTATCCCAGCTGTCCGTAGCATGGTCAAGGATTCTAAGTTCGTACCAAGACTTAGCCATCTGGGCGAGAAAGAGCCTTAGGTTCTTGATCTTATCCTCGTCTGTTGACCACCGATTCTTCGTACACGCATACTCATAAAAGTCAATCCAACTCTGTGGACTAGCAGAGGTTCCATCAAACACGTCGGGCTTCACCGCCTCGAACCGGGGTTGCGGCGCAAATGACTGAGCCACGATCCGGAGGAACTCTTGCTGTTGCTGGGCTTGCTGGCTCTGTAGAGATATCAGCTGGGCCATCATTGTTTGAACGCTCCCCTCGGCCATCGATGCTGTCGTTTGTTGGGACGACTCCGCGGGCAGCTTCGATAGAATCCGATCCTGGAACTCCGACAGTTTCAGATTGACCTTCACTACGCCCTTGTCCAGGACGTCTTCCGTTGATACTTTGGCCTTTTCCATAATGTATTGCACGGTGTCGGGTGTGCTAATCCCCTCTGGTAAGAGAACGTGGTCTTCCCCTTCCACGTGGTATTTCTCGAAGACCACGCCCTTGGTAGCCGTGGGCTTTACGAAGAATTGAACCCACATACTGCTGATCCTGTCGGCTGCGCCAAATGTAGAATTCCTCAATGAGCGACGGAGTCACAAGTGCATACAACCGTCCCAAACCGGGACTCATTCTAGAAGAACTTTATTCCTTTTTCGTCTTCTTCCCCCACCTAACACCGTCGGCCCTTCTTCCTCGTCCACAAATAATAAAGCTTCGACACGACGCGAGGCCACTGCGTCATCCCAAATGTTCAAACAGCGTTGGTTCCCTGTCACATATAGCAAAGGAAACTGCGCATGAGTTTGCGTGGTAGTCATGATCAGGAACCGCTACATTGCTAAGGCAGGACAGATGAGCTGTCAGCCTGTCCCTGTGCGGCAACACCTCGACGCCCTCAGCGGAAGCTTCGTCATTCGGGTGATTCTTATCGGCGAGTTCTTTGTCCCAGATATCATCTTCACCAATGCACATATTGTGCATAGCAACATACCCTGCTATTACAAGCGGTGCATTTTTAGAGGAAACTTCGAGGGCTCTAGTAACGATTGCGTGCCAGCGGTCCGTCATTCTTCCGAGGGCCCTCTCGACAACGTTACGTGCTCTAGCGTGCACTCGGTTGAACCTCTTCTGCACTCAGACCTCTAGATTTTTGTATGGTGTGATAATGCGGATGGGATTTTCAAGGGAAGGGTACCACAACTCTCCAAGGAGGGCGTATTTTTTGGAGAGGTACATGGCTCCCCGATACACTGGGCTGCAGTTCTCTTGAATCGTGTACATTTCCTGGGTAGCCAACGAAAACGTTCAGGAAAAAGCCCTCATGATCGACGATCGCTTGCATTTGAATAGAGTCTTTTTTTTTTTTTTTTGCTTATATAGTCCTCTCGTCCTGTCTTGTCCTGGTGGGACAATTCTGACATGGGTGCCATCAGTAGCCCTCACAAAGACACTACAACATGCATCCCTTGTATTGCGCCCAAAACCTCCCTCAATGCCTTGCAACTCTTCGTCCCTGATGAAGTGGACCATCCTGTTCAGACATGACATTACGCGATGCAGGTTCTTGCTGTCGGTATCGAATGTCGGTGACCGTGGGACGTCAAAGCTGACGTTGACCACTCGAAATGCCGTGCCGCACCCCAGCAAAAAAAAAAAAAAAAAAAGAAAGAAAGAAAAGGAATATCATGAGTTCAACTTCCATCTCCCACCTCTTGTTACCCGTCCCACAAGATGTTCACAAGACGCGTGAAGCTTGTTCGAGACACTCTACAGTGATACTTGAAGTTCGTTGCTTCTGTTCGATGCTGTGGTTGCAGTATGCGTCTCTCTGAAAGCATATATCAGTATTAATAATGTGAAACAGGGCTAACTGGTGCGCTTACTTCCTGTCTTCCTACTTGTCGTCGTGCACGGATTCTTCTCATATATATTTATTGTAATATTTGTGGACATACAAATGTATTGGAGTGTTAAAAAGACTGCTATTTCCTCGTTTTTCATGACCAGAGGAAACTGTCGTCTACTAGTACGCCAGATTTGACTCGCGCGCCTCATGCTATGCGCCCTCTGGAGTCTCTTTATTAGATACGTTGCAGAAGAGCCGCAGTATAGATGCGCGCGTAAAGGTGCTCAGAATACTAGTTCGAATATTTTACCTCAATGGCGCACATGTGACGCACACTATGACGGTATGTGCGACGCGTCTCTATTCGGACGCAACCCGTAGTTCTGCAAACCGACCTTCGCTAAAATGTAACGCGTCGGCATTTTTCCTAAAGCGTTATTCGCTAAAACTTGACTCTCTAACAAGAAACCTCTAAAACAAGGCTCGCTAACGGGATCAGCTGCGCTTTGCGCGATTGCAACCTTTTGCTCAGAACGGCTCCCCTCAGATCCACGCATAAGCGGTAGAGGAAGGCATGAGTGAGCCCTCTTTATTTTCTGTTGGGAACACCTTTGTTAACGAGGACTGCCTTGGCGGACCGTGTCTCGGAATACGACCTAGAGGTCGTGCGGCAGTATTACTAGCAGTGCTGCTCCTGAAAATTTTTTTCGTAATCATTTTGTATGCCTTGTGTGTCCTGATATTTCCTCCAATCCCCTCTCTCGCGATGGTGCTTATTGACTTTCTTAATTCTTGATTTCCGCTAGATCTGATATTTTGGCGTACTTCAAGGGGGTGGGGGGGTGGAAGATTGATGTGCCTCAGAAAAGGGAATAAACAGAGAAAGAAAAAGGGATACAGCTTTTTCTTCGGTTTTATTTTTTTTTCGTCCCGAAACAAGCCATTTCCAAAACGCATAGATACCCCTGTGCAGGACGGAACAATACACCATAAGGTGATATAGTTATGGTCTTGTGTAGGGCAGAAGATACAACCCTGAGTTGGTAGAGTGGTAAGCTAATTCCAGGGATGAACCCTGCCACCCTGCGAAAGGCTGGACATCTTTTTGGTCGAACACATGTGACAGGCCGTTACCACCTCAAAGGTTTTACGCCTACCCCCCCCCCATTTTTTAGATTGTACATTTCCGCGATATTGTCACACGATATTGTCCATCGTATTGGTGAAACTAGAGGAGAGCCAACTGAACCTTCTGATGTAGCCGTGTGCCATGGAGTTTCTACAAGGACATCATCCAGCAACATTATTGTACAATTTCAGCTAAGAGTAAAGCGTGATGCAGTGCTCAATAACGCAAAAAAAAAAAAAAAAACGCAAATGAACACTTTTGCCCAGCGCTGAAAATTCTATTGGGTAAAGCCATATCGAAACGAAGGCAACAAGGCTGGAACTATGGTTGGATTAGTAACGGAAAACTCTTTGTCCGTAAAGATTAAACTAGTGCTCCTCTGTAAATAAAATGTGATGAGGATCTAGCACGAATTGTATAAACAAGTGGGCAGTAGCAACAACACCCTTTGTATATGATTGTTGACTCAGTTGTTTCCATCGATTGTGTCCGTAGTAGATTACCTGACAGTGGATATATGAAATGTTTCCATGCTAATGTTCAGTCTATACAGAATAAGCATGATATACTTAATCTTTTGTTCCATGATGTAGGAATTGATTTTGATTGTATCACGTTTTCTGAGACATGGTGGGTCGAGGAGGTGGAGTAGCTATACCGATAATGAACCATTGGAATGGTCTAATAGCAAGTGAATACACAAAATGTATGATTGATTTCAAGATTATCATTGTACGATCTGACCGAAAGGTTTTCTCGACACTGTACCGCCCTCTGCGTGGAGATGTCAATGAATTCCTTTGCTTTTTTGATGAATATCTGTCCTTCACTGATGAATATAATTATCAGGAGATAATTATATTATATTTTATATTTTGGAGGAGATTTTAATATAAATATGATTGAGAGAAGCAGTTTACAACGGAGGCTCACCATGACATTGGAGTCTAATCACTGTGAGAACGTCATCTTGCATCCAACTCGTGTAACAAGCACATGATCAAGCCTAATACACTTATTCATCACGAATGCGGATAGAACAGAGAACTCTAATGTTGTCATTGCAGCTGACGTTGGAGACCATCTCCCAATATTCATGTTTACGAAAAACGCTAATATCTGTACTAATAACAAAAGAGAGCGAACTGAATTTACCGTACAACCTATTTCTCAAATGCGACTTGATCAGTCCAAACAGCTTTTATTAAAGACCTCATGGGCCTCGGTATATAAACCTCTGAAGTGAATGAGGCCTTTGATAATTTCTTAAGGATCTTTTCATGTGCGTATTCTGCCAGTTTCCCAATTATATATAATAAAAAAAAATCATAGGAAAGCATGGAAACCGTGGATGACACGTGAATTGATAGCCCTGATTTCTAAACGAAATAGGTTATTTCGTAACTTTATTAAATCTCGCCAAAACGACGATTATGACACATACAAAAAGTGCAGAACCTTGGTTAACAAATATACCTGCCAAACCAAAATGTTATATTACGATTCGATATTCAATGAACATGTAGTGGGTGACTCGCGCAGAGTTTGGCGAAATATAAATTACATAATGAACCGTCCCAGAAGCAATGAAACGATTGGCCAACTGACAGTTGACAACCGCGTAATAAAAGGCAAAGATTTTGTGGATACGCTCAATCATCATTTCACCAGTATTGGTCGTAGGATGGCACAGCCATGTCTCTATGACGTACGGCACGGAGTGTCAATTAATTCTTTGTAGCTCACTCAGACTACAAGTGAGGAGGAAGTTAAATCAGTATCTTTAAATTTGAAAAACTCAGAGTCGTGACATTCATGCAATTCAAATACTACCTGTCAAACATGTGATTGATTTAATCGCCCCATGTTTGAGTCACATATTTAATCTATCCTTTATCACGGGCACATTTCCGTCCAGTATGAAGATTGCAAAAGTTGTAGCTGCTTTTAAAGGAGGCGACCGAAACAATTTGTCTAATTACCGGCCAATTTCTATATTGCTGGTTATGTCAGAAGGCTTAGAGTCAATAACACATCGTAGAATATCCTCTGTCTTCTATAAACATAACATTTTAAGTGCTATACAACACGGATTTAGGAAGTCGAGGTCAACAAAAACAGCACTGCTAACAATTAAAGAACAAATTCTTCATGACTTTGAATGCAGGCAAATTACGATCGTTATTTTTCTTGACGTAAGCAAAGTATTTGACATGCTGAATCACAATATGCTGTTACACAAACTGGATAGTTACGGTGTCCGAGGGGTACCTTTAGCGCTATCAAGATGCTATTTGTCCCATGGAAGTCAAAGTGTGGTATCAGAAGGCATAATTTCGAATTGAATTGCAATCACGACTGGCATTCCTCAGGGCAGCATTTTGGGAGCGTTGCTGTTCATTGCTCATGCACGTACGTTCACTAAATTGGTTGCATACGCAGATGACATAACCTTACTCTGTTCAGGGACTGACGCAGAAAATGTCATCGCATTGGCAAACGAGTACTTAGATGGTATTCATGCATGGAAACTAAAACAGAAAACTAAAGCAATGATCTTCATACCTAAAAATAAGCGTATTATTGTTAACTCAGATTTGCAAATAGGAACTGATATGATTGAATTGGTTAAAAGCCAGAAGATACTTGGTATTAATCTACAAAATAATTTGCTATGGGATGGACATATAGAACATATAGTTTTAAGGTGTCCAAAGTTGTGGGCAGCTTGAACAGAAACCGGTACATCTTGCCTGCCAAAATTAAACTAACCATCTACAAAGCCTTATTTCACACATATCTAAATTACTGTTGCCTAGTCTGGGGCACGGCAGCACACACACATTTGAATTCTTTATACTTATCGCAAAAGAAAGTAATAAGAGCTGTACATAGATCGTTACCTTTAGAGTCGATGGTACCACTTTCTGTTAAATGTAATATCGTTCCTGTCCAGATGGTTTATCGCCATCGCTTCCTGATTGCATACGAAAGGCTATCGCAAAAGGGAGTGGGCTGACTTCACGTCCTCCAGTGACGTGCGATGAGCGTGTCTAAGTTGAGACGTCACGGGGTAAGAATGAGCTAACCTTTATTTGTCACCCGGGAAGCGGAAAGGTATATAACAAACTATCCATGTAATTTTCACAATATTCACAACAGCTCAACCAGGTTAAACCGTTCAGCTGTTCACAAACAGAAAGTTAGCGTCCACATGCTGGGAGGTGCAGCGTTTTCTGTCTTGTCTGCAACGGACAAAGGGGACGTGACTAATATGAATCCAGAGGTCGGTATGATTGCGGGACCATGATGGTAAGTATCTCCGTGTGCCGTGTATAACTCCAGCCTTGATCCCTGTCAAACCCCTGTGGCCTCGCTGTGCAACTGGTAATCATACCTCGGCCCATATCTACACTTTCTATCATGGTTTACGATTGCTTATTCCAAGACAAAACATTCCGTCCGTCGGCACGAGGGTTAGATGGTCTATTGTAAAACCGATCGAACGTATATGTCCTGTCCGCCTCTTCGAGATCTTGGTCAACTGTGACGCCCATGCGACTCGCTTTGGATGTACATGCTCCTCCAGTTGTGTGTGCTAGGAAGCAGACAGGGTGTCTAAGCGCAAAAAAAATACGGCTTCCATTCGGGTTCGGGTTCGTTGCTTGGATTTCGTTCCAGCTCAGTTGCCGTTTGGCCACGCAAAAACTCGAACCGGTTCACAACACTGAATCGGTTGGCGAACCGGTCCTACGCTTCCATTCTATATCTCCAATAAAACTGCTTTAATCTGCAAGTGCGTGGCTAATAGCTTACTGCTGTTGTCTGCATTGACTTTTTTATTGGTCAGTTACTCCTTATAGCGAGAGAAATGAGAAATGAATATAATGTCTTGCAGATACCGTCCACACTGATGATGCGGTGTAGTTCTGTTACTTTCTACTCCCTAAACGCGCACAGTGTCAGCAAGATACACTTCAAGCAAGCCTAGTAAGATGGACTGCATTGTACTGCTCGCGACACGGTTGTCTGAAATCAGTAGTTCCGCAGCCCACATTTCCTTGATTGCCCTCGAAAATGTTGTTCCAATATTGTATTTAAAAGTGGACCATATGCTGCACGTGTTTCTTACTCGAAATAAGTTTTCTTGCAGCACCTCGAGATTTGAGATGGGATAAACCACGGGGTGCTGATTTCAGACAACCGTGTCGCAAGCAGTACATAGACGATTGTACTTGCCGACACACTGCATTCGCAGCGTGAATCGATCTGGAACCGTACTGAAGTATGTCGAAAATAAGCCTGCCAGCCTTACTCTGTTCGAGCTCACAACACTAGACCAGTTAATCAACAACACAAAGGTAACGTGTCACGGCACAATTGCACCACGAGTAGGCAGAACTATAGTTACTTCTCAGACCATGACCAATTCAAACACGCACCGTTATGCTTACGCCACTTCTCATGTTTTTGACTGAATGTTTCTCATTTTTACTGCTCACGTGTAAAGCGAAATGTTGGGCTCTTGCTTAGAGGAGCACTGAGGTGACCCAGGTGCCGCAGTAATCTTCAAGAAATACAATGAGTTCCTGCAAAACAACAACGAGCGTAACGCGAGGGCTCTGTTCGCTCCCACAGAGCGAATGCGAGAGCTGCGTTCCGCACATCTTTGAAAAATTATTCTCCTCGTGAAAAGAGCGCTTCGCAGAAGGAGAGAACGTCGAGACAAAAACCGAGACAGTTATAGCACGAGGGGAGGGCCTGGAAATAAGGCGATTTGGTGGTCGTTTTTCGACGCTCAAGTAGAAGCTCTCCCGTTCGAAGCAATCTCGGTTCAAAACATTCCTTATCAAGTATCAAGTTAATAACCCTCCCCTCCGCATGGTGCGCTGTGACAGCGTTTTCCCTCCCTTGCATACAGAGGAAAGGAAAACGGGAGCGCTTCTACTTGAGCATCAAAAAACGACCACCAGATCGCCTTATTTCCAGGCCCTCTCCTAGTGCTATAACTGTCTCAATTTTTGTTCTGAAAACGGCAATGTTACTAGTGGCCCCAAGGGACTCGATCTCCCCAATGGGTCAACCGCGTATCTTTCATAATTAAAAAGTTAATTAGCGAAAGTTAATTAATGCATCGCCACATAAGCTTGCCTGTACCTTCTTAAGGCGGGCCTTTAGACGTGAAATGCATCGCGATTGGTTGAAACTGGGAAAAAGTGATTTTTCTATTTTTAAAAATTACTAGCTGCGAAGAAAAACAAAGAAACGAAGCATGGAGCCTCCAGTACTTCACGGGAGAGCTGTGCAGGGCCTCTGCGGCGGCTTTCTCCGATTGTTGTCTTTTTTTTCCTGTAAATACGACTGCACAGCGAACGCACGGCAGAGCTTAAATATTTTGCATGGTGAGACCTGATGGATAGGTTGACAGATGAGGCAGGGTTTCGAGTGACGTTAAGTGCCACCTCAGCGCATTGGTCCTTTAATCGCATATTCCTCCTATAGAGCCACACAACTCACCTATACTCCGTCCCTGTTTCATTCGTCCGCGTGGCGCCTCCTCTCTGAAGAGCGGACGCCGTAGCGCGTGCGTGGGGCGCTAGCCGTGGCGCTCACAAGGACAACTGCGCCTCATCGTGTTAAAAAAGGACGTTGAAAACATACCTACTACACGTCCTCGTTTGATTGCTAGGTGAAACTTCGTGAAGTCCATGCTATGGACACCAATGGTCCTCGTTCGGGAATTGAGAGGCACTTGAACTCTTATCCCAAGCTGCATGCCAATATTGGTCCAAAATTGCACCCATATGAGCTGCCAAGATTAACAATATTTGTCCAATATGGGCTCCCTATATGGGACCACTTTGGGGAGTGCAACCAGGCTCCATATTGGACCAATATGGGCTGCTCATATTGGCAAACACATTTTGCCCACATCGCCCCAATATTTCCTTGATAACGCCAATGGGGAGTCCGTGTAATAGTAAAAGATTATACGGTTTAATATCCACCACTGATATTACTTCTATCTACTTTTCTTTCTTTTTTTTCATTTCTGCCGATATCCTTGTTGATCCAAGTTGCATAGCATTACACAAAACGCAGAGCATCGCCCGAAAAACGAAGAACGGGTGCAAGCTCGTCTTGCTGAAACACACAGGCAGTCCGAGGGAAGATCAAGAAAAGATCTTCCCGGAACAGCACCGCAAGTGGTACTGCCCCCACGACCTTATTATCGGCCGCGCGTTCAAAGACACGGCACACCCGAGGGCAGACCGCGTTATCAAGGGGCCCCTCTCCAGTATACAGGGTGTCCCAGCTAAGTGTATACAGATTTTTTAAAAATATATATAACACTTTTCCAAGGTTAAATCAATTGCAATATAGCATATGCTAAAGGGCACTCCCTAGCAGGGCATTAGCAAAGTCCAAAGGCAATGTCTTACTTAACTTTCCCCGGCGTCGGGAACTTGGCGCCCCCATCGCCCGGCAGCAGCCGCAGTAGCCCCCTCCTGCATTGACGGTTGGGTCGCCGCAGGAGGGAGACCCCCACGTATAGCTGTGCGTGGCTTTCCCGTGTCTGGGGAAAGGGGGATCCTGGCGGTTGAGTGGACCTGGAGGTTGGTTAGGACCCTTCGGGGCCCCTCTGGGAAACCAACACTCCGCTTTGGCCCCTGCTTCCCATAGTCTGGTGGTCCTGGAAGGGCCCGGCCAGGATTATTCAGCTAGTCGCCATCCACCTTTTCATTACTTTTTCTTTCTGCCTTCTCTTCTACTCCTCCTTCCTCTTTCACCTTCTTTGGCGGCAAGGGTCAACCTTGGGCAGTCTTTCACCCTCCAGAAACTGCACTTGGGTATAGTGTGAACGTACCTGCTACGGCGCTAAGCGCGGTCCCCTGGTTGGGCTCCGTGGTGGGCGGCAGGACCTTTACACCGAATAGTTCCATTCCATGTATGGCTTCTAATTCCTTATTACCCAATGATCGGAGCCTGAAAAGGTTCCGCACCGAGCAAAAGAGTACGTTCTTATACAGACCCGAACCTGAACCATGGTATGCAATGTTTCTCGTAGTACACTCCAAAGACGAAACAAAACCACTTTCGAAAATGTCACCATTTGCAGTTGCTAAAGCATTGGAAAGTGTAGTTGGCAAGAACTACAGCGCCAAGAAGCTGAGCAGTGGTGACATTCAAGTCCAAGTGTATAACCGAAAACAAAGTAGTGCAGTGCATTCCCTCACACACATTCCCTCCCTCCTTTTTTTTTTCTTTTGCTCCACCAGGGCGTAGCAAGCCGACATAGGTCTGGCTGACCTCTCGTTGCGTGGACGCCACCTCCTGTTTATTAAACTTATATATACCCCCCCCCCTCACACACATCGGAGAAACAGCTGTAACCGTAAGCTCTCACCGCACTTTGAACATCGTAAGAGGTGTGATATCTGAGAGTGAACTACTTGAGTGCTCAGACTCCGAACTCGAGGAAGGGCTGGCTGACGAGGGTGTAGTCTCGGCAAAACGAATCGTGATGCGCAGAGATGGGAAAGGGGTTCCCACGGAACATGTAGTCCTATCTTTCAAGCTCCACAGTCTTCCATCAACAATCAAAGCTGGCTATCTAAACTGTCATGTGAGGGCATATATCCCCAATCCAAGACGCTGCTACAAGTGCCAGAAGTTTGGCCACGGTTCGCAGGTGTGCCGTGGACAGGCTGTCTGTGCAAGGTGTGCTGGCAAAGACCACTCGTCAGAGACATGCTCAAATGATATCCGTTGCACCAACTGTGAAGGTAGCCACCCCGCGTAGTCGAGATCCTGTCCTTTCTGGCAGGAGGAGAAACAGGTTCTCAAAATAAAGATCGAACAAAACGTCACGTACCGAGCGGCGAGAGCCCAGTTGCAGTTCCAGAAGAAAGGAACTTTCTCTGATGTGGTGCGCAGGGGAGTGGCACCACTGAGAGTTTCAGTGGAGACCCAGACCACCGGGCATCCACACCACACTCCCCAACTCCAAGAGCAGGTCACAGAGGTGCTTCCTCCAGTGGCCACACAGCCAATCAGCCAGGGAGAGGCCGCCACAACCTCAAAGGAGGTTGTTGCATCTCCCTCCGTTTGGGACGGGATTGCCAAGGGCCCGTTCCAAAGTACAAGTCAAGACATGGATGTCGATGATGACGACTGCTTATCGCAGAAATCGTCATGGAGTCTTAAAAGTACTACTTCGTCCTTGGGCAAAGAGCAGAGAAAGAAAAACACCGGCAGAGGACGGGGTCTGCAAGGCAAAGAACAGCAAAAGGCCCCTCCATCAAGGATACAAGCTCCTTGATTCTCCACATTCATGTTCCAACATTTCGCAGGGTCTTCACGTTTTCAGGTTGCGTTTCAGTCCTTGCTGACCCCCTTCTTCTGCTTACTCCTAATGAGTTCCAGTTGCAAGAGTATCGTTCAATGGAACTGTCGTGGTCTTCTGGGGAATCTTGATGACATCGATGATATATCAGACAGACACAGTGCTGTCTGTTTCTGTCTTCAAGAAACTAATCTGAACTTTGAAAATCCATGCCACCTCCGACGGTGGAACGTATACAGAAAAGACCGAACGAATGCTGCACGTGCTTCTGGAGGTGTGGCCATCCTCACGGCGAGAGCACTCCCCACGAGAGATGTCCAACTTTCTACAAATCTTGAGGCTGTTGCAGTGAAGATTTGCACTGACCGTGTGATGACGGTTTGTTCTCTGAATCTGCCGCCATCAGCTAAGGTTGAAGAAAAGCAACTTCAAGACCTTCTCAGACAGCTGCCACAGCCTTTTCTTCTGCTTGGAGATTTTAATGCACACCATCCTCTGTGGGGTTGCTCAAAAGTTGACACACGAGGTAGGATGTTAGAGAAAATGCTAACATCTTTGCCAATCTGCCTTCCCATTACAGGGAGTGCAACACATGTCAATTCGGCTTCACAGACTTTCTCAGCTATTGACATTTCACTATGTAGTTCATCTCTATTCCAAGACATTTCATGGACAGTTGCCGACAGTCCTTACAGTAGCGACCACTTCCCTCTTGTATTAAAACTCAATCAACTGGCAGCTACCCTCACTACCCGACCACCCCGTTGGAAAACACAATTTGCCGATTGGGGCTCCTTTAAACAAGAAGCCATTCTGTCAGCAGAATCATTTCATGGACTCGGCATTAATGAAGCAAATGACATTATTACAGACATTATTATTGACGCAGCCACTAAATCCGTTCCGCAATCTTCAGGTCGTCTTCCTAGACGCTGCAAGCCCTGGTGGACGAGTGATTGTGCGAACACCAGACGGGAGCAGAACCGTGCATGGGGTAAGTTTAGACGATACCCAACCCCAGCAAACTTACTTGCTTTTAAAAGAGCCCGTGCGAAAGCAAGGTGGACACGGCAACAAGCGAAACGGCAATCTTGGGAAAATTTCGTATTCACCTTAAATAGTAGCACTCCATCCAAGTTTGTATGGGACAGACTGAAAAAAATCAGAGGCGACTACAGGAGCTTCTCTGTTCCACTTCTGCAAATAAATGGAAGCACGTGTCAGAGCATCGAAGACCAGGCTGACGCCTTAGGTGAACATTTCCAAAACGTTTCCTCTTCTGCTCATTACACACGGGAGTTCTTGAAGATCAAGGATTCTGCCGAGAAGTGCACCCTGTCATGTGGTACTGGCGACAACTACGCTTACAATAGGCCTTTTACCATAACAGAACTTTTAAGAGCACTGAGTGTTTCAAAACAGACAGCTCCAGGGCCAGATCGCATCACGTACTCTATGCTGCAGCATTTAACACCTTCATCGCTAGAAACCCTTCTATGCTTCTTTAACTCTCTCTGGAATGAGGGCTGCCTCCCGTCACGCTGGAAGGAGGCGATCATCATTCCACTGCTAAAACCAGAGAAAAGTCCTTCCAGTCCAAGCAGTTACATGCCTATTGCCCTTACCAGTTGCTTAGGAAAAACTTTTGAACGTATGGTGAACTGCAGGCTTATGTACTACCTTGAAGAAAATGAATGCCTAGACCGATATCAGTGTGGCTTTAGAACTGCATGCTCAAGAACAGACCAGCTATTACGTTTGGAGACTGTTATTAGGGAGGCCTTTGTCAGACGGCAGCATTGTGTATCCATCTTTTTCGACCTCGAAAAGGCGTACGATACCGCCTTGCGGTATGGCATCCTTCGTGACCTACACTCTTTTGGGATACGTGGTCGGCTCTTCCGTTGCGTTGCAAACTTTCTTCAGGGGAGAACATTTAGGGTGCAGCTGGGAACTGTACAGTCCCGCCTGTTCACACAAGAGAATGGAGTCCCGCAGGGGTCTGTTCTAAGCGTAACACTCTTTATTGTAAAGATGAACTCTGTCGTCCATGCAATTCCACCGTCTGTCACGTACTCCTTATATGTGGATGACATTCAAATATCCTGTTCTTCCACAAGCGTTTCTAGGTGTGAGAGACAGCTCCAGCTCACCATAAACAAACTTTCAGACTGGTGCACCAAAAACGGTTTCAAGTTTTCTCCTGAGAAAACTGTTTGTGTTCCATTCTCAATAGTGAGGGGTGTGTTTCCTGAGCCCACACTCAGAATGAATGGCCAGGATATTACTGTCATGCCTGAGCACAAATTCCTTGGTGTCATCTTTGACCAAAAGCTCAAATTCGTGTCTCACATAAAAAATCTCAGAGTCAAGTCAATGAAGGCCTTAAATATACTCAAGATCTTGTCGCACAGGTCTTGGGGTGCAGACCGGGAAGTCCTGCGTCGTATTTATATTTCCGTCATTCGCTCAAAGCTTGTCTACGGGTCTTTGGTTTATGGCTCTGCACGGAGGTCTGCCCTGGCGATTTTAGACCCAGTTCACCACCAGGGTCTCCGTCTGGTGTTAGGAGCTTTTCGAACATCACCAGTTGAAAGCTTGTATGCAGAGTGCAATGAATGGTCGCTGGAAAAACGGAGATTTTACCTTGCCTCTACATATGCAATGAAGGTGAGATCTTACCCGCAGCACCCTGCCCTAGCCTGTGCCACAGAAACCCGTTTCCAGCAGCTGTTTTTGAACAGACCTTCTGTCATCCCTCCTTTTAATATGTGAATGTCCCTGGAAATGGAAGCTTACGGCTTCCCTGACCAGGGCAGGGTGACTCTAGTAGCAAGTGGTGGGAGGCTTCCCCCATGGCAACCACCACCGACACACAACACATCGTTATTAAAATATAAAAAGCAAGAAACTTCTACAGTTGTGCTCCAGCAGGAGTTCTTATCATTAAAGGACAGTTTTGGAGACCATGTCGCCCTTTACACGGATGGCTCTAAAGCGGGCGCAAAGGTTTCCAGTGCAATGGTCACAGGCACGTCTGTTGTGTCTCGCCGTCTGCCAAACACTTTTTCCATTTTCAGTGCAGAGGTATATGCTGTGATCCTTGCTTCTAATCATGTGTTACACTCTCACATTGATACGTCAGTCGTGTACAGTGATTCCCTGAGCTGTCTACAAGCTATATGTAGCTTACGGAAACAAAAGAACCCATTTGTGCAACAGGACCAGCATTTATTCAGCCGAATTACAAACAAAAGTTTCTCTCTAACACTCTGCTGGGTGCCAAGTCACGTAGGTATACGTGGCAACGAGCAAGCCGACAAGGCCGCTGTCGAGGCACTGTCCGGCGACCTCGCATTTACAGAAGTGGCAGCTGAAGACTTGCGCTCAGTCATACGAAAGACGATTAATGAGAAATGGCAAAAACAATGGAACACACAGAACACTAATAAACTCCATCTAATCAAACATGACATAGGCAAGCCCACACATGCTTTCAGTAACCGGCTTCACGAAATTCTGTCAGCTCGGTTGCGTATTGGCCACACCTACCTGACACACGGATTCCTTTTCCGGGAGGAGGATCCACCCCAGTGTGTGCCTTGCAGGGAACCGCTTTCTGTTCTGCATATTCTGGTAATGTGCCCACTGCACGAAGCTCACCGTCGCCGCCACTTTCCCGTCTTTTATAAATATAACATTCCCTTCCATCCCGCACTTTTGCCGGGTGATGAGCCCCTGGTTACTTTTAATTGTGTATACAATTTTTTAAACGATGTCGGTTGCATCAAGTACCTTTAAACTACATTTTAACTGAATTATTCCCCTTTTTAAATAGATAACATTTTATCATTGTCTTGGCGCATAATAGCAGTAGCCGCTCATGCGCCAGAAAAACCTTAATCACTCACTCACTCTTAACTAACTTTCATTAATTTAATTATAAAAGCTACAAAGTTGTCCCAACGAGAACATCTGTTCCTTTCGGTCACCTGATATCGTAGCCGTTTGCAGAACAAAAATCCGTTCCATAGATCGCCCGCAAAAAATTAGTGAAGGAACGCCATATTTTTCTTCATTTTGTTCATTGCGCATCTTCGCAGACGCGTATTTCCTTCATCCCCAACGTGAGAGGGGAAAGGAGCACAGTGCCGCCTCATGCGTCGAAGATGAGCTTTAACTTGCGGAAACAAAACAAAAACAAATGTATCGGATGACTCTATCGGAACTGGCCTTATCTTGAGTTGCATGTTCTGTTTCCTTTTAATCTTTTTCCAGGACGCGAGAGGCGATAGTGTGCTCTTTCTCCCTCTCACATTGGGGATGAAGGAAAGACGCGTCTTCTAAGAAGCGCAATGAACAAAATAAAGAAAAAAATGGTTTTCCTTCACGAATTTTTTGCGGGCGATCTATCGAACGGATTTTTGTTCTGGAAACGGCTACGATATCAGGTGACCGAAAGGAACAGATGTTCTCATCGGGACAACTTTGTAGCTTTTATAATTAACAAGTTAATTAATGAAAGTTAATTAAGACATTGCCTTTGGACTTTGCTAATGCCCTGCTATGGAGTGCCCTTTAGCATATGCTATATTGCAATTGATTTAACCTTGGAAAAAGTGTTATATATATTTTTAAAAAATCTGTATACACTTAGCTGGGACACCCTGTATGAGGGACCAGTTCTCATTTGCCTCCCTCCACCAATGGGGGAGACCAGAAGTGGCAATGCCAAACATCCCTCAGAAGCCTTCATTCCCTATCGAAAATGTGTCTAAGACACCACTCAAAATTTCGTGAGAGGTCTGTGAGCACGTTTCAAGAAATCTTGAAAGGTCTGGTAGGACCCTTTAGCACTTCTGAGGGGTCTGAGAGGACCTTCAGAGAAAATCTGAAAGGTGTTTTAGGACCTTTCAGGCAGCCCAGATGGGTCTGAGAGGTCCTTTTAGAGAAAATCTGGAAGACGTTGTAGAATCATTCATGCAGCTTTGAGGGGTTTGGGGGGACCTTTCGGACAGCTTTCGTGCGTCGTGCAACACCTCCCAGAGCAAGTTGCTACATGTCTTCCGCGCCGCGGGACATGCTATCTCGTCCGCTTTGGAAAATAGTTCGCAAGATTTCGCATTATTCCTCCAAGGAACAGGTGCCATGATAACCTTGTATTGTCGTTCCTCCTTGAAGCTATTGTTCTTCCAATCGGTGCATTATTGCACTGCACGTAAGTGGAAGCGTTTCGGCCAATCGCCAGCGGTTCAATCAGTCTGTTCTGAAACGTTGAAGTGTGAGGACGTCGGCCGCGGATCTTAAGTAATTTGCGTTTTGTCTTCGGGATTCTAACTGTTTTTGAGGTATGTAGACGATCTGTCAGATATGTTTTTGTGAGTGACAGGCATTCCTGTTCACTTTACGCTTTTACCACTGTTCGCAGTCACGCATTATGAGCGTCGATAGGAAGATTACCAACCGCGTTAGGGTACCAACGGCGCTTTGTGCCAAACGGTATGTTATATATTTCGATGCCTACACACTGACTTACACTGACATTTTGAAATTGTATTTCTTACAGATGAATCTCGTACGAAGCGACAGGTGGTGGTGAGAACCCAATCTCGCCAGTTAGTCGGCGTCTTGCGCAAGCAAGGGAAACTAGACGGTGCATCGCGAATCCCCAAGTGTACATGAAACAGACGAACTTGATCACCGAGAAGCAGAGTTCCTCAATAATATTTTTCATCGTCGCTGTATGGACATTCCGAATATGTGTCCTATGAGTTCACGCTTTGTGGAATACGACAGTATGTGTTGATGATGAGTGTGTGCTTTCGTAGACATGTAAGTGCTCAGTCTAGTTTCTGTTGCTGTTATTTACCGCTTCGTGTAGTTTCTTGCGAGTGATCGTTCAACAAATATTAGATATTCACAATTCCGCAAGACATTTGAAATAACTGTTAGATAATCCGATAGCAGTGTGCATGCCTTGAGTGCATCTGTACAATCGACTCAATATATGTGGAATTTTGTGACATGCACTTGTCTGTATCTATCTGGTGTATCATAGCACTGTATGATTGTACCGCTCCGACGACAGGTGCAGCGTAGACGGCGAAATTTAACATCGATATTCCGGTGTCTGAGCAGCAAGGTGTCAAGAGTCAGCCTGAGAGGACGTCTCAGTCCCATATCACATTAGACCTGAGGGGTCTTTTCACTAAGGTTGGGATCACAATAATGTATGAACCAAAAATTTCCACCCCCACCTAGAGTACAAAGGAGCCAAACACTTTCTTGACGGTGACGGACATACGCTTCAGCAACTCACACTGCCTACAGTAACTTCAAAGCATCTAGCCTTACAAAAGAGACATCCCTTCCTATCAAACATTGTGTTTTTTACTTGACCCACCCCAATTCCGTTGTCATTAGAGGAGCAACCTACATTTTAACCCGCATGAAACGTCCGACGGGAGTGTCGCGCATGCCCATTAGCTGCAGGATGCGTGATTTCGCTCACACGACCACGCTGTCAGTCGGTTCGACCGATTGGCATTGGCATCGCGAAGTAAAATGGCGGCTGTTTGTAGCCATGGAGGAAGGAAACACAGGAGCGGCCCTTCCAACTTTTTGCCATTGGAACGGGCGTGCCAGCCTTCGCATTGCATTCTGGGATGCTCCTGTCTACCATGTGACTGCTCACGTGACCCCAAGAGCATGCGCTGGCCAGCTCCCAAAGCAGACGACGGGAGTCGTGATTGTCTTGCAGTTCAGATATCTGCATTGTGATGAACGCCGCGCGTCCAGTTTTATTTGTGTGTTCGGAGGTTTACTCTCGGTTTACCCTTCTAGTACAAGACCAGTCACGGTCTGCAGGACAAGCACGCAGGACTAGAAACATTATTTGTGGCAGCGATGACGACGTGGACACGTTTTCTGTGTTTGTTACAGAAGTGGTAAAGCATGCGAGTAATCAAACTTGTACAACAATGGAGGAAATCAAATGAATCTGCAGCTGTAGCACAGTGCCAGCTTGCAAACGAACGATTCAAGATGACTCTCTCACAGACATGGGTACGAAACAACCGATCAAGTACGTACTTACGAATGAAACGCTATTCCCGTGACAGAGCTGCTTTCTGTTGAACGACAGCCGCAACCGCGGTAAGAACACGTTAACAAAACGTTGTTTCCGCAATGGTGCTCATATTTTAAGAGTAAATGACTTTGGAAAAGCATAAAAGCACGGAAAGCAGCGCGTGCAACAAAGCGTTGCTAAACCGAAACTTTAGAGAGGATCACGTGGTGGAAAGGAAGTAATGGCGGTTTTGACAGGAGCGACCGCCAGAGGGGTCCCGCGGAAAATCTGTTCGAAACGGCCGCTCCTGTGTTTCCTTCCTCCATGTTTGCAGCAAGTGGAAAGTTAAGTTGTTGAGTTGCAGTGAATGTAACAGTGGGATTACAACGTACGTTGACTAGAACAATGTGTATCATCCGAGGGAAGTTATTGGATGTAAAGACGTATTGAATTGGGCATTTCACACGCTTCAAGTCCAACCTTGCCGTGCTGCTTGGACATTTGTACAACATGAGTACGTACCATTTTCTGCATTTTCAGTCAATATGGGGCCCATATCGCCAGGAGTTTTCCCATATTGGCTGAAACTTGCCAAGTGATTGCCATGGGTGATTTCCTGGCAGAGCGGGTCCCTTATTGGACCGGTATCGCCTATGACTAGCCAACATGGTTCCAATATTTTGTGCTGCTTCGGATGCTGACTTCTTTTATGTCCGAACCGTTTTCTTGCGAACCAGTTAGCGCTATGGTGTTTCCCGGTTCATTTAAGGACAGGGCTTAGCCGACAGTGAGGTCTTTCTCGAGCCCTCTAATGCCCGTTCCGCCGTTTCCGCAGATGTTTTCAGACATATGTCGGCACAGTTCCCTTAAAGGTAGGCCAAGGACGCACATTCCCCCAGGGCGGCAGTCGTGACGTTGCCCACCTCTGTGAGGCCGACAACGGCGAGCATTTTCACCAACACCACCACCACCTCGAATCAAACACCGAGGCAGGAAATTTCGCCACCTTATGACTTAGCTGCTGTAGAACAGGATCAAAATTTGGGCCTAATGAAACAAGCAAAGACGTGACGTGATCGGGGTTGTAGCGTGAAGGAAGAGACGACCGGCAACGTCGTAGTTTAGACGGTTGAATGTTTATTCCCCCCAGAAAAAGAAGAAACGCTGCCCGCACGGGGCAGCCAAAAACAACCACCAAACCTCGTCGTCGTGAAGACGATAATGCTTCAACTCTTCCTCTCCTCCACCTATATTTGGTAGACGTGTTGACTGGATAGCCGTACCTCTTCGGGAGTCTGACCACCCTCCCACTTCGCATCGTGGTCAGCTGCTCCGGTTGTTGAACATCAGGACCGCCTTGCGGTCATATCTGTGGCTGACCGAGTTCGAGATCACCCCTCAGCCGCTCTTGCTGTACCGGATCCGGCACGGGATGAGGCGATGACCCTAGAAGATGGGGTCCAATGTCGCTGCTCCTCCTTTCCTCTTCCCCGCAGGGGGCACCGGCTTCGGCTGGTGTTTGGTGAGTGGCGCCACCACGGACCCCAGCCCCCAGTCCCAAGGTACCTACCGTGCCGAGGGGATGAAATGTGAAAGGAGACAAACCATGAACGGAGGCGGTCGAGGTTTTGGTCGAACCCCGGCCGATGGGTTTTCAGTAACTCCGGGACCTTCCCACATGTATGGACGTGAAGTGTGGGAGACAGTTTGGATCGTCCAGCTCTAAATACCGCATGGGTAAAAAATCTTCTTCTAAATCTTTGATCGGAGGCGGTAAGCGCCCTCGCACCGATGGCTTACAAACTGTACGTGCTATTGAACACGCCAAACAACACACCAAAGTTCATTGTCTTGACTAGTGCTGGCCCTGAGCCCACTCCTCTAGGTAAAATGTCGCCCTTTTTCATCGAAAAAGCGGTTGCATCACTTTCAAAAAATGTGACAGAGATCAAACGCATGAGGTCTGGCGACTTACTGCTCAAATGTGTATCCGAAAGGGATAGCAAAACAATTCTGAACGCGACAGAGATGATGGGGCACAAGATCTCAGCGTCTCTACATAAGACCCTGAATACATGCCGAGGCGTCATTTCCCTGTCTGAACTGATCGATGTGACAGCTGAAGATATTCTGGTGAACTTGAAAGACCAACAAGTTATAGACGTCCGCAAGATAAAAATCAGACGAAACAACGAATATATCACCACTAGGAACGTTATACTTACGTTTGACACACCGGTGCTACCTGAGAAGCTTAAGGTGGGGTACCTAACAACCGACGTTAGGCCTTACATACCCAACCCTCTTCGTTGCTTTAAGTGCAACCGCTTTGGACACGCTGCAGGTGCATGTACAGGCCGCCCCTGTTGCGCACGTTGTGGGCAGGAGGGACACGAAACCAAGGAATGTGATCGTGCTGAACATTGTGTCAATTGTTCTGAGAACCACCCCTCTTATTCTCGGTCTTGTCCAAAATGGAAAGTCGAAAAAGAGGTTCTACATCTTAAAGTGACACTTAATATAAGTGACATTGAGGCAACAAAAAGGGTATCACCATTTTTGCTCGGAAACAAATCTTATGCAGACAAGGCTAAGGAGAAACCAAGAATGATAACACGCGCAACACAAACACAGGTACAATCCACCAAAACGCAAACTGACATCACACCCACTGTCTTACCAACTACATCCATGACGCCACCTAAAGGTGTGGTGTCACAACTGTCGTCGTCCTCCGTGGAGAAAATCTCTATGGATTGTGACGATGACTCGAGCTCAGAACGCTCATTCGTGAGCACGAGCTCACAATCACAGAAAAAGACTGTCAAGGTTTGTCTGTGAGTGGTTCGCTCCCAGACATCTCTGACAAGGAACTGGCAGAGGCCAGGAAGAAAACCCCTCGAGAGAAAATAACTGCGTCAAAAAAGTAGGAAATGAAAGCACAGTCCTCTGATTCGAGGTACTTAAATTTAATATTTTTTCTCTTTCTTTCGTACATTATGGGCCAAACAATCCTCCATTGGAACTGTCGGGGTCTTATTGCAAATGTCGATGACATAAAAGACCTCTTCGAGGAACATAGGGCGGTTTGTTTTTGCTTACAGGAGACAAATTTACACCCACAAAGCATAAACCACTTTCGGAGATACACCGTGTTCAGAAAGGATCGTTTAGGGTGCGCGCGCGCATCGGGAGGTGTGGCTGTCGTTGTCCCGCAGTCTATACCTGCAAGGGCCGCACCCCTGGTAACAAACCTAGAGGCTGTTGCCGCTCAAGTATGTCTCGAACGGGTAATTACTGTCTGCTCTCTGTACTTACCGCCAGCAGAAAACATAGACCAAGCAGAGTTTGAACAGTTATGTGATCAGCTTCCTCAGCCCTTCATGATTCTCGGGGACCTTAACGCCCATAATCCGCTGTGGGGCAGCTCAAGGCTCGACAGTCGTGGCAAGCTAATTGAAAGGGTTTTACTGTCAAAGCAGCTCTGCCTTTTGAACACTGGTCTCCCAACGTACATAAATTCTGCCACTCAGACATTTTCACCCCTAGATATTTCTTTGTGCAGCCCCTCTCTGTATTATAATGTCAATTGGGATGTGCAAGCAAACCCTCGCGGTAGCGACCATTTTCCAGTTGTACTTAGATTTCCTGGTCCAACAAGTAGCTTAAGAACACGACCGCCTCGATGGAACCTTTCCCGCGCGGATTGGAGTAATTTTAAGAAAACAGTTGATTTGTCATCTCTGTCTCTTGAGAGAGGAGATATTGAAGAAGCAAACAGAGTGGTGACTGATGGGATCATAAATGCAGCTGTTCTATCCATTCCACAAACGTCTGGGAACCTGCCAAAGCGCTCCAAGCCTTGGTGAAACACCGACTGCAAGGATACACGGAAGGAGCAAAATCGGGCATGGAGTATCTTTCGCAAATATCCAACCACAACAAACCTAATCCGGTTTAAAAAGGCTAGGGCTAAAGCCCGTTGGACACGGCGCCAAGCCAAAAAAGCGTCGTGGAAGGACTTTGTCTCAAGTCTGAATAACAACACACCTTCAAAGGTAATTTGGGACAGGCTCCGAAAAGTAAAGGGAGATTATGCTAGTTTTTCTGTTCCCCTACTACAAGTAAATGGCGTTGTATGCCAAAACGTGCAAGAACAGGCAGACGCCTTTGGAGAACACTTTCAGAGCATATCTAGCTCTTCACATTATAGCACTGACTTCATTAAAATCAAGGAACAGTGAGAGAAGCAGACCGTCCCCCTTGGATCTGGCAATGGGTACACTTACAACTCCTTATTTACAATGACAGAACTGCTGAGGGCCCTATCACGCAGAAAGGTTACTGCACCAGGTCCAGATCGTGTGACATACAGCATGCTAGAAAACCTATCCAATTCCTCGTTAGAATGCGTTTTAGATTTCTTCAACACCGTATGGCGAGAAGGATCACTCCCCTCTGGTTGGAAAGTAGCGACCATAATCCCGCTGTTGAAGCCAGGAAAGGATTCATCAGATCCATCTAGCTATAGGCACATAGCGCTCACAAGTTGTTTGGGAAAAACTTTTGAACGCATGGTCAGCAACCGCCTCATATATTTTTTAGAGGAAAATAACTGCTTGGATCGATACCAATGTGGCTTTAGGGCTGCACGGTCGACAACGGACCAGCTTTTGCGCCTTGAAACAACAATTAGGGAGGCTTTTGTAAGAAGTGGGCATTGTGTCACTGTATTTTTTGACCTGCACAAGGCCTATGACACCACTTGGTGGTACGGTATTGTTCGAGACTTGTATGCAATGGGACTTCGCGGTCGCATGCTGCGCTGTATTTCGAATTTCCTCGAAGGGAGAACCTTCAGAGTCCAGGTAGGAACAACACTGTCCCGACCATTTGTACAGGAGAATGGTGTCCCACAGGGGTCAGTTCTAAGTGTCACGCTCTTTATCGTGAAAATGAACTCAATAGCAAAAGCAATTCCTCCCTCAATTAAGTACTCGTTGTACGTTGATGACGTGCAGATTTCCTATTGCTCTTCAAATGTTACTGCATGCGAGCACCAGCTCCAGCTGACAATCAACAGGTTAGTGAAGTGGTCAAATGAAAATGGCTTCCAGTTCTCTCCTGTCTGTGTCCACTTTTCGAGGCTTCGGGGAGTTTTCCCTGAGCCAGCTTTGAAGTTGCGCAGCCACCCAATTAATGTACAGCCTGAGCACATATTTCTCGGGCTCATCTTTGACAAAAATCTGACATTTCTGCCACACATGAAACAACTCAAGAATAAGTGCATTAAATCCCTTAGCATTCTAAAGGTACTTTCACACCGGTCCTGGGGAGCAGATCGCGAAGTACTGAATCGCATCTACATCTCCACTGTCCTTTCTAGATTGGACTATGGATGTGCTGTTTATGGGTCGGCTCGACCAACTGCTTTGAGGATACTCGATCCGATACATCACCAGGAACTACGCTTAGTCCTTGGTGCATTCAGAACATCGCCAGTGGAGAGTTTGTATGTCGAGTCGAACCACTGGTCACTCGCAAGACGGAGGTTTTTTTTCTTAGCGCCACATATGCACTTAGGGTTCGGTGTTACCCCCAACATCCAGCGCTCGAATGTGTGCAGGACACTCAATACAAGCAACAGTTTTTGAATAAACTGTCACAACCACTTCCTTTTTGCATGCGCATCTCTCAGGAAGTTAAACGATGCAACTTTGCTGAATACGATTACAAGGTCATGGAATTTAACCAAAGGCTGCCTCCATGGCAACCACCTCCATGTTTCAACAAGTCACTAACAAAATTCAAGAAATCTGACACTTCACAGGCTGTTTTGTTACAAGAATTCCTTCATCTTAGAGAAAGCTTTAGCAAGCACACAGAGTTTTACACTGACGGTTCAAAAACCAGCACAGGGGTTTCGTGCGCCATGGTTACGGGTTCACACACGAGCTCACACCGTCTCAGAACCAGCACGTCCATTTTTACCGCAGAAATGTATGTGATAATTTTAGCACTCAAGTACATATTGCACAATGAAATTACATCATCTGTAGTATATACAGATTCTCTGAGCTCACTGCAAGCTATTTGCAAATTGCACCCAACTAAGGACTTGCTTGTTCACCATGCGAGGTGTTTAGCGAGTATGATCTCGGAGAGGTCTTACAATCTGATGTTCTGCTGGATACCCAGCCATGTCGGGATACCTGATAATGAGAGAGCTGATAGTGTTGCCACAAGTGCACTAACTGAAGACCCTCTTGAACCCTCTTGAGGCCCCGATTCAGGATATTAGACGGGCATTAAGAAACGTCATCAATGATCAGTGGCAGATATTTTGGGACACGCAGGATAAAAATAAGTTACATTCTGTCAAGCCTAATCTAGGGAGAAACTCATCTCCACTTCCTAACCGTCTGCATGAGGTGGTACATTGTCGGCTAAGGTTGGGTCATACATTCCTTACTCACGGGTATTTGTTGCGGCGTGAAGACGCCCCGGAGTGTCACCACGGGGGGGGGGGGGGGGGCGCTTTCTGTTATGCACATCCTCATTACATGTCCATCCTATGAAGATGTTCGTCGACGTCACTTCTATCGTTTTTACAGATATTGTTTACCGTTTCACCCGGCCCTTTTGCTGGGTGATGAGGCTGAAGTACCTTTTACAGCTGTGTATGAATATTTCAAGGACATCCAGCTAATTGGTCTCTTGTGATCTCATACTGTTATTTTAGTCATTTTATCATATGTGGTAACTGTCACCGGTAGTACTTAAATAATCATCTCTGATTTTACTTTTGCCATCGTACATACCATTGCTTGGTGCTCTATAGCCTTGGTAGCTTTTGCGCCAATAAACCGTAATTATCGTCATCATCCTTTCCTCTTCCCTTGCCGTTTGCTCTGACGGCGCTGATTCTGGAAATTCCACGCCTTGGCGCATGTCGCCGTGTAACGCGGACGTGGTTCTTCATGTTAGGTGTCGCCGATATTTCTTCTGAAGACTCCTCTGTCGGTTTGCACCCAGTAGGAGCGCGGGGTAGACATAACCTTGCCCTGACCTTTTTGTACTTGTTGTTTTCGTCCCAACGCGGGTCTTCTCGGGTCGTTAATAACTGTGGAGGGTGTTGCGGGACCCTACTTCGCAGATGACGCCCCATCAGTATCTGTGCTGGGCTTTTTCCCGGGAACGCTGGGGTGTTTCTGTAATTCAGCATTGCGAGATGAGGATCGTCTGACATCTGAATCAGCCGTTTGACCGTTCTGACCGTTCTCTCGACCTGTCCGTTTGCTTGAGGAAAATACGGGCTAGTGGTCGTGTGTATGAAACCGTACAGCTGTGCGAATCTTTTGAATTCTTCTCCGGAAAATTGATGCCCATTATCCGTCACCAACTTACGGGGAATGCAGTGCCTAGCAAAAATGGACCTCAACCGCAGAATGACTGCCCGTGGTGACCAGTCGTCCGTTAGTTGTGACACCTCCGGGAATCTTGAGCGGTAGTCCACCACAAGTACATACTCTTTTCCGTCAGGGTGGAACAGATCCACTGCTATCTTGTCCCAAGGCAGCGATGGTGTCTCTGTAGGAACAATGTGTTCTGAAGGCTGCATTCTGTATTCTTGACAGACAGGGCAGGCTTTGACAATGTCTGCCAACTCCTTGCTTCGGCCAGACCACCAAACGGAGTCCTTTGCCTCTTCTCTGCACCTGTAGATTCCCTGGTACCCTTCGTGAATGCGACTAGTATCTCTGCTCTCAAAGAAATTGGGATCACAATGCGTTGTCCACATAACAGGATATCTGTGCTCGCGGAAAGCCTGGATATGTGCTCGTGGTTTGCATTTCTTGCTGGAGCGTAGTGTTCGAGGGCCATCCATATTCGCAGTATTCTCAAAGTGATCTGCAGACACCGTCTTGTTTCTGAGCTTCGCGAACACGGCTCAGCCTTTTATCCGACGCGGGAATTATGTCAATTGCTCCCTGGACATACGCAGTAACGTCGTCGACAGTGAGGTCGTTTTTATACCCTTCGTATACAATTATTCTCTACGGCAGCGTTTCCCAAACTTTTGGCGGTGACGGACCCCCGGAAGCGATTAGAACCAATTCACGGACCCCCCCCCCCCTCCCCCCTCCCACACACACACAAATATACCGGGATACGCGCTGTGTACACTGCATTGCAGACCGCGTTTAATATGCGCGACAGGGTATGATAAGGAACGAAATTACATTTGTGCAAGCATAAACATGGTCAAATGACTGTCTAGACAGAAGCGAAGTTGACTTCCGACGCCGCGTTCAGTGTGAAGGATGGTGCTGCTTGCTGGATGCTACAAGGGCACTGATGTCAGGTTCGATTGAAGACAGCAATTTTGGAAGTTCTGTGTGTTTGGAAATCGGGCAGCATGTACGAGCGCGTGTTTGTGGGGACAAAAATCCTCACTGAAATGTGAGAGACGGTCGCGGACCCCCATGGACACTCTCGCGGACCCCCAGGGGTCCGCGGACCACACTTTGGGAAACACTGCTCTACGGTGTCTGTCTCACTTCTGTATTTCGCTTGCCTAAAGAGCTTTCTGTACGGTTAGTATACATTTCTTTTATACCATCTCTATGTCAATTTTGTATTCACCCTGCATGAAGACTTTTGTATAAAAATTGTATTCGCTTTTGGTCATACACATAGAGTTGATATACACTTATATAGAAGTCTATAGGTACTATATACAGTGATGGCCACTAACTACTTCTACAGTAGTTTAACTATAACTACTAACTACTTTGTGATTGAGTAGTATAACTAGTAGTTCAACTACTTTTCAGGGGAGCAGTTAAAACTACTTTTTTTAACTACTGCAATGTAGTTTAACTACATCTATAACTACTTAACGTTGTCAAACAACACCAATCCTTTGTAGTGTTATTGGACACCTAAATATGAATCACGAGCAATGATAAACTTTGGCTTGAGCCATTGCTACGATCGTCAAATACAAAGCTTGCGGCGGGATTCTTTCTGTGCCTACGCGATAAACTAAGTTGCAGAATTATTTCACAGCAAATGAGGCTTCACTAGACAAGCATTAAAAGTGAAGATTTAGTACACATGCACGACATGCACGACACAATTGCTCTGCACCTCCGTTCTCATCAAACAAGTAGCTCAAGGTAAAAGTCGGAAGCACAGTCGTGCCGTAAAGCTTGCGGCAAAATCCGAAGTAGTTGCACCTTCAGTAACCTAACTACTGTAGTTAGCTACTTAAAATAGTAGTTTAACTAGTAGTTGCCACTACATTTCTGCAAGTAGTTGGTAACTACTTTTTAACTACAATCAGGTAGTTTAACTAGTAGTTTAACTACATGCCATCACTGACTATATACCTGGTCTATAGGCCATTTTCATAAGGGATAAGCCGCACCGCAGATATGCAGCAGGAGTCATTTTGGGGAACACTTTGAAAACGTTCCGGCGGCTAAGTCGAGGGCAATAGGACGCGACTGATTTGTTCGCTAAACAAGTGATGCAGATACAAAATCAATAGTGACTTTAATTCCGTGAAAACGGGTATGACTTTTTCGATAGAAGAGAGGCTAACGTCAGAAATATTGCAGAGCGGCTCGCTAAGGCATTTTCTGAAAGCTGTGTCTATAACTTCCGTCGAGATTCTCCTCCAGGATGCGTCCACCTACTGGGCCACTTGGGAGTGGGTTGGAGGACGGCTCTGACGTCTTGCAGTGAATATTCTTTGGCCACCCTGCATCCATGTTTCCCACTCCTGACGAATGTAGGCCTTGGAGGTGTTGTAACAACAACGTCGAGTGGTTATGCACATATCTGTTCCTGCTTTTCCTAGAGAGTCCTTTACGGCGTCGCACAAACGTGCCCGCATAGAGTTCATCATGAGCACGCTATTGGAATTGAAGATGCCACGTCTGTTACAGCAGTCTTCAGTCGACACATTCATCATCTCTTCATTCATGCCCCCTTTTTCGTTGACCCAGATGATCACACCCTTTGGAAATTCTTTCGGGGTAGTCTTGTGCTTGAATATGATCATGAGCGGAACCTTGCCTCCCGTCGCCGTGCAGCATAGCACAACCGTGAAAGAAGACTTTCCTGCATTATTTGTAGTAATATGAATCGCCTTCTTTCCTCTTTCATCAACAGTCCGCCCCATAGGCATGTCGAAGGTGAGCGCCACTTCGTCGGGGTTGGCCACAAGCGAAGCGTCTACAGTGGCGGTTGCTACAAACTTTCGTAAGCTTCTGACCTTTTCTTCCCCATTCCCGAGGTAGTGTCTAGTCCACCGTTGGCCGTGCACGAACGCTGAGGTGGTTTCGTTCCATAAACCTTAATCACCACGATGTCCTCCAATATATCGCTGATGGCCATTTCGTCGGCGCGCTGCTTTCCCTTGAGGCGGGTTGCAACCATGGAAATAGCGCGAGAATTCTCTCTTGCCATGTAGATCCAGATCAAGGTATATATAAAAAGGTAGCGACAGTCCCACAGGGCCCTGCGTCTTCAAATCTACGCCATCGTTTGACGGTCAGCGCCATCCATCCGTTGTGTCGACAACTAGAATTGTGACGTCACTCATGACAGCCGGTGACTTCAGAGTCAACGTCAGTTGTGACGTCGGTGCACGTGTTTATGCACTTCCGTTAACTTCCCTTTCCCCCACATCCCGCACGCGCTTCGTTTTCCTTTACTTCCATCGCGACACCGAACAGTTGTTCGCTGGCCGATGGATCGTCTGTTTGGCCATGGATGTGGCCCACAGAAGAGAGATATGAAACACTAGACAGAGAACACGTCATGTTAGAGAAGAGTGCACTGGTAACAAGTTTGATGACAAATCACTCATAGTAACATATGACAACTCGGGTGAACATTGAGAGGTTTGTGTGTGGTAGCCTGACGTTTACAGGGTCCGCAATCAGCATACACAAGGCTATGCACAGTACAAGACATTGTGTGGTGCAGTTATGATCTCATAGGAGGCTAGTTTCATCTCAAACCAAACAATCCGGTACACTTGATGTCTCGAATGAACGGGAAAAAATATATATGTTGAGGCCATCGGTGAGTTAGGTCAAATAAATGATTTCGGAATTATCTGCGCTGCGCGGTTCGGGAAATAGGAGAGGAAGAAAAAACTGCCTCTCAGAAGACGACAGGTTTGAGCGTTCCCTATAAGGCTATTTACTGTCGCATCATAGTAATTTCTTGATCTGGCTTTAGACCACCTAGGGCACAATAGGCTCCTGGGTTGGCACTGCTGTGTCGGTTTTTGTTTGTCTGCAAAAAAATGTCAAAGTTGACTCAAAGCGCCGAAAAGCACCATATTCACTGAAACTTTGCGGGCGATGTAAAAGACGGATAAGATTGAGCTTTATGCCGTTTAATTTGTCATTGATGGGGCTATCGAGTTATATATAATTTGTTAGTCTACTCTGTCAGGAACATAAGCGATACCTCTTTAAGCAGCATCATACCACCGAAAAATGACGAATTTCGGAAGCCTTTATCTCGAAAACCCCACCACAAACTTACGTCGAAAATTTTATATGTTGTAGGGAGTCCCTCGGACTAGGCGCAGAAGAAAAATAAAAATTCGGATTTGCTCCGTAGGCGCACTGTGGATTTTTTGCCACCCCTATACGCGGAGCGCATTCAAGCGGTGGCACTGTGTCCCGCGTGTTTTAAAATATAATTTTCCAATGGGACTTTCAACTTCTGTCATATGAAAAGTAATTGCTAGCATTTGAAGCCGTTCTGAGCGTTTGCGTTCATAACAGTGTTGCAATCGCTGAATGTAGATTGTGGAGCAACCAGATGTGCTCGCATTTTTTTGCGGGATGTCACACATGAATTGTAAGTGCTGGGAGCCCGTGAAGAACAGAATGCTTTAGAATACTTTTGCGTCTTTATAAGAGGTATATTTGTCCACGGTAGCATATTTACAGTACACAAAATAGAAAGAACTTGGCAGCGAAGAAGACAAGGTAACGAAGGTAAGAAGGTAACGTCAGTTATGCAGAGCATCCCGGGTGGATGAGAGTGCCCGTGTCATGAACTGCTTTAGGGTGTTGTAGGAGCCACTTTCCTTAATGTCACTTTTAATGGCAGGTTCTTGTCAGATTTTCTTGATAGGCTCTTCTCACGTTACATGCTCCTTACTCCTGGATGTTCCTTGCAAGGCAACACCGAAAGCGGTCTCCAGTTTACGACTTGTGTTTCTGCCCATTTCTTCATGTATTTGGGAGTGTTTCCGCTGTGCATATGCCTCATCTTTACCTAAGCGGTGTGACGTGAATGGCTTCAGATGATATATACACTAAAATGATTTCTTCGACCACGTCGGGCTGGTGCACAAACGGCTCACCCTGTGAGCTCCCTTCAAATGTGAGCGACATTGCTGCTTGGTGTGATTCAGCCAGCTTTGCTGTGAAGTACTTGAAGCAGCTTCTGCACAGCTAGGCCATTTCTGTTACGCCTTCGGATTGATCCGCTGGAACCACATTCTTTATGGCAGCTACGCCGATCTCCGAAGCAAAGCGAAAGTTCTTTGTCCGAAGCACTTTTTTCCTGTGTATGAGGCGGTAGTCAGCGTAATACACACGGTCAGCGCTGTACAACGAGCAGGCCATTGAGGTAGGTGTGATGCCAGAACGACACAGTACAGTAATGCAGATGTCTTCACATACTCTGTATAAGGGCACTCCGTGCACTTCTGTAGTCGAGGATGATGCGAAATTTTGCAGTCCAAGCACGTGCAGACTGATACGTATTCAGTACAAGTCATACAATCGCTTCTACAAATACACAAATACACGCTTCTCAAAGTACACGCTTCTACAAATCATACAAATGCTTCTACATATGCACAAAGATGCGAAATTTTGCGCAAGGTGTCTTCCTAGAGCTAATCCCACTAGGGCGAAGAACATATTGGACAGCGACGGCAGTCGAGCTGTTTCGGCAAGGTTCACAAAAGGCACCATGAATTAGCCGTGTGCGATCATCATCACGAATCAGCTGTGCGATTTCCGCCGTCCGAGGTCATGCAGCCGTAGGAAAGGAAATGTTCTACAGAATGCTGGAAGTCACTGCGTCTCTCCTGACATAATGTGTACAGTAAATATGCTTGTTTATAATCACCCTGAACAGATATACCTCTTACAAAGATATAAAAGCATTCTGTTCTTCACGGGCTCCCAGCACTTGCAATGCATGTGTGACATCCCGCACAAAAAGTGCTAGCACATCTTGTTGCTCCACAAGCTACATTCAGCGATTACAACACTGTTATGAACATAAACGCTCAGAACGGCCTCAAACTGTAACAATTACTGTCATGTGAAGACAGAAGTTGAAAGTCCCTTTAGAAAATTCGATTTTGCAACACGCGGGACACGGTGCCACCGCTTGAATGCGCACCGGGTATAGGGCTGGCAAAAAATTCACAGTGTGGCTACCGATCAAGGCCGAATTTTGATTTTTCTTCTGTGCATAGTCTAAGGGACTACCTACGACATATAAAATTTTCGAGGCAAGTTTTTGGTGGGGTTTTCGAGATAAAGGCTTCCGAAATTCGTCATTTTTCGGTGGTATGGTGCTACTTAAAGAGGTATCGCTTACGTTCCTGACAGAGTAGAGTAACATTATAATATATATACATAATTATATATACCTGGATAGCCCCATGAATGACAAATTAAACGACATAAAGCTCAATCTTATCCGTTTTTTACATGGCCCGCAAAGTTGCAGTGAATATGGTGCTTTTCGGCGCTTTGAGTGAACTTTGACATTTTTTTGCAGTCAAACAAAAACCGACACAGCAGTGCCAACCCAGGAGCCTATTGTGCCCTAGGTGGTCTCAAGCCAGATCAAGAAATTACTATAATGCGACAAGAAATAACCTTGTAGGGAACGCTCAAACCTGCGCGCGACAATATCGTCTTCTGAGAGGCAGTTTTTTCCTCCTCTCCTATTTCCGGAACCGCGCAGCGCAGATAATTCCGAAAGCGTTTATTTCTCCTAACTCACCGATGGCTTCTACATATATTTTTCCCTGTTCATTCGAGACATTAAGTGTACCGGTTTGTTCAATTTGAGAT